>NW_020450726.1:520815-631843 GCF_003343035.1 Apteryx rowi
GGCCTGTTTAGCTTGGAGAAGAGAAGGCTGAGAGGAGATCTTATCAATGTGTACAAATATCTGAAGGGAGGGTGTCGAGAGGATGGAGCCAGACTCTTTTTAGTGGTGCCAAGCGACAGGACGCGAGGCAACGGGCACAAACTGAAACACAGACAATTCCATCTGAACATGAGGAAAAACTTCTTCACTGTGAGGGTGACAGAGCACTGGAACAGGTTGCCCAGAGAGGTGGTGGAGTCTCCTCTGGAGATATTCAAAACGCGCCTGGATGCAGTCCTGTGCAACGTGCTCTAGGTGACCCTGCTTGAGCAGGGGGGTTGGACTAGATGATCTCCAGAGGTCCCTTCCAACCTCAGTGATTCTGTGATTCTGTGATTCTGTGAAATTGAAGAAAAGGGCATCTTTACCTAAGTTTTTGGTATTGGACAAGTATACCGTATCTTAAATGAAAAGAAGTATTTTATTTCCCACAGTTTCTTGGATTTTACTGGCTGAGGAATCACTTCATTGGAAAATACTGTGACTGAGGTGACAAATTGAAAGCGATTAGCATACAGTGCCTGGCAAGGCTTTTGACTGCTAATGGAATATGCTTGAGCATAAATTTACTAATAGCCTTCTGTTTAGTGAGATGATGCAACCCTCTCCATTACTGAGTACTTTGTGTTCTGACTAGTAGGTGCTGAGAAGTTATGTGTATGCTACTATTTGCTCAGAATCTTTCTTTGAGCTTCTAATGTGTTTCAGGAAGTTCTTACAGCTTTGGAGAGTTTCAGTTGTTACCACCATATATGGCAAAAGGACAAGGAGGAAACTATTGATAAATTTGTGATGGGAAACCCAGTGCTCTCTGAATTTGAATCTCAGATTCTTCATTTCCGAAACCTGGAGCTGGAAATCAACTCTGAGCCTGAATATATCTGCGTGGGAGCTATTGCACTGTATACTGGTATAGTTCAGCTTTGCGCTTCTGTCTTGAGACATATACTTTCTGACTCCAATAGGAAGAAGAAATGTGCATAGGTTTGAAAAGGTTAACTAGGTTAAAGATGGAAAGGAGAAAGAAAAAATGGCTGTTTGCTGTTCTGGCTGTAAATCTATGCAAACAAAACGCTTGTCTAACACAAGGGTGTTCAACTGGTGTTTCTTTCCCCATCTAGATATATCTGTTTACTTATGGGGTGRATGGTAGATGTTTGTCTATCCTTCTTTCAGTAACTCCCATAAGCAAATTGTTTATGGGAGTAAGATGATATGCTTATCTTGTTTTTCTCCTTGCCTGGCTGTATGTAATGAGACATAAGTGAGCTGCTGATATCAACAAAAAAGTCTTTGATTTAACACAATTAGTTAAGTGAAGCATGTATGTTGTTGCTGATACCCTTTTTGCTACAGAAGCCAGGGCTCAAATCTTCACTTTTCACTAGTTCAGGTCCCATATCACACAACTAAATTTTGCATGAGCATTTTACATGGCAGTAACAATCTATGACGAACTCTTAAGAAATTCATGCAGCTGATTTTGCAGTGTATATCAAAGCTGAGGAAACAGAATGGTTTCTTCATATGTGTTTGATTAGGAAAGAGTATCAACCAACTGTTCTTCATTATATAGTGAAGCTTGGCTGGAAAGAACTAGAGAAACAAGCTGGCTGTTTCAAGCCAAGGGAGGCAAGGTAGGTCAGATATTTAATAAACCAAAAAGACCCTTCAGGTGTCAGAGCTAAGCATGGATAAAGGCACTGTGACCAAAGGAAGAAACACAAGTGAAATCTGCATAGTGAATGGATAGGTAGCTGTACCAAGGTTGGAATTATGTCCAACTAATATTTTATGTAATGCTTGTGGTGATATTGATTTCTTGATTCCTTTGTGAAGAACTGTGAGGACGAAATTTGAATGGAATAGCACAGCTCTAGGGAAACTGAGTTGTTGAAATATTGGGCCGCAACTCAGCAAGACTTCAATTTACACTCTAAAGGCTTGTCATTTGGCTCTACTGATGCTAAAGGTAAAACTCTTAAAAGGTTGATGGACTGTTTGGTTATATTAAACCAGACCTAACTTTCTGTTTCTTCAGCTTCCATTACCAGACTCTTGTTTTTTCTGTTCCCTGCATGATTTTTTAAAAGATTAGTTTTTGAAAAGATGCTAGACTGAGATAAATGAGAATATTGACCAGTTTGTTACTGATGTGTAAAAGAGGAATGTGTATGGTGATATTTGAAGAAGATGGGAAAAGTGTGGAGTTCAGCCAATAGATTACAGTAGGAAAGATGGTGTATTCTGAGAAAACTAGGAGGAAAGCAATCCTGAATTGCAAACGATCCTGTAAACAACTCAAATGTGACAATGTGATTTCACCTCCTCTGTATGTGGATGGCTAGACTGAAAAAAAAGAGCATGTATTGAAACAAGATTAAAAGTGCATCTTAAGAAATATTTGAAAATCTAAATATCTGTTACTTGTTCAATTTTTTTAGCTGATCTTAAGCTAGCACTAAGAGCAGAAACCAAAGCTTGGATGGCTAAGCTGGGGTGTCATTGTAATAAGAAGTATCGAACAGAGTTGGAAACAGTTTTCACTTTTATAGAGGAAGCTGGCAAGAAGTTAAATCGCCCCATCAAGGATCTGGATGATATAAGAACAACCATGTCTGCATTAAAGGAGATCAGAAAGCAACAGATCTCCATAGACTCTCAAGTTGGGCCCATTGAGGTAACTAAAAGAGTTGTTGCATACATGGCTACAGTTTGTACAGAGCAATTATTTTCTGAGTTAAAGCTTAACAATGCACTTTGAAAAGGTATGTTTTCAGGTGTGTTAATGCTTGGGTGGCAGACCTTTTGTGTTCCTGTAAACCTTTTTTGCAAGATTAGGACAAATGTAAACTTGTTGAGACAAGAGGTGGCTTAGTAAGCAGAGTAGAGAAGAAAATGAGTGATTTAGGTGAGAGGGAAATGAGAGTAAGAAAGTTTTTGAATCTTTATGTAGAAGTCTAATCGTATATGAAAAACGTCGATTTTCCTGTCTGTCTTTTTTTTATTTTGCATCAGCTTAGCCTACAGAAAAGGAGAAAGCTAATGTTGGGCAAATTAGAGTATGTTATATGAGAATGTGTAAGAGTGATTGCTTTGCCAGTAAGATACATCATGGGTGAAAAAACATGGACAGTTGACATCCTTAAAGAAGTTCATTTACTAGAATACTTTTATTAATCATTTGACCAGAAGCATAAAGCTTCTGGTCAAATCCGAAGTAAAAATATACAATCACTGTTTCTTATCGTTCCTGACTTCAGGGTGTGGTTATAAGGATACTGTAGTTTGTCAAAACGCACCATTGCTTTAGATATTCAATATAATTTTTTTTGCTAAAGCACGTTCATGATTCCTGATTGACGATGCTTTTATTATCAGGGTTGTGTCTTTATTTTTTTAATTGAAGTCATTCAATACAGAATTAATTTCTTCCAAATACTGAAAAACTGAATGTTCTATTTTAGAGATGTAAAAACTATATTTGTTGTCAGACAAACATGTCTGAGTGAAAAAAACACAAACCTATGTTTTCTCACTCAGTTTCTTTGAGCTGGAGTAATCTATGGAGTGCAGCATGTATTTATACGTGCAAACAATGGAAAAGGAGCCCTTTCATATTTGGTAGCTAAGACCGTATTGCTCAGCCTTAGAAGCTGTGAGGGTCCCCTTAGTCCCATGATGTGCAAAATAGGATTCATAGTTTATGGTGAAAAGCAAAGCATGTCAGCACCCTGGAACCATCTGTGAAATTGCTATGGGTAACAGGGTCTCTTAGGAACTGACACTTTAGAAGTTGCTGCCAGGGCTGGTACCTGTTTTCTCTGTGATGTGGAGCCAAGGCACAAGCTGTGGTAGTCAAGGATTCCTAGACTTCCAATTCTGCAAGGAAGAGCCTGGGCTCCCTAGGCACATGGACTCATACTTCAGATTTTGGAAACAGAGGTTGACCTAGTAAGACAAGAGACAAATCATTTTTGTTTCCATTTTCATAATTTGTCTGCAAGTTGGTCAAACTGGAAAATGTAAATGGAAGTAATTGCAGTTTAATCAAAAATTTTCAGATGAAAGTGTTAGGCTGCAAAATTCCGTGGTACTCTACCCTATGCTAACTCACAGTAAGTGAATTTCACCTGCCTTCTAGCCTGAAATACAGCTAGCGAATTTCATTTGCATTTTTGTGAAACTTGTCTAAGGGTTTCAGCACATGGTAGATAACAAATTGGTGATATGAATGCAGATCAGTGTTCGGAGAAAATAGAGGAGAAGAAAGCAGATTTATAATCATGAGAAAGAGCAATAGCTATAACTTTTGAAATACTTGCAACATTTTAGTTGTGGTAACTTTTCATATGTCTTCCTACTGCTTTTGTGCTGAAAACATGAAGTGGGGCTTAAATGTCCATATGGAACAGAGGTTTGTTTGCTTCACTTACCTGAAGGCCTCTGGTTAGTTGTTTCCTCATAGATCACTTCTGGTAATATTTTGCTTGGGTCATAATAAATAAGGCATGTACCAGAATAAAACTGTTATTAAATTAAACTAAAACCTGTACACTTTAACTGAAATAGTTTTTAGGGAGGCAGATTGCACTAAGGAAAAATTCCATCAGAAGCAGAAAGGTCTGTGAAAGTTAAGGAGTTGAGGAGAGCTAACTAGTTTTCATTTTGATGTTTCTTTCAGTTTGGCATTGGTTTGCCAGATTGGTGCCAACTGCTATGCAAAACAACAAATTTTCTATTTTTTCTAACAAATCATTCTCTGTTCTTAAGTATTTAAAATGTGAGCATACATGTATGTGTAAAATTAACTTCAGTTACTGTTTTGTGTATCTTGACCCAACCTTCTTACAGGAATCCTATGCTATGTTAAACAAATATGATCTTCTTGTGGCCAAGGAAGAGTCAGACAAGGTGGACACTTTGCACTACACTTGGGAAAAACTGCTAGTCCGGGCAAATGAAGTACAAAACCAGCTGATTTCTTTGCAGCCAAACTTCAGAGGAGAGCTCATTAGCACTGTGGAGGCTTTTATTGAAGACTGTGCACAGTTCTATTTGGATTATGATGAGGTGAGTGTTTGTGGTGTATTGTAGTAAAGGAGTTTTTGAGGAGCAGTAGGAGCATGGAAGGATTCTGGATGTGCTTCTGTTGTCTGAAAGATGTTTGTGCTTGCAAATGTGGTATTTGAGTTAAATGCATGACAGGCTTTGGTTATTTTGTGTGTAGGTGACTAAAGCCTGTAATGCTAGTAATCAGCACTTAAAGCAAAGGTGGTCACATGTAAGGCTTTACGTTACAGGACTTGTTAGAACACACAAATGTGAAGGTTGGAATTAATGAGAAATTATTTTGAATGTTAGAATGTAAGTTTTCTGATACTGAATATAAGTACCAGTTGCTTCAGCTCTTATATTCTCCTTCTCAGTAGAATGTAAGTGAGCCAAGCTGAACCAGTCTTGCATCACCTTCTAATTAATGCTGATTTTTACCTTGAAAAAAGAGCTACCATTGCCTGTCTTTTACARTATTAAGAAGACTCCTTCTGTATTAAAAAGAAAATGAATTGCCTTTTGTGTTCTGTACTGAAGACTAAGCGGTTAGTGCAGGGAACCGTGTGATCTCTCGATTCAGCTGGTAGGGGTGAAATCCTGCAGCAGCAAAAATGATTGAATTTAGCATTTAGAATTTGCTGTTTAGAAATAAGTTGTGGTTATTTTTTCCCCTCTAAATTCACTATTTAACTTTTTTTTTTTTTCCCCCTCAGAATGGGCCAATGGTGGTTGGCTTAGAGCCTCCAGAAGCCAGTAACAGACTTACTATGTTTCAGGTACTGTTAATTCGAAGACATTGATTAAAAATTAGTGCAAATAAACTAACACCTGAAGACTTTAAGAATGTGGATCAGAGTAGTTGAACTAATTTTCATTGATAGTAAGATTGCTAATTGGACAAAGTCTGTTTTTAAACTTAAGGGGAGCTTAGTTGCCATTTTTTCTATGAGTTTGCAAGGAATACTGATTAAAACTATGTTTTCAGGAGCTGTATAAAAGAAAGACTGCATAGATAATGAGTAATGATTACTAGATTCAGATGTCCTAATGTGAGAGCCTACTCTCAAATTTAGTATATTGGGCTATAAGCTGTTCTTGTGTTCATCATTATGTCTTTTCCTCACAAGGTTGTGCTTTTGCCCAATTTCATTGTTTCTTTTTTATTATTATTATTATTTTTTTTTTAACACTATTAAAGGTTTCTGTTCAAACTGACTACTTCTGCTGAAATGTTTCTTCATACCATGGTTAATTTCTGTTCCTGTAATGATGACTTCTAATTGTCTTCCTTTTCCCACAATGCAGTTGATTTGGCTTCCTCCTGCATTCCTTCAGTAATATAAAAATTGACAAGTAAATTTATTTTCTTTAACTGCTACTTAAACATAGTAATCCTTATAGCAAACCTTCATTAAAAGAACTTTACAGCATAAATGTAGAGGTAGAATTTTCTGCATCCACCTTTCGCTGCTTTGCATATCATACTCCACCTCTTTCAAGTGAAAGTTTAGCATTTACTGTTTCTTCTATCATTGTGCCACATGGAGAAAACAGCCTGCCAACTTCTAAAGATGTGCTTCTGAATTCCTAATTCCCTAAAAGTTGCTTTTCTCATGAAAAGTTGACAGTGTAAGTTGTTAGCATTTCCCATACATATTTTTAGATTATTTCTGATTTTATTCCCTAAGGCAGCTCTAAGCATAATGCCAGACCTTGAATTTTGACTTACTTACTTATTTTTTCTTTTTTTAGAATCAATTTGATAATCTCTTTCGGAAATATATTACCTATACTGATGGGGAAGGTCTTTTTGGTTTGCCTGTTACACAGTATCCTCAGCTACTTGAGATAAAGAAGCAACTGAACCTGTTACAGAAACTCTATAATCTATATAACAGTGTGATTGACACAGTTAATGGCTACTGTGATATTCTCTGGTCAGAATTAGACACTGGAAAACTTAACAGTGAACTTTCGGAGTTTCAGAACAGGTAAGAAACTGTTTGTGAAGATGCCTAAAATACTTTTGTTGCTTCTTAAATATGGTTAAAATCAGCTAGCACCTGTAATCACATGTAAGCATGCTTTTGTTCACTGAAGTGTAAATTTTAATTGAAAAATATATCCATTACTAACTTAATAAAATAAAGGAGCCAGTTTAGACTCTGAGTTGAGGCTTCCTGTTCCTTAGAAAGCTTCTCAGTTAACTGTTTTTTTGATAAGATTGGAATATACATTAAGAATTAGTATTTATTTTGTTTATAAATGGAAGTTTCACTTCTTTTAGTCATCAGATTATTATTCATGAGACAGACATTCAGCCTTGTTGTCTAATGCAAGTTAGTGAATTACTGAATATTTTTGCTACAAAATGGGATATATTACATGCATAGCAGCTGAATTTTTTATCAAACCAGGAACCAAATGATTTAAAGAAATAAATCTGCCTGTTCTGAGGAAAAGGGTTTCTTCTAGAGCACAAAGCAGTCCATATCATAAGCCTAGCCAAAAGAGGAAATCAAGATCTAAAGTGGTCCAATTGTTTCTGGATATCAGTTGGACAAAGTGTATCAGAATAATGCAACTACGCTCCTCAGGATGAGCAAGTAGGCTGCCAGCTATCAGAAAACGAAGTAGAAGGGAACCAGGTTTTCTCACACGTCGGATCACATGTAGAATCTTTAAAATGCAGGGAGCCTGAGTTTAGAAGATATGTGGTCTGCCATTAAAACCCCATATGGTGGGTAAATGGGTAGCAGTAAGAATATCTGAAACTGTTTAATAAAGCTTGGATTATTTTTATGTAGATGCCATAAGCTTCCTCGTGCTCTAAAGGAATGGCAGGCCTTTCTTGACCTAAAGAAGACTGTTGAGGACTGGAGTGAATGTTGCCCAATGCTTGAGCGTATGTCAAATAAAGCAATGATGCCTCGGCACTGGAAACGGATTACAGATCTCACTGAACATAACTTTGATGTAGAAAGTGAAACATTCAAACTGAGGGATATCATGGAAGCTCCACTACTAAGATATAAAGAGGAAATAGAGGTATTGGGAAGAAACAGAAATGGATTCATGAAACTAAATGTGGTACTAGAATAGTATCTGAGTAAAATTAGTAAGAAGGAGAACAAGATGGTATTCTTTCTAAAGGAAAAAGAGGAATGGACCACCACTTCAGTCTTCTGCATAAAATAATAATGAAGCATGTATACTGTGGTGTCAATGCCTCTCTTTAAAACATGCAGCTTGGCCCAGGAATTAATTTGTGAGGGTGGTTTGCTTTGCAATATCAAGGGTATGAAATATAATCACTGTATTATCCTTTTCTTCCCACCATTGTTGGCCATATTGCAATGTGGGATACGGGTTATTAGCTATGATGTTCGTGTGTCTGTAGATCTTTCCACTAGATAAATGATTGCTCATAAGCTTAACTAGGGTTAATGGAAATACCAGTTAGTTTTGGATACAAGAGGCTTGAACTGTTAATAGTTTGTTTTGATGTGCTATTTATTTAAAAGGATATCTGCATAAGTGCTGTGAAGGAGAGAGACATTGAGCAGAAGTTAAAACAAGTGATAGCTGAATGGGACAACAAAACATTTATCTTCACAAACTTTAAAACCCGTGGGGAACTTCTCTTAAGAGGAGACAGCACATCAGAAACAATTACTAGCATGGAGGACAGCTTGATGATTCTTGGTTCTCTCATGAGTAACAGGTAACAGGAAAGGGGGGTTATAAATACTGGCAAGAGGCTTTGGTTTACTGAACAAAGCTGTCTTCCACAAAGAAGGAAAATAAGCATTTAGGTCAAAACTAACAGCTTGCTTGTCCTTGGGCTGTTCATGGGCTGGTTCTTACTGCCTGTGTTACTGCCTTAAGCTCTTTTGAAAGAAAGTGGATGCAGTTCTGACTTCCTGACTAATCACCTTGACAGTTCCCCTGGATGCAAGATAGCACTGATGAGCGTGAAAGGGACGACTGCATAGAACTGCCTGGTTACTGCGGGAGTCCTACTGGCCTCACAGGCACTGCTACTCTGCCCCCAGTGCTAGGTCACCACCTCTCTTGCAGAGCCCGTTGCTGAAGAAACAAAAGATCACAGTTAAAAGGAACTTCGATTTGTCCTTTTTTTGTGTGTCAAAGCCCCCAGATAAAGTAAGGAACACAGAACATGATCGTCAGGCAGATGTTCAAAAGCAAGCATTCAGTTGCTAAGGACCTGGTCACTGGGAGTCTTGCAGCTTTCAAGATGTTGTGCAGTCCCTTTCTGAAACTGGCTTACCTTAGAGTAAAATTTAAATCTTGCTCCTGTTCAGCTCCTGTTGGATTAGAGCTGTGCTAGACACCTTGCGTTCAAGCAGCAGGTTGGAGCTGATGTGGTTTACACCGAATTGAGTCAGGTATGGGTTTGTATTCCGTCGCTTCACAAAGTTACAGGCGGCAAAATTATTCCTCCTTCTTATGAACAATGTTTTGAAGTTTGTGCTGGCTTTCAAAAAATTGTTTCCTTCTTGAAATAAAGCAAGTGTCTTTTTTATTTTAGATACAACACACCATTCAAGCCACAGATTCAAAAATGGGTGCACTATCTTTCCAACACAACAGACATCATTGAGAACTGGCTGACTGTGCAGAACTTGTGGATTTACTTAGAAGCTGTTTTTGTTGGTGGTGACATAGCAAAGCAGCTTCCAAAGGTTTTCAAACATACCTTTTTTCAGCTAGATTTCCTAGATTTTAAGAGTAAAACTGAACTCTGATGACATAATTAAGGCAGTAACATAAACTTCATTGTTTTGGTACTTAAGAAAACTAGACTTGCTAAGATGTTAGGTAAACAATGCCAGCAGAAGTATACTATTAGAAAGAAGAATAAGAATTTGCGATCCTGTTGATCTTTTCATGCTGAAGTTGTTAAACTATTGTTGTGTAAACTATTGTGTAGTTGTTAAACTATTAACCAATGTTTGCGTAAGCGTCACATCTTACCAGCCTAGTAGTACCTAAAATTTTGCTAGGAATCCTTATCTTAAGCTTTCCTACATTGCTTTTTGAAGCAAAAATCATCTTTCATTTTTAGAAAAAATATTCAAATTTGGAGCATGTAATGCAAACATAGTGAATGATGGGGGAGAAAAATGCACTTAATGGGATTGACAGTGAGGTAGAAAATAAGCCATATAGTTTAGGCTGAAAGATTTGTGTTTCTCTAAGCTGAAAAATTCTTAGTGTTTGGACACTGGTGATTTCTGGTGAGAAGATTGCTAATTCTGTAAGCCAGTGCCTTTTCCCTCTTCTCTTTTTCTTCCTCCATTCCTTTCTCTCCATGTTCATCCCCATGTTTCAACAGGAAGCAAAGCGTTTCTCTAACATTGATAAATCCTGGGTGAGGATCATGACCCGAGCCCATGAAATACCTAATGTTGTTCAGTGCTGTGTTGGAGATGAAATCATGGGACAATTACTACCACATTTACTAGAGCAACTTGAAATTTGTCAGAAGTCACTCACAGGGTAAGACTACTACAGGGTAAGAGCACTGTTTTGGGCAAATGGTTGTGAATTGTGTAACTAGACAAAGGGCAATTGCTTGGGTACTGTCCTGTGGACTTTGGAAAGATCATGTTCTTATTTCCCTCCGCATTCAGCTGAACTGAATAAATACATTCCAGAATTATATCACACCTCCAGAGAAATTGCTAGCACCTCACTGATAAGTATTTGATGTTCGACTAAGCTCTCACTATCTACATCTGTTGAAACTAAAGCTGGTTCAGCCTAGTTTCAAGACAGCAAACAGCCTAGATCTGTATATCCTATTCCAACCCTTCCTACATCTCTGGGGTAAGTTCAGCATGAGGGATCTGAATGGCAAGTAACTGATGAAATATAAAAACACTTCAGTTTAGTTTCTTTTCTTTTGAGTGAGGATTACATTCCATCAAATAACAGTAGCTTTCAGTGAAATGATTTCTGATGCTAGAAAAGGAGCTTCAAAACAGGTGCTTAACGTGAAGGTATGGTGGATAAGAATTGTTATTATTACCACTGATGAAAATTGCTTCTATATATTGCGAGAAATCCCACTCTTGAGAAGGAAAGGATGCATAAATTAATCTAATTCACTTCCCATCTCCTCCCCCTCTCCCCCCAATTTGTTTTAAATGCAGGTACCTGGAGAAAAAACGCCTTCTATTTCCACGATTCTTCTTTGTGTCAGATCCTGCTCTCTTAGAAATTCTTGGCCAGGCATCAGATTCTCACACTATACAGGCCCATCTGCTGAATGTCTTTGACAATATTAAAACAGTCAAATTCCATGAGAGGGTATGTGCTGTCCCAACCTCAATATTATTTCAGATTGTTAAACAATGCATGATACTTTTTAAATAGAAAGTTACCTGGGTGCATGGGGCATTTGACTGTTTTACAAAGCTCATCATTTACTTGATGCTGTGTACGTTTTCTTCCTGTAAGATATGGTTTCATATCCTCATTTGCTTAATAGGAAAACTATGAAGAATAGCAAAGCAAACTGAAAATTTGCCCTGGTGCTTGAGTTTCAGGAGAGAAAAAAAAAAAAAGAGGAATTTTGTGACTTAGTGTAGGCTAGTGTCCTCTCAGATGAGCTTCTAATTTTTTATGAACATATTTGTTTGTTCAGATTGTCTGTATTTGTACTTAGTCATCAATTTTTTTAATTGTAAGAAAAAAAATCTGGTGTCTAGTCTTTCATCCATTTCTGAGTCATCCTTAATATTCTTTCAAATGAGTTGTTGAAGAACAATTTTCTTATACCCTTTTTAACAAGAATAGGTTGCAACAAAGATGTTTCCTATGTATATATCAATAATGTTTTTCTTAGACATTCTTTATCTCCTAATGCATTTGAATTTCCTTTGCTTGACCATATTTCTTAACTTTTGTGTTTCCTTTTTTTTATTTTTTTTTATTTTAAGGCCGTAATTTTTGTTAGAACATTAAGCCACCACTAATGGGGAAGGGTGTCCTTTATTGTTACTGGACAGTGGATGCTACTACTGAAATTGAGGTGAAATTTAAGAATTTTCAGTGTACTGGGGTTTTTCTACTTGCTCAGCTGATGCCAGAATTTTAAAGCCTTTCTGAACACCAGGAGTAATGATTTAATTGATTTTATGTCTTGCTTAGCAGACTGGTATCATTTACTGGTTACATAAAAGAATTTAATGGAATGATGGCAGGAAAATCACACAGTTATGGTAGAGAAATGACAATTTATCACTGCAATGATAAATCTTTAAATGACAAACTGTTCTTTCTTTGTTTTTATTAGATATATGATCGTATATTGTCGATTAGTTCACAAGAGGGTGAGACTATAGAGCTGAGTAGACCTGTAATGGCTGAAGGTAATGTGGAAGTTTGGCTCAATTCTCTGCTGAAGGAATCCCAGTCATCACTGCATTATGTTATTTGCCAGGCAGCCATGAACATCCAGGAAACTGGCTTCCAGTTGACTGAATTTCTTTCTACTTTTCCAGCCCAGGTAAAATCATTATTAAATTAATGAAGAATTGCTCACAAACGTATAACATATTGGTGGGGTTTTCTTGCCTTCACAATTAAAATTGCAGCCAGCATTATAAATGCAAAACTGACACTTAATTTTATCTTAATCACCTCAGTCTTTTAAGTTCCACTTCATGTATCTGAAACCAAAAGATCAAAACTCACCTTGAAGCTCTTATTCAGAAAAATGCTGAATGCAATAAATTAATGCAACAGATTTAACCCTATTTCTTTACAAGCTGAATACCTGACTATTGAAGGAAAAGCAGTAAATTGTATCTGTTTGCTTATGTATTCAGAAAAAGTATATTGCTAAAGGTTTCGAGTGGAGGGAGTAGTACTGAGGGAGAATTATTTTCTTACTCGAAGTTTTTTCACTTGTGATCTGGAATGTTGTTGGAGAGGTAATAAAGAGTTCATGAATTATTAAAAAAAAGATTCTGAATTGAAGCATTAATTACTCACTGATTGGTTCTTAATTCTATATTATAACGTAAACTGTATTGAACAGTTGTATCAGCAGTGCCTCAGAAGCAGCGTCTCTAAGACCAAACTTTGGACTTAACTATGTATTTATGAACGTGATTGGGACACAAAATAAGTGCGCGGGTTGAGTGACCTCTATATGGATGCATGAAAAAATTATTCTATGCAAATATCGGTAGAACCATTTCTTTAGGTTTTCCACGTCTATGAATGTACATCCTAGATGAAAGGGATAATATTATGAAACATACTATTTCTTGTTTCCTAAGGTTGGGTTGTTGGGGATTCAGATGATTTGGACACGAGACTCAGAAGAAGCTTTGACTAATGCTAGGTATGATAAAAAAATTATGCAAAAGACAAACCAGTTTTTCCTGGATCTACTCAACATGCTGATAGATATAACAACAAAAGACCTTAATGCAGTGGAACGAGTTAAATATGAGACATTAATCACTATCCATGTGCATCAGAGGGACATCTTTGATGGTCTGGTAAGTGTTGAAAAATTCATAATGGGTTATGAAGTGGTAGTCACTTAAAACAGTGTGAAAAGACATGAAGAAAATGTTGCTATGACCTATAAACTCCTGGCTCTTAAACTATGCATTTAATTTCAGGACTGTAATGATTATGTTACTAGGAATATTATGGAAAAGCTCATTGCAATCAATGTCATAACTTCTCTTTAAGTAATTGAGTGTTTTTTTATTTCTTTTTTGCCCCACAGGCACTAGAATAATTTTATAATGCTTTCTGTTGGCCTATTTAAGTTAGATGCCTCTGCATGATCAGTTAGGGACCTTTTTTTCCTCATATATTATGTGTTGCAAGTAATAGTGCTTTCTATGGAGTAAACTGTGAGTCTCAAGGAATAAATCGAATGAATGTAGTGTTACAGTACAGGATAAAGCTTGCAGTTTTTTGCAACTGCTATGACCTCTATTCCAGTTTCAATAGCATGCCTAATTATTACTTAGGTATTTACTTATTAACTTCGCATCTTATCATGCTGCCGCAAGATACTAAAATTAGGAAAATGAAGGCATTTGCTACCTAAACAATCACAGTTTAAAAATAGCACTTTTTTTTACATTTAGAAAGCTCTGGACCTGACTCTGAAATTAAGCTGTTCAAGAAAATGATTGCTGAATTTTAATCCATTGCTGGGTTAAAATGTGAGCAGGCACACCTAGCTCTTCATTATAGGACCAGGTCTTACTAGTAAAAATCCTCTTTCTAGTAGTCCTGCAAAGTTTCATAAACCTCTCTTTTACATACAACTTGTGGGGCCTCTTTTTTAATAGAAGTTTTAACACTCAGCTACTCTACTTTGGATTTCTCCCAACTCTGTTGAACTTCTTAACTATGTGCACCATGCCACTTTGTTTCTTAAAATACCTTTTCTTCTGGTTTGTGTGCAGGATCATACTGTTCTCATGCCTTTTTTTGTTTAAGATAAAATATCATATTACATTCTTCCTACTCAAATGTAAAACTCAAAATGGTAGTTAAAAGAAATGGAAGTTCTAAAGTTAACTGGACTTAAAGTCTTTTGTTTGGAGGTGATAGACTATTCATTTTTAATACTATTTTTCCCCCCTCTTTTCTTAGTGTTGCATGCATATCAAGAGCCCTACGGACTTCGAGTGGCTGAAACAGTGTAGATTTTATTTTAATGACAACGCTGATAAAATGATGATTAATATCACTGATGTGAGTTTCACATACCAGAATGAATTCTTGGGCTGTACTGACAGGCTTGTCATAACACCACTTACGGACAGGTGACGAAGACTGATTTTATTCCTTTACCCTTTGACCCCAAATCTAGGCTTTTAGAAGCACGGTTAAGTCAAGCCTATTGGAGGCAAAATAGATCTCTGCAGAACTTATCCTCCTTCAGTGTCTTATCAGAGTCAATGATTTTAAGTGGGATTCATGAATATTTTTGTTTCTATGCCATATGATATGGAACAACTTAATTTCTGCCATATAATTGTGTATTCCTCATGTGTATGATGTACATGAACATGATCCTCATTTATAAGATCCTAATATACCTAAAAAAGAGGTAAATCATGCAGATAGATATCTGTATGCAGGGAGAGGTAAAGAAGAATAGAGAGGAAAAACAATTATATTCAGCTGCAATGGATTGAAGATCTTTGTTCTAGAAGGATGTGGAAGTAGTGGTAATCCTGTTTTACCAGAGAGGTCTACCTGCCTAACTGTAGTAATAACACAAAGCATGCTTTATAAGCTATCAGTGACAAAATAAGGGCTTTTAAAAATATATTATTTTTTTGCTATTCCGTATAGCAAATTCTAGAACTTTTCTTTAGATCTCTTGATAGCTGATGGTTTATAGCATCACACAGAAGTTTCAGTTATGAAAATGGGATGCACTGTATGATCAAATTTAAAAGTGGAAAGAAAGAAAGCAGAGAAAGTTGTGTTTCAGGGTTTTACTCCACAGTAATTATTATGTAGCTCAGACCTACTGCAGTTAAAGTGATTTAGGAACTAAGCTAACCAAACTAGGCTAAGCAGGGTATCTGTATCTGTTTTCTTCATTTCTTGTGATCTTTCAGGTTGTTGATTATTGAGGATTATCTGTTCCTCTACTTTGTGTATGAGGAAGTGAACCTTAGTTTTACCCACATCAGAGGCTGAGTGAAGGGTTTTTCTTTCTGACTGATTTAAACTGGAATTAGACATATTATTTCAGCAGTTTCCTGGCATCCTTAAACCAGACCTTCCTCATGTCAAACAATTTTCAGTAAGAACATCTGGCATACACAGAAAACTGTGCACTGCAGTCCATTAAGTCATGATAGCTTGTTGCCTTTTAGATGTTACATCACTTTGGCTCAAGCTTTGGGTATGAACATGGGTGGAGCTCCTACAGGACCTGCAGGAACTGGAAAAACGGAAACTATCAAAGACATGGGACGGTGCCTTGGAAAATACGTAGTGGTCTTCAACTGTTCAGACCAGATGGATTTCCGAGGACTTGGGAGGATCTTCAAAGGTAAGATGTAAGCCTATGTGAAAGTTACAGAGACTCTGAGAACGTCTTTGTAAAACAAGATCAACACAGCAGCAGCAGCTGGTTTTCAGCCTTTTAATGAATGCAATTAATTAATATCTTGTCAATAATATAAAATACCATTGCAACACTGTCTCCAAGAAATAAAAAAAAGTATAAAAAGTATAAGACAGTTTACAAGGCTATACTGATACCCTTAAATTACTCAAGGAGGACTAACAATATGAAAAGAAAAAGCTGTGAGTTTTYTTCTTGAACTGGCGGGATATGTTGGATGTGGTTTCTGTGTTTTAACTCCTTACAAATGTCAAAATTTTTATTGGTTGAAGGAAGTGCATGAAAGTGAATGAAAAGCAGTATATCTGTTTAAAAACAGCAATTGGCACAGTATTTACATGGAAATGACAATTATTTTTAGGCTCTAGAAATTGATACCTGTTAATGATGGCAAATGTGGAATTAGAGATCAAGTGGAAGTCCTTTGCTATTTAGCTTTTAAGGGCTTATATTGTTACAAGTAACTGTTAACTGTGATTTCCCTCCCCCCCCCAAAAAAAAAAAATCTGAGGAAGACTGGATTCCTCACCTCTTTCCAGGTGAAAGCAATTGTACCRTTCATGTTAATCTGTGAAATAAGCTGTTGACAACTAATTTCATAGACATAAGTTCTTTCTGGATTTTCTTATGGAACTAAATAAGTAATAGGGCAGGGGTTTTGCTTGAATTCATCTGTGAAGGTTTATAGCGGAGATTTTGTGGGGTAAGGGAGAAGCAGGAAAAACATCCAAGATACTGAACGAAGGACCAGAGATCTAGGGATGCAGTGACCTAGACAGCAAGCCTGAGGACTTTTGGAACTTTGTACATTCTTGTTTGAAAAAGAATTAAACTCCTCTCCTTGTCTCTTTCCCAACTTGCCAAAAGGAACATTTTTTTCTTGAGGCAGATTTTTGTGATTTTTGGCTGATGAATTGCACCAAAAAAGGGCTAACAACATAATGATCAGAAGCTTCATTACTTTTCTCTTTGAAGGTCTTGCTCAGTCTGGCTCCTGGGGTTGCTTTGATGAGTTCAATCGTATTGATTTACCAGTACTATCAGTAGCTGCACAGCAAATTGCCATTGTGTTGACATGTAAGAAGGAATGTAAAAAAAGCTTTATTTTTACTGATGGAGATAATGTGGAAATGAACCCTGAATTTGGCATCTTTCTTACTATGGTAGGTACTCAGCAGGTATATGATATGCCAGTGATGATTGTATGATAATCATTTCTAAGCATTTCTAAAGTATATTAAAAGTACTGGCTAGCTTTGGATTCACCTAACATGCAGAACTCACTGACAGTTTGAGAAGTTAACATGATTACAAAGACAGTTTACAGGATCTTGTTTCAGTGACATCAAGTGTCTGCAGTTAATAAATAACTCAGTTGCTACAGCAGCCAGCCCTGTAAAGATAAGTTGTTATCTCAATGTCAGATTCCTTTTGTGTACTAGAATATATTTTCTGCTTCCCAAAGTATGCTTTTTGCTACAAGTACAGAAAAATGAGCATATTCAAGTAGAAGTAGCCAGTAGAAGTAGTGTTTTGTTAAGACAAATGAAATCTACATTTGAACTGTTCAGGTATAACATTTTTCATGGGTGTAAAAATTGCCAAAATACTGCAGAAATTACTGTAGAAATGTGATGGTAAATATGCCTAGCAATACATTTTTATGTGTGATTTAAAGTAAAAGCTACTTTTAACTAAACCAGATTATATGTTCTGTTGCTGATTCTCTGTTTGTGCAAGGTGCGGTCAATTTCCAAACTTGTTCTTCTCTCCAGAATCCAGGATATGCTGGACGGCAAGAACTTCCTGAAAACTTGAAGATCAACTTCCGTTCAGTGGCCATGATGGTTCCTGATCGTCAAATCATAATTCGTGTCAAATTGGCTAGTTGTGGTTTCATTGCTAATGTTGTATTGGCAAGAAAATTCTTCATGCTCTACAAGCTGTGTGAAGAACAACTCTCAAAACAGGTGATTATTTTCATTAGGGGAAAGGTTATCGTAGAGAAAGGCCATGTATGGCAACACAAGTTATTAATATCTATGTGGAGAAAATGGGCAAGTTCATGTTCACCAAGTAAACTAAGTAACACTTGTAATTTAGCAGTGCAGCTGTCTGCTGTCCTGGAGGATTAATTTCTGCTACATGTTCTGTGTACAGGAATGGGAGTGTCATTCAAAACACTGCTTATTATTAAAATTTAGCTGTAATGAGTGGTGATGACTAATACATATAAAGGGCTTATTTATTAGTTTTTCCCTATAGAGTGGATTGAGAGGCGTTTGGTTCGTGCAGCCTATGCTTGTTCAGGTGTTTCTCAATTAAAGTTAGTTTCCAAGGTGCCCAGTGAATTCAAAATAGCTCATTTCTTAATAGCTCATTTCTTAATAGTCCTTAGGAACCTCATCTTGACTCAGAAACTTGAATCTAAACTTACCTTACTACATTTCTTGTTTCTGTCACACCTTAAAGTTTAATAAATGGCAGCAGAAGTGGGGAAATAAATTGCCCCTGGTTATATAGCCAAAGGCTGGTTATTGGATGTTAGGAGACATTTGTGCCACATGTGCCAGTACTCATACATATCCATACCTTGAATGATAAATATGAATTGTTTGATTCCTGTTAAATAGGGGAATTTATTTTTTTTCCAACTTTGCATGTTGCCTAGGTGCATTATGATTTTGGCTTGCGGAATATATTGTCAGTATTACGCACATTAGGAGCAGCAAAAAGAGCAAATCCTACAGATACTGAATCTACCATAGTCATGCGTGTGCTAAGAGACATGAACCTGTCTAAACTGGTAAGTTTCAAGGACCTGATAAGTTAATTTAACTGTACTTTGGGACCACATGCTTTTTGGAAACACAATTTAAATCTGTTAAGAATATCTGCAGAAGATTGGATGTGTCCTTTACACAAAAATTGGTTTGAAAGTGTTTCATTCTCCTGATGGCCTTTTCTGTTCAGAATTTTTTTACATATTTTTCCTGCTGCCTGTAGAAGTAAGTGACCAAGTAGAAGTCTGTGTAATAATGTCTTGCCTTTGGAAGTTTTGACCTAAAGTTTTCTGCTTGCTGTATTTTGACACTCTTTTAAAATAATTTGTTATTATTTCTAGTAATGAGTACCATCTCATACGTCTTCAATAGCTGACAAAACCTCTTCTACTGCTGTGATACTTCGTCTCCTTTATTTTCTTTTATGCACCTTAGACAAGTAACTTACTATTCGTATCCATTTCATTGCTAAAATCTACTCTAGTAAATTCAGTCTGTATGTTGGTGGTTTATTTTCAATAAATTTGATTATTGGAAGCATCACATGATCTCCTTTTGCTGAATCCTGCTAGAGTGTTTAGTGCCTAGAAAGTTAGCATAGATTGTTCCTGAAGTTTTTGGAGATTTCTGTAGGCTTATAAGAGTTAAAGACTTTCTTTTAATGTGCTAGGATAAATAAATTAAGTTTTAATCTTTTTTTTTTTTTCCCACTAGATTGACGAAGATGAACCCTTATTTCTGAGTCTAATTGAAGATCTATTTCCAGGTATCCAGCTTGATAAAGTAGGCTATCCTGAACTAGAAGCTGCCATTGACAAACAGGTAATGCCTCTCTTGATCTGTTGTGCCATAACCAGTGCAATGAGACATCTAAGAAAATAATTTGTGTCGTATCTATCCAGTTGATACGTTTTACTGTTTAGAGGAAAAATATGGTTTGTCATAAGTTGCTACCACTGTCATGTTTTTATTAGCCTTATTCTCAAGTATGTCCCTGAATTGCTCGTTGTGGTGACTTGTGGCTTCCTAGTGGGTCATTTGTGGTGACTAATTTGAAGAATGCATGTATATACCTTCACCTTCCTTGATCCATGATTTAATAGCTGTATAAAAACTAACAAAACATGAGTTTGAAAAAGGTTTTCCTAAAACATCATTTCCTCTGTTTCATTTCCCACTAGATTTCTKAGACCATTTCAATAGGGCTGACTTAAGAACATAAGTGGGGTATAGAGAGTTATTGAAGTATGTACATTCAAATGATCAGCTCTATTTTAGATTTTTATCCATTTTTTTTCTCCACTTCTCAATAATTCCTCAGATAGTTATCTAATAGTTAAACAGAGAAATAAAAAGCTTGAAAAATATTGGTATGAATAAAGTAAAAACAGTAGAAGAATTTTGAGTACATGGCTTTTTCATTTACTTGTATTTATGGCTTCCCTAGCAAGGAAGAGTTGAATCATCAGCTAATGTGTATAAAACTGTTCTGCTTTCTGTAATTTATACAGTTGAAGTTAAAAAAAAAAAAAAAGTACTTGTGTAAATTAAGCTTACGTTAGGAGAAACTGTAAGGAACCTGAACCTCATGCTTCAAAGTGTTATTTCCTAGTAAATTAAAAGAAGTCTTTGTTTCATAACATAGCTCTACTGTTGTTTGTCTGTGAAGCCAGACATGGAAAGTGTCAACTCTTTTAGCAACAAACCATTAAGCCTCCTATCACTTGCCTTTAAGTATGGTGTAATGTCAGCCCACGTTTGCAGCAGTGCTGAAGACTTAAAGAGCTTTAGCTACTTTGATTTTTTTTTTAAATGGCTCTGTGTTAGGGGGAGTCATAAAACTTTGGATCTGGGGATCTCATGGTGCCATTTTTCTGATGGACTGCTTGGAAATGCTGGCAGTTTACTTAATGGCTAGTGTCTTTATTTCTGAAACCAGAAGTAGTAGGCCAAATTTTGTTTGTCTCTTTAGTGTGGATCAAGAATTTGTTGAATAGAATTCTGCTGTGTTTTCAGAGCTATAATGATTCAATTTAGGATGGAATCGCATTCAAGAGGACTATTTTTATTAAGGAAGGGAGACAGGTATTGTTGGGAAAAGATCATAAAGAAACAGTTATTACTTTAATTCAAGTGCTCTTCTATGTTTATATGTAGAAATGTTAACAGGAGTTAGACCTTTTGAGAACATGTTTATGCTGCTTCTGAACATGCTTCTTTTGGATACAAGAAATATCTAGTCTACAGATGACCAAAGRACCCATGTGTGTGTTAGAAACTGTTAAGAAAAGATAGGTCCACACTGATGGCACTGGATTAGGATGAGGAACAGCTAATGTGACCATCTTGTTTTATGTGAAGAAAGAAAGAAAAAGAAGAGAGAAGAAAAAGGAGGAGGAAAGAGTTTTAATCTCATGCAAATGTTGCATCTGATAGCTTTACTGTATTCTGCAAAGTCCATTGCTTCAAGTGTGTTCTTCATTGCGATGTAGAGCTGGTGGCAACATGTGTCTCAGGGTTGCTGTTGATGAAATTTTTGTGCTGCCTTCTGTTCTTGGCTTCCTTGCAGAGTGGGATAAGTAAGTTGATCTGACATGAGGTTTGATATGTGAGTAATATGGCAAATGTTAGTGCTAACCTAAGTACAGAAACAGGTTCTTTTTAATATCTAATGTAACAAAACAACAATGTATTTATTTTATGACATTCCTCTGGTTTCAAAAATTAGCTGTTGATTTCTGACAGGCTATTTCATAGGGTCATCATGGCAGGAATGTTAAGTCAAAAAAGTTAATGAATGTACTTTCCTAAAATATATACACTCCATGATTCTACTGATATGATTCTAATTATCAAACTTAAGTTTTATTTTATCAGTGAAAAGTTAGCCCTTTTTTTATTAATAACATTTTCTGGGCTTTTATTTGGAGCATTTTTTGCAAAATAAAATTATTTTGAGAGTTTCACTTTCATAGCATGATCTTGAGTTTTTAGCAAATCTTTAGACTCAATCAAATACATGTAGTGTGCTCTGAATACTTAAGAAATAGTTCTAGCTTTTCTCTACTAGCTAAAGACTTACTAACTTCCAGCTGAGTMACTTTCATCAGCAGCAACAATATCATTATAGTGAGATAGCTTCTTTAAGCTAGTAACTAGGGAAAAGCAGGAAGCGATCTTGTAATATTTGATTTTAAAATAGCATGTCTTTTCTCAGAAGGAAGGTATTAAGTTACCCAAGGTCTGTCTGTACACTGAGAAATACTTAACAAATTGATTGTTTATCTTAGTTTATTAGCCTGAATACAAATTTGAATAGAAAGTAACCTTTATTTTTCCAAAAAGTTTTGTTATATACACAAAACCTTTACAAAGAGTGTAGTCTTCTGCTAAAGATAGATTTTGTCTAAAATATCAACATATCTCATGCACAAAAATAGTGCTGGTCTGGACTTCTGTCGCGCTCTGTAGGTGGAGGAAGCTGGCCTTGTTTGTCATCCTCCTTGGAAACTGAAAGTTATCCAGCTGTTTGAAACCCAGACAGTAAGGCATGGATTGATGACGCTAGGGCCTAGCGGTGCAGGAAAAACGGTTTGCATCCACACTTTGATGAAATCCATGACAGGTATGTGAGCATTTATATTGCAAACTGTTACAGAATTCTGCTGTGTTTCTTCACAGAAAGCAGCAATTACTTCACTACAAAGAGCGTATTGTGATACTAAATACTGTTATGATAGTATCTTTTGGAAGCTTTTCCATTACAGAAAAATCTAAGCCACAAAAATGTCTGACATTTAGAGCCTCAGAGAGAGGGACTATATAATACATATCCTATTTTCCATGTTCTGATACTTGCATCAGAAATTTTTATTCTAGAAATACTGAGAAAGAGGAGTTCAGTCTGGGCAGGCAGCAGGGGCAAATGGTTAAAGCATTTCATAGGTTCAACTAAGGTAATGCTGAAAGCATCCCTCATCCTAAGTACTTAGGCCTTTTTGAACATAATTCACAAGACAAGGTCTTTATATGCAGTATGAAATAACTATTTCTGTTATTGCTGCTGTTAGGAAATTGTTCCTGGTTTTGGCAGTGACAAAGTTTTCCAATGTATTTTGTATCCTGGCTGAGCACTATAAGAATGTTCCTTTTTGTCATGTGTACTTCTAAACAAAAACATTAGAGGAAGAACTTCTGTTTGATCATATCAAACTAAGAGCTCATATTTGTAGGAGAAAAACATTTTTTCTGAAGGGACCTTTTTCATCCCTTTTCACAAGCTTGGGTAGGTGGCTTATGCAATTTTCCAGAAATTGATAGCTGCTGGAAAAAAATGTTCAACCAGTCTTACCTGTTCTATGCAGTGCCTTAGTGCACTTAAACACTGTAAGCTCTAATTTCTAGTATAAATGACTGTTCCATTTAGAAAAAGGCAGAAAGAGCAGATAATTTCATTAGGCTGTTTTCTCATATTTCTCTGGTATTGAGATATGAACTGCTATGAAGACAAGGAAGCTGCAGTACATTTGTCAAGCTGATCTTCTAGCATAACCTAATGAAATGCAAAACTTCATAGTTTGCCATTCTTCTATCTTGCACACTAGATCATACTTAAGATTTTTAGAAAAGCCAAATTTTTTAGCTCTGCTATTTTTTTCAGCATGTTATTAGCTCCTCATTAAATATTAGTCTTGGCTTTTCTAAAGATGTTCRGTGCAGGAGTGTTCAAGCTTTTATGAATGAAGGAATTATAAAGGTTATATGATGAAGCTACAGCTAGATAGAATTTAGCTGTCCAAGAAGAGATTTCACAGGTTATGCCAGCATCACTTACTTTGCCTATTCTAAGGTGAATGCAAATGCACAGAGGGGGAAAAAACAGTTAGTCCACAATCATGTGGAACATCTGTCTGGTATTCTGTCATTGAGTTTTAAAAAAGTGCATCCATACCAAAGGTTTTAAGACTGCTGTTTGATAAGCCTTCACATTATTAAACTAAATCTTGAATAAATTTCATCTTGCTGCTCTTCTGTTCTTGATGAGTCTATGAAATGCAAATTGTCCTTTGGCAAATTTCAGAACTTTGTTCYGCTTTAAATATTGATGGCTCAGTGTTGATGTATAGAAAAAGATTAATTTTTCCAAGTAAACACATAATTTCTTATAATAGCAAATGGGGGTTAAACTTTTGGGTGTAATGTTTTTGAATTTGTCGAAGCACTCTGACTATCAAACAGAAGTACTGAAACTGACTTCTGATCTACCTTCACAGACTGTGGACAGCCACATCGTGAAATGAGAATGAATCCTAAAGCTATAACCGCATCGCAAATGTTTGGTCGTCTTGATGTGGCAACAAATGATTGGACAGATGGAATATTTTCAACACTCTGGAGAAAAACTTTAAGAGCCAAGAAAGGTATAACAAAAAAACCTCCCCTCAAACAAAACAAACTATAGGGCATCTCTCAAATGCAATTTGTAGATTTTTTTTTTTTTTTTTTAGCATGGAAATATTGGAATATAGCTGTAAGGACTTTTGTGTGTTGTATTTAGCAAGTCTCTGTTCTAAATGCTTTGTATTCAAACTGAAGTGTAGCACATACTGTTTTATTGAGTTTGCTGGTCCTTCTCTTTGAAATGATAGGCCCTTACATGGAAGACAAGGAAAAGGTCAGAATCAGTTCCCCCAATGCTGGTATATGATACAACTTTTGGTCCTGTTTGGGTTTCCACCTGGTCTCCAGTTGCTGTTCCAGAAGGGTGTGAATCTCCTTTAAATTCTATGTCATATCTGTGAGCCCTATGCATATTATAGCACTAGGTACTCCTGTTCAGGCAACCAGTTTCTGCCTAAAATGACCCAGGCGTATTCTTAGACTGCTATATTAATTAAAGGAAAAGCCTTGATAGTTTTGTCTGAAGATCAGTATGTGGCCTTCTTGTTAGGCCTTTAGGCCTAAAAAAAAAAAAAAGGGATGAAAGGGGAAAAAAAGAGAAAATCTTGACATTTGTTGCACCGTCAATTTTCAGATAAAAATTTTTAGTCTTTAAGGGTACAGATATCTGAAAATGGAAAATACTTTTGGATTCAATTTTTGTTGACTTTGTTTTAAATGTAGAATTGTAGCACCCTTGAGAATGTAGCACAGCATTAACTGTTGATTTTCCTTTCTCCACCAATGGGAAATGCAAATCAGCACACTCACGTGGTGCTCTCAGTCAGATGCTCTGCTTGCAACACTTCTGGAGTTCCTCTTCATGGAGTGAACTCCAGACCACCTCCCGCCAGAGATGCCTGCACTGTAGCTATGAAAAACCTCCGAATGCAAAAGTGTTTGGCTCGTAGGGATGAGAAGGTTTCTCAACCTGAACCTTTCTTGGTTCATGCTTAGCAACAAAAGAAGCCACCTAAGCCTAGAGAGTAAGGACCCTCTCTGAAGGTAGCTCACAGGTGAGAGTGGGACCATCTCTGACTAAAGGGATAGCTAGGCTGTGACATGCCAGCAAGACTTAGCTAGGTCATGGCTATTGGGTAAATTCAAAGCTGTTCCCTCTTAGGAAACAAAGGCAGGCATTAGGATGCATATCCAGTAATAAATGAAAAGAGCTGGAAAGACTTCAAAGAAAGCTGGATCAGGTTTATAAACAGGAGAATAAACAATAAGAATCTGTTCCTAATGGACCTCTTTTATTTATGAAAGTGAGCATGCTATTTGAGAGAGTGATTTTCAAGTGTTCCTTTCATTTAATCTTAGTATATTGGCTCAAATGCTTTAGAAACAGATGAATGGTGGTTTTAAATAGACCAATATTTCCAATCTTTTTTATGTTGCTTTATATAAGATGAAAAAAACCTAAATTATTATTGAGTTGAAGTCTGAATACATAAAACTGCTTCAGACTATTACAAACTGATGACTTATGCTGATGATACTTTACGTACTGAGCAATGGATAATTATTGTGATAAGGTGACAAAATGAAGTACTTAATTGAAATTGAGTGATGGAAATGTATTAAAAGCTGAGATTCTAACTGTGAGCATGAATTCAGAATTAGTTCAAAATGTGGTTGAAGAAAGAAGAAACTTGTCATTTAAAGAAACTAAAACTTACTTTATAGGCCTTTTTGTCTGTTTTTTTGGATTCTAGGTGACCATATCTGGATAGTTCTTGATGGTCCTGTTGATGCTATTTGGATTGAGAACCTTAATTCCGTCCTAGATGATAACAGAACTCTAACACTAGCAAATGGAGATCGTATACCTATGGCACCAAATTGTAAAATAGTCTTTGAACCTCATAATATTGATAATGCTTCTCCAGCAACAGTTTCAAGGAATGGGATGGTATTCATGAGTTCATCAGTTCTCACTTGGAGCCCTATTCTTGAGGTACAATAGCTAAGTGATTATTTTATTTGTTTATGTATTGAAAAGTTTTTTTATCAGTTATCTTCTGCTCTTCACTGCTGTTACTTTAGGACCTCAATTTTGTGGCTGTAGCTATGAAGTAGCTCTTACACAGTATAAACTTATAGCTGAGTATTTAATATAGCAATGCTTCAGGTAGTTTTGTATAAGAGTGAATAATGTATTCTTTTCTGAGGATAGTCAACACATCACACTCTTAAAAACTTGGATATTTCACTTGTGGACAAATTTGTAATTCAAGGTATTTTTGTCAGTTGAAGAATGACTCAGTTGCCAATATACCAACTACATGAAGCTGTTAATGCAACTTCAGACCAAGGGAGAAAGAGTAAGTAGGCTAATTCAGAAATCTAGCAAACCTCAAGAAAATATAGGAGTTCTTGATGTTGCATAAACCTTACTGTAGTTGGGATTTTGATCCAGAAATAAAGTCAATGCAGCATCAAAGAGTGTAATTTTTAAATTGATGTTCTTATTTGGTAAGTTGCCTCTTAACATTTCTAGAAGCAAGCAGTGGTTACTCTATCTCTCCATTCATAGACTGGTGTGGAATGAATCTGTAAGAAAAGCAGTGTGTAACAGACTGAAATTTCATAGTGATTTATAAAGTTAGTTTTTTCTTGTAGACTTCTTCATCCATGAGGCCAAGAACCAACAAAAATAAATGCATATCTTCATTGAGCACCGGTAATGACACATTTAAAGACTTGAGCATAGTACAGTTCTTTTCATGTAGTAAATGTGTTGGCTAAAGTGAAGTTTAAGAGCTCCCCAGAATCTAACATTCCCTAATAATATCTTTTGACAACACTTTTGGCATTTAACTCCAGTTTTGTTCCCTTTTAAGAAAACAGGGGACACAATACTAGTAAGAAAATAGTTGGTTTCTGATTAAATCTGTATTTTTTCCTTTCTTAAGTCTTATAATGCCTTAGAAATTTATCCTTGAATTAGTCCCCTCAGGATTAACACTTTTTATTTCTTTATTGAAATTAAAATAAATAGAGATTTCTTTTCTCTTTATTTGTGTTTGTCTAGTCACTCTTATTGATGTTATTGCATCAAAGCAAAACATTGTCAGCAGAATATGGAATGTCTCATAAATATCAAAACCAAAAACCTTCTGTGGCTGAGACTCTGATTCCCTTGGTCATGGGGGGGAAATACTTTATTAGGTTCTTTTGAAAACCCAGCTAATATACTTGTGTTATCTGTATATTTGCAGATTAACATTTCTTTATCTGAACTTTAAACCTCAATTTTAAGCTAGAAATATTTTAGTCTTCCTGTTTCTGAAATTAAAAAATTGTCCAGCCCATTGTATCATATTTACCACCTGTGTGCAGACACAAAAGAACAAATCTTCAGGGCTTCCTATGAGTTTACAGACTGGATTTTATTGTCCTATTTTCTGGAAGGTATCACATTAACCGGTGTTTTATCACTTTTAAAATAAATGTTTTACAGACTCATTCACTTGTTCCATTTTCCAATCCACATAGAATATGTGTGAAAATATGATTTAAGGCTTATGTCGACAGAGGTTTGCTTAACTAGCTAGATGAAAATACTGTTTGCTTCATATTAATTTTCAGGTGTTAATAATTAAGGAAGTCTCTTGTAATGACTGCTCTTTTCTTGGATTTATTATCATTTTAATCCTCARATTTCTTAAGCTTGGAAGTCTTTTTAGCTTGCTTGCTTGTAAACAAATTCCTTGTCCATAAATGCCTGATATTTTGGTATTTGAGGAAAAGTTGACATGCCACAGGGCATCGTCTGGCACTGCCTTGAGCAATTATCCTTAGCATATCAGAGAATTTATCTCTCAATGCAGAGAGGACTCCAGAGAGAGAAAGTATGCTGCCATCTGATCCGACTGCCAGGCAGTGCCTGGTGCCTCTTCCTGGGGCTGGGGGTAGTGGTGTGCTCCCCTGTGGGAGGTGTGCCTTGGGCAGGGAGTTACCAGGTGAAGGAGCTGTGGGAGGGGTTGAGAAGACTGCATGCCTTCAGAGAGGGCGGAGGATCAGTTGGGTCTTTTCAGAGATGCTGCAGAGCCAAGAACCCAAGCCTTGCAATGGAAAGAAGGGGAGCCAGTGAGGCACTACATTCAAAGGCAGGTAAATGGAAACTCCAAGATGAGGAAGGCTGGTAACTTGTGATTTCTAGTAACAGAAGGGAGGCTTCTTTTCCACCTGCAGATCTGCAATATGGGCCCAATGCTCAGTGGGACAGGGGGCTAACCAACAAAGGACATGGAAAAGGTTGAGGTACTCAGTGCCTTTTTCACCCCAATTTTCACTGGTAGAGTTTGCCCTCTGGCCTCGTAGGTCCTTGTTTTGCAGTGTGAGAACAAAGGATTACCCATGGTAGGCAAAGATAGAGTTAGGGAGTACTTAAGCCAATTGGACATATGCAAGTCCATGGGAGCAGTTGGGATACACCTGAGGAGACCAATGTTATTGCAAGGCCTCTCTGTCATCTTTGAAAGACCGTGATGACTGGAAAAAGGCAAATGTCACACCTATCTTCAAGAAGGAGAACATGGAGGATCTGGGGAACTACAGGCTGGTTGGCCGAACCTTAGTTCCTGGGAAGGTAGTGGAGCAAATGCTCTTGGAAGCTATTTCATGGCACATGAAGGACCAAGAAGATGACTGGGAACAGCCAGCATAGATTTACCGAAGTCAGCTCCTGCCTGACCAACCTGATTGCTTTCTATGATCAGATGACTGGCTGTGGGGGCAAGGGAAAAGCAGTTGTTTACCTTGACTAGCAAGCATTTGTCATGGTCTTCTGCAGTATCCTTAGAGTCAAACTGGTGATATACAGTCTAGAAAAGTGGCCAATAATGTGGATGGAAAATCAGCTGGACTGTCAGGCTCAGAGTTGTGATGATGAATGCAAAGTCCAGCTGGTGGACTCAGGAACTAGTGCTGATCCTTAGGGATCCATACTGGGACCAATACTGTTTAATGTCTTCATTAACAATGTGGATGGTGGGATAGAGTGCACACTCAGTAAGTTTGTGGACTGCACCAAACTAGGGAGAACAGTCAATACACTGAACACACTGCTACTCAGAGGGACCCAGACAGGCTGGAGAAATGGGCTGACAGGAACCTCATGAAGTTCATCAAAAGCATTTGGAAGTGGGATCGAATAACCCCATGCAACAATACAGGCTGGGGCCTGACTGGCTAAGAAATAGCTCTGCAGAAAGGGACTTGGTGGTCCTGGTGGACAAGTGTGTCCTTATAGCAAGAAGGCAAACTGTATCCTGGGCTGTGTTAGTAGAAGCATGGCCAGGAGGTCCAGGGAAGGGATCCTTTCCCTTTATTCAGCACTTGTGAGGCTGCATCTATCTAGTTCGGGGTTTCCCACTACAAGAAAGATATTGACATACTGAGTGAGTCCAGCTGAAGGCCACCAGGATTGACAGAGAACTGGAGTACATAGCATATAAAGAGAAGCTGAGAGAAATGGCTTTGTTCAGCCCAGAGGACTGAACAGGGGAAGGCTAAGGGGAGACCTTATTGCTTTCCATAACTGTCTAATGGTAGGGTATAGAGGCAAATGGAACTGGACTGTTCTTGAAGGTATATTTTGATAGGACAAGAGTCAATGGACACAAGTTACAGAATCACAGAATGGTTGAGGTTGGAAGGGACCTCTGGAGATCATCTAGTCCAACCCCCCTGCTCAAGCAGGGTCACCTAGAGCACGTTGCACAGGATTGCGTCCAGGCGGGTTTTGAATATCTCCAGAGGAGGAGACTCCACCACCTCTCTGGGCGACCTGTTCCAGTGCTCTGTCACCCTCACAGTGAAAAAGTTTTTCCTCATGTTCAGATGGAACTTCCTGTGTTTCAGTTTGTGCCCGTTGCCTCGCGTCCTGTTGCTGGGCGCCACTGAAAAGAGTCTGGCCCCATCCCCTTGACACCCTCCCTTCAGATATTTGTACACATTAATAAGATCTCCTCTCAGTCTTCTTCAACCTGAACAGGCCCAGCTCTCTCAGCCTTTCCTCGTATGAGAGATGCTCCAATCCCCTAATCATCTTTGTAGCCCTTCGCTGGACTTGCTCCAGTAGTGCCACATCCCTCTTGTACTGGGGAGCCCAGCACTGGACACAGTACTCCAGATGTGGCCTCAGCAGGGCTGAGTAGAGGGGGAGAATCACCTCCCTCGACCTGCTGGCAACACTCTTCCTGATGCACCCCAGGAGACCATTGGCCTTCTTGGCCACAAGGGCACATTGCTGCCTCATGCTTAACTTGGTGTCCACCAGCACTCCCAGGTCCTTCTCGGCAGAGCTGCTTTCCAGCAGGTCAACCCCCAACCTGTACAGGTGCATGGGGTTATTCCTCCCTAGGTGCAGGACCCTGCCCTTGCCTTTGTTGAACTTCATGAGGTTCCTCTCTGCCCACCTCTCCAGCCTATTGAGTTCTCTCTGAATGGCAGCACAGCCTTCTGGTATATCGGCCACTCCTCCCAGTTTTGTATCGGTAAACTTGCTGAGGGTGCACTCTGTCCCTTCATCCAGGTCATTGATGAAGAAGTTGAACAAGACTGGACCCCTGGGGGACACCGCTAGCTACAGGCCTCCAGCTAGACTCTGTGCCGCTGATCACAACCCTTTGAGCTCTGCCATTCAGCCAGTTCTCAATCCACCTCACTGTCCACTCATCTAGTCCACCCTTCCTGAGCTTCCCTATGAGGATGTTATGGGAGACAGTGTCAAAGGCCTTGCTGAAGTCAAGGTAGACAACATCCACTGCTCTCCCCTCATCTACCCAGCCAGTCATTCCATCAGAGAAGGCTCTCAGATTGGTTAGGCATGATTTCCCCTTGGTGAAGCCATGCTGACTACTCCTGATCACCTTCTTTTCCTCCACATGCTTGGAGATGGCCTCCAGGATGAGCTGCTCCATCACCTTTCATCACCATTGCAGGGAAGTTGGAACATGAGAAATTTCAATTKTTTTGCCATGAGGGTGGTCAAATATTGGAACAGGCTGACCAAAGAGATTTTGGAATCTCCATCCTTGGAAATACAACTCAACTGGAAAAGGCACCAAATAGTCTTGTCCAATTGACTTTGCTTTGAGCAGGAAGTTGGACTAGATGACCTCCCTGCCAACCTGCATGAGTCTATGATAAAAGTTAAAGAATTCCATTAGCTCACAAAACAGGAAGACTGTTCCATGCCTTCTCTGGAATGTTTCCTGGTTTTGCTGAATCCCTGTTCATTGAATCTCTAACAACTATAGAGATTTTGTTCTATTTCATCTACAAGAACTAATACAATACAGGCATTGGAATTAAATTGTAGTTTCATTTTGCTGTTGTTACAAAAGCTTCTCTGCAGGGAAAATTGATTTATCCAGAAATCATAACTGCTGACTAGGATGGAAACCCAGAAGTTCCTCCTCATTCTTTTCATTTTTTATCTCTTAATTTTTCTAAGAAGGATGGATAATAGATGCTGGAAAATGTACTTTCCTACATATTGAAAGAAGCATTATGTATCTGCTCTTTTCTCCCCTAGTTCTGATTTTATGTGCATAACAGGTATGCTTATTGGTAATTCAGTAAAGTCTGTACCAACCTGTAACACAACCTGTATTTTGGAGCTGCACAAGTTAATAATATAGCAAGATATCTCATTTACAGTTCAGTTACAGTTACAGTTACAGTCCAAAACCACAAAAAAGTCTCTAAATCCTTTGCTTTAGTATTTTTCTTCTTTTCCATCTATATTAGTGCACCTGAATCAAATATTTTTTTCCTAATCATTGCAAATTAATTTCTAATCCTATTCTTTCCACCTGAGTTCCCTTAGCATTCTGCCTCTAATTTTTTGGGATGCTCATATTTTTATTTGTAACTGAAAAAAGGATGGAGGGAGGCATTCTTTTGCAAGGACAGCAAAACTTAGGAAACAGATGCAATACAGTTCTTAGAGGTTTCTACAAACTTTTCACTTCTCAAACTTTTCATGGTTTCAAAAATCCATTTCACTTGCTTTACTCCCCTCAAAGGTTGGGGACAACAGGAATAATTCTTTCTTCTTCTTCTTTTTTTTTTTTTTCCTGCTCTACAAACACTTTTAAACTCTCCAGCATTCCCTCAGTTTCTTGATTTCCTGATTAAACTGCATCTCTGTCAGAAATCGCCTGGGAGAGAAAAAACTATTCTGCCACTGCTGTGGCTGCTATTACATTTCAGAAGGATTACCCCACACATTTAGAAAGTGGAGCATTGGAGGGAAGGTGTTTATGCTTGGGGTCTGTACAAGTAGTATTTTGTAGCCCTTCATGTTGGTCCTTCACACCAGACAGAACAAAGGGAAGACTTTTATAAAGGTGATGGTATTTTTGGACACAAATGTAACAGTTTAGGTACTAAGACATGATACATTTCATTTCTTAATGAAGATAGTAATACAACTATTATTAGAAAGCCATGCTTCCTCTTGTACTCTGCCTATGCTTTACATAATGATCATTCTTATTATTTTCTGTTCTTGACCTCTTTTATTTTTCAGTATCTTCTAGCAATCAAAAGCTTTTACACTAGTTCTTTTTTAGAACCTTTAATCTAGGTGTTTAATTTTTCATAATTATTCTTCTTCAAACCAAACTACATTTTGGTTAGTTTGTTATGTTTTCCACTATCTCCATTCATGACCTTCCTATTCAGGTAGGTATGCGCCTTTTTTTTTTTTTTTTTTTTTTTTTTAAACTGCAACTGCTTAGCTGATTCAAACCCAGCAAGAGCAAGTTTGCAAATCTACTGAAACAGGCATGTATGAAAGATAATCTACCAAACTATAACACATCTGATTCCTTACTGTAGTCTTCTAATAACATTCCCAAGCAAGTTACTTGCAAATAAATTCCCAGTATGTACTGGATTTCTAAAAGGAATGTAGCGTATGTGGGTCTTTCACATGCAGGAGTGGGCCCACTGTGTGTGTGTGGTGGTGGTGGTGTTTGTTTTTGTTTTTTTCTTTTTCTTTTCTGGGATGACATTCTGCATGCTTTTAGGAAGATACCCAGGAGGAAATATCAGTCACTATCATTCTAGGACAGTTTATTTATATTCCTCCTGAGCTCTTGCAATTCTTGTAAGAGTTCCTCCTCTGCTTCAGAAGCCAATACATCAGTCACTCACATACTAAAATAAAACAATTGGTTTCAAAAAATGGTATAGTGCTTTATGAAAGGAGTAATATATATAATGGTATCTGTCAAGATAAATTTTTWTTGATACTTCTCAGCCAAAGAAGTAGATCAAAACCCAATATTTATGTCATAGTCCAACCGTTCAGCAGGTGGATCTGTGGGTTTGATCAGGTCTGGTTCGTTAGCCTTGTGCAGGTGTGGCTTGACTGAATATTCTATAGTCAGATGATAGATTCTACAGTTTCCATGTCAGATGAATTGTGAATTAGTTCCTGAGACAAATCTGCACATTACTTTTCACTGTTTAATTAAGAGCAAATTCCTTATAATAATATGCTTTTTCCAGAAATTTTCATGCTTCTGTGGAATATGTCTTCCTCTGTAGTTATGAAAACAATAATTTTCCCGTATTTATGTTCCTGATTTGCTAAAGTGTCACCATATTTCTTTAGTATTGCCTGGAGCTTTTCCCTTTTATCATGGTATTAAATAATATGGAACCAGCTGTTTAATCACAGCTACTTAGCAGCACTCAAGAATCATCACTAATTCATTTGATAGGTTTGTTTGCCAAGTCCAAAATGCTTGCATTTTCCCTGGAAAAAAAATAAAGTTTTAATAAGTTTCCTAATAATTCGGCTGTTGTTGAAGATTTTCCAAGGCAAATGCATGCAGTCAACACAAAGGCTTTATTTTTTAGTTTTTATTTTTTSCTAATAAGGATATTTTAAGTATAAATTTAAGTATAAATCATGTGTCTGGGACAGAGGGTCCTGTGAGATTATACTTAAGTTATTATCTTCTGTACTTACAGCACTGCATAGAGGCTACTGATGTTAGGTTGTCAACTCTCTGCATCCTTGCGTTGCTATTCTCTCCCTATTTGCAGACAACTTTTTGAATGTTTCAGTTTAAATCAAGCTATAGATTCAGCTGAAAAGACAACAAAAGCAGAGAAAATAAGCATTTTATTTTGCTTTATCAGACACAGTTTACCTCCTTACTTTGGAGTGATACGGCAATTAAATTCAGATGTGTTGAAGTAAGTGTTGCACAAAAATAGTTTCACTTACTCCACAGTGACCTCAGATTTAAATTTGTTTAGGTGGCAACAGCAGTGAAAAGAAAAACATGAAACACTGCTTTTCACTCTGGGATAACATAAAACAAATTAAGTTCATTTCAGCCATCAAACAACCCTTCCAGCTTCCCTCCTTTCCAACATGCATCTCAACCCCCTCCCCACTCACCCCCCAAATAGACCATAAAATTGCAACCTATAGTGACTTATCATTTGAGCCAATGGCTTTTTTTTTTTTACTTCATAAAATAAATATCTTGATGGCTTTTTCAGTACCTCTCCCTTTAAATCTATTTTGTAGTGCAATAAACTACATATTCCAGCAGGTCAGAGCAGATATTAATCTTGCATTGTTCGCTAGTGGATTTACTTATTTTCTTAGCAGAATTAAATGGAATTTTCTTTATTTCCTAATCCTCAGATGCTGAAGGAAACATAGTATTGGTTGATATTTCAGAAGAACTTTGAAAAATATTTGGAAACTTAAAGACTAGCTGAGGAAAATACTATGCATATCTTTTCAGTCATTACAATTTATAAATACCTGAATATAGCAGCTTATTGGGATACCATATCAAGTCATAAACAATTTTCAAATTCATTGAAATAGATCTGATGATACTTTCCGTAAGACTGGTGTTCCTGTCTAATGTGCTTCTTAAACAGCTTTTGCAAGGGAAGTGATCAAAGATATTTGATCCATTACTCATCAGCCTCCTCATAAGCAGCAACATTTTACCAGCTTATCTACTTATCCTAATATCTTCTGAACTGCTGGTGAGGTTCTTAAGTAGTTCCGACATTTAACCTTTAGCGCTTTGTTTTCCATGTACACATTTCTAGGGAGCTTTTTCATACATCTACATATATGTAATCAGCCCAGGAGTCTGTTTGCTTTGCACAGTACAAGTTTAAGTTTCAAAGACCATGAAGGTATAAAAAGTGTGGAAAAGGCTTTCCACAGAATCACAGAATATTTCAGTTCAGAAGGGACCTCTGGTGATCACCTAGTCACACCCTCCCAACTCTCCCTGTTCAAAGCAGAGTTGACTTCAGCAGGTTGTTCGGGACTATGTCCAGTCCAAATAACATTTTGCAGAATAAATCAAACCTGTGTTTAATACCTATGATATTCTTTCTTTGCAATGTAAACCTTTAAACAGTTGTCATGATTAAATATAATATTTTAAAGAGTATTTTTGTGCTGCTGAAAACTTTGAGTGCTTTTGTTCTTCAGTATCTATGCTCAACCTACAATAGGCGTTATCTGTATCTAGATAAAGAGTTTGATCTTTTGAGCCCCTAAAAAAGAAATCAATTATCCATATTTGCCAAGCCGCTTGAATTAACAGAGCTGAATTTATTGAGGCTTGCACTGGTAATTAAACTTATTTTCTCACCATGCTTTGTAACAGGGATTTTTGAAAAAGTGTTCCTTCCAAGAAGCTGAAATTCTGCGTCAGTTGTACACATCTTCATTCCCAGACTTGTATCGCTTCAGCATTCAGTCTCTGCAATACAAGACTGAGATGTTGGAAGCCTTTGTGATCATGCAGAGCATTAATATGCTCCAGGGTCTTATCCCACCTAAGGTAAAGTACTGCATATTTTTTATATTTATTTAATCTAATTAAACTAATTGTAAGTTACAAAGGTATGTAGAGAAGAGAGAAGATTCTTTGATATCTTGGAATATGAATGAAGATGCAAGTTAATGGGAAATACCTTCTTTTTCTTTAGAAAATAATAGTAGGATGTGCCCTCTTTCACATTTTGATTTGGTGGTAAGAACTGGCATGTAGCATGTATCAGACAGCAGTTTTCCTTCAAAATTTTTTGGATGTATTGTTATCAGGTTATAAGATGGAATTTAAATTGATTAAATGCTTTAACGGTGGATTAAAAGTGACATTTTCAGGGTAGCTTTCTGTATTTTGTGGTCTGCTTGGTATTGATTCAATCTATTCTTCAGAGAATGTGTTCAAAAGCATTGCTGTTCTTCATTACTTATGAGATCAAAATCAAAGATATGCAAAAGATGTTGTCATTGTTTCCTACATACTGTTTTATAATAGATAATGAAGTAGATGCCATGTTGATTCACTTTCCCAAGTAGCAGTTTCCTTCTGCAGTGGTGCTTTTGTCTTGAATTTCTGCCTGCTCATCTGTAATAGTTACCACTGTCCATAAAATGGAACAGAGATTAAACAAACGAGAACCCCCCTAAACAGATAAGAAACGCATCTCAGCAAGAAATATCATCTCAGCACTTATCTCAGCTGAGCTTGGTTCTCAGCTTGTCTGGAATTCATCGTTGCCTATTCTGTGAGCTTAACTTTCTGGACTATTTTGTTTCTTTCCATGGGGAATTGTTACCTGGATTTGGCTTAGGCAATGCCAGCTGAAAACAAGTTAATGTGTGCATTCACTTTTGTTTGTTCAGTGATGGGCAAGAATGTAGGACTTGACACCAGCTAAGACTTCAGTACATTTAAACTAAAATCTTCTTACCCAATGTCACTAGTGATTATCAAATAGAATTTTCCCTGGTAAAGTCAGGCTATTGAAAATAAAAATCTAACTTAATCCTTCAGGAGCAAGGAGGGGAATTGACTCCAAATTACTTGGAAAGGCTGTACATCTTCTCTCTTATGTGGAGTGTAGGAGCATTACTAGAACTGGAAGACAAATGCAAGATGGAGCACTGGCTTCGAAATCATGCAACAAGAAAGCTTGATCTTCCCTGTATTCCCGAAGGCAGTGAAGATACCATGTTTGATTATTACGTGGCATCTGACGGTTAGTAACCCAACTGGGTGCTGTGAGGTAAAACTTAGAAGTTATTTTAAAGTTATGTATCTTTTAAAGAACTAATACAAAAGCAGTTTTGTGTAGCTTACCTCCTCTTGTGTCAGCTGGCATGTTTTGTTTCACAGTTTCACTTTACTGTTGATTTTGGATAAAGCTTTTCCCTGTTTCATCTGAGAAATCAGAACACAGATAAATGGCTGCAAAAAGCTACATGGACTTTGTGTCAATGAATTGTCAAATGAACAAAAATAGACAAGCCGGAAAATCTTGCTGCTCTTGTCATGGTTTTGGGAAACAACTGGAACAGTGGGACATATTGCATCTCTCAGGGGTATAAGAGGAGTAAGCCTCTTAGATAATCTTGGTCTAAATTTATAGAGTGGGATTATTATGAATGGGACAGAGGATCTGACAGTTAAATCAGCTTGATGGAGAATAAGATATGTGAAGATGCCTTGTATTTAGAAAATATTAAGTTCTTTTCTTTCTTATTAGGCAAATGGATGCACTGGAATACACGTGTTGAAGAGTATGTATATCCTAGTAGCAGCACTCCCGAGTATGGCTCCATTCTTGTGCCAAGTGTTGACAACGTGAGAACAGATTTCCTTATTGAAACCATTGCAAAACAGGGCAAGGTACTTTTTCTGTATTTCACATAAAAATTATGCTAACTAAATGCATGATRAAATTCTTGAATTAGAAGTAAAATATGACATAATTGAAAAGAAAGAACTTCATTTTTGTGCTGTAAAACTATAATGGTGACTCCAGCGACAACATTCATGTAAATACACTTCGAAATCTCAAATACTCCTTGCTTCCAGCTTTTTGTGCCCTCCCCCCATCTCTTGTTGAGAGTTCATTTTTACATAATTTTTTAGTTTATATCTCCTTAAAAGATAAACAGGATTGGTGAGGCTTTGCCCATATACACAGGTCTCGTGTGTCATCTTTTTTTGATGTTGTCTTTGTCTAGGCAGTCCTACTAATTGGTGAGCAAGGAACTGCAAAAACTGTTATCATCAAAGGCTTTMTGTCAAAATACAACCCTGAAAGCCACATGGCTAAGAGTTTGAATTTTTCGTCTGCAACTACCCCATTAATTTTCCAGGTATAGTAATTATTCAGTTTCTAATACAACATGACTGGATTCAGAGATTAATGGATATACCAAGAATCTGCCAGAAGCATGCTACTGGAAGTGGTTTACTTAATTGCAAATGAGTGCAGAAAAAAAAGCACCGGGTCTAATGGACTAAGTGTCCTAAAATATGGTTTATAAGACTTATGTAAACCATGTCTTCTTCAAGTCCTTTGGTATTTATTGAGCTGTTCTGGGACTATTACCCATGTATATTATTTGCTTTATCATACTCAATCTTTTTATGTCAAATGTATCAGTTCTCACTAACTGGGTAGAGCTGTCAGTGAATTCCCTCAGATTTCACTAAAACCCATGTGTAAAATAAGTGCTACCCACAACAGTCTGCCATAAAATGTGCTGTCTGCAATGTATAATTAATTAAATTACACATTAAAAAGTAACACATGCAGCTACTTTAAATAGAACCATGAATATTTAAATTTTGAACTGTACTACCTCTCCAAATTTCTACTGAGTCACTTTCAATTATTTCAAGATTCTTTAAAGCTGCTAGCGCTATGTATGGGAGGTATTTTTAATATGGCTTGGTATACCAGGCCTAAGCACTGCATCTGTACTGTAATCAGAAGTGCTTAGTCAGAAATGCTGTCTATAAACGCTGTGCACCATCTATAATCTGGATAAATAGCATTATAGAAACTATTAATTTGTCTGGTATTTGAGCATGTAACTTTGGTCTAATCTTCCTTTATGTTTTTCCCTCTGTTGACTGGGCTATATAAACAAAAGGTAGTGTCAGTCTCTCCCCCTCAATCCTCTCCCCCTCCCTCTTCACCCCAATCCTGTTCTCCTCCCTCTCCTTTTCTCCCTTCTCTCCCCCCTTCCCTCCACCTCTCTCCTTCGCCTAAAAGATGAGTACTTCTGTCTTTAACTCCCATGTGGATGCAATAGCAATTTCAGCTACATGGATTATAAAGGAAATTAGCAGAATATAAGTGTATATGCAGATGATAAATACACTTTAAATTTCTCAGTAATATCACAGAAAGTGAAATGCTGTCTCACAGTGCACTTTAGCTTTTGTACATACAAAAATTAAGCTTGGTCAATTCTTAATTTTTCACATTAATGTCAAACAAGCATGTTAGTTATATGATAAAATACTATCCTAAAACTAAGAAGATCTGCAAAGAAAATTCATGAAAGAAAAATCCACAAAAAGTTTCTTAGTAAAATTCTGTGTAACAAAACTTTGTTATATGTTTCTTGATTGATATGTTTAAGTGACTGAATTGCGTACAAATGGAGGGATAACTTTTCTAATTGTAATCTTTGTAATTTTGCTAATAATTGCTTTTAACAGCATACAATAGAAAGTTATGTGGACAAGCGCATGGGCACAACATATGGTCCGCCTGCAGGCAAAAAGATGACAGTCTTCATTGATGATGTGAATATGCCCATAATAAATGAATGGGGAGATCAGGTTAGTTTGTAAAAGAGGAAAAAAAGGGGGCAAAAGATGTTTTATTTCTTTCCTTTTTGCACGGTAAAACTGGCTTGTCTTCTGTCAGGCAGTAGGGGGTAAATTAGATACATAGAGCTTACTTTTTAAACAGTCTTTTTAAAGAGCTCATCTAGTTTTATGTTGTCATGAGCTTAATTAAAATAAATATACTGACTAAAAAAGCATTTAGGGTACTCCTCAAAAACATGTCTGTAAAATTTTAACTGTGTTTTTTACTAGCACTTGTTGTTTGTTTATTTTTTTCCTTGAAAGGAAAAACAAAAACCTTTTGGCATGCAAATCGTGATAGCAAACTGACTATGTAGGCAATAATTAAAAAATATTGCAAATTTTGAGAGAGGTGGGAACTGACTTTTCTGCATTAGAAAAAATGGAAAGAATCATTATCTACTTTGGCAAGATGATTCACAAGAGTATATTGCATTGGAAAGTAAAATAAGGTTCGAATTTCTAGATAAGTATCCTCTTAGAATGCACTGTTTATTAGATGTTTTCAACTGGTTGGGTCAAACAGAAAAGCTGAGCACTTATGGCTAAGAAATCTTGCGTTCTTTTGTATGGAAATAGTCCTGTTTGCAACATGAAAAACTATGTGATATTTCATCAAAATATTTGGTAGCAGATGCAACATGTGAGGATATATCAGTTTGGGCATGTTCAGAACAAACTGGAAATTTTATGTTAAGAAGGAGAAGTATTTCCCATACAGTAGAACTGGGAATCATACAGCATTAAAGTGAGATTGAATTGAGATGTGAAGGCTTAATTCTAAGCTAGGGATTTCTCTCTTCCCCAAGAGTTTTCTCCCATAGATATTACCAAAGGAAAAGGGCAACCAGCTATGCTTATTTCTGACAGAATATTTTTCTCCTAAAACAAAAAGCATTTTTTTTGGAGAGAAAAATATAAAATACTGTATACTAGGTCTTTCAAATACATATGTGTGTTTTGCATTTCTTCTAGTTATGTATATATTATTCTGTTAAATACTGCTTGGTTATTTTACAGGTCACCAATGAGATAGTTAGACAGCTGATAGAACAGAATGGAGTGTATAATCTGGAAAAGCCTGGTGAATTTACCAACATTGTGGACATTCAGTTTTTGGCTGCCATGATTCACCCTGGGGGAGGTCGAAATGACATTCCACAGAGACTCAAGAGACAATTTTCTGTGTTCAACTGTACCTTGCCTTCCAATTCTTCCATTGACAAAATTTTTGGTAAATTAACTTTTTATTCATCCCCTTTTTGAAAATAGTAGTTGATTTTTCTTTATCCCTCTGTTTATGTGTTATGATTAAAACTGAGACTTAATCCCCCTCTAATTTGCTTACCAGTACATGTTCTTACAGTAATCACTCCCCACCTGCAACTTCATCAGTCATTTTTGATTGATCAGTCTTCACTTCATCAATAATTTTTTGGACACAGTTACTTCTCAGAATCTATTGATATGCTGGGAGTTAGGAGGTATGGCATGAAGGCATTCCTAGTTTTGCTGGCAGTGCTGGAGAGTTGCTAAGGGCTAAACTGCTACTGGTGATGAGGCTTTCACAAAATGACTGATGATGAGGCTTTCACAGAATACAGGATCACATTGTTCTCCAAGGAATGATTCAGTTTCCAAAAGCTTTGGTAGCTGCTTTGGTAGACTAAGAGCATTCTTAACTGCCCATTGATGAGGAGTTAAATACCTAGTGGGTTAGTGGCAGAAGGGTATAGGACCGGTTGAATCAAGATTCAAATAACAAGATTGGGAAACCCTTTCAAAAAATTAAAAAAGGTTTTGGGGATTAAAAGAAAAAAAACAAAAGAGAAACCAGAAGAGATTGTAGCTCTTGCAGTTGTGCGAACGTGTCTTAGAAAATCTTTCATTTGGTGGTTTTCTTACTCCCAGGTGTAATTGGAGAAGGACATTATTGTAGAGAGCGGGGCTTTTCAGAAGATTTGAGAAAAACGGTAGCCAAGCTAGTGCCGCTGACACGCAGACTATGGCAAAATACCAAAATAAAAATGTTGCCCACGCCAGCCAAGTTCCATTATGTCTTCAACCTTCGAGATCTCTCGAGAATTTGGCAAGGAATGCTGAAATCTACCTCAGAAGTGATCAACGAACCAAATGTAAGTGTTGCACATCAGTGGCCTTGTTATAATTAGTGTTTAACTAGTGTAGCAAAAGGATGAAGAATCTAACTTGGACATTTGAGTATGCATTAGAAAATGATCCTTATTTGGCTGAAAAAGACTTTAAGCTTTTTTGAGGCAAGGACAATGTTTTTTCAGCTTTTGCAGTGCCTAGTGCAATGAGAAATTTGTTTTGTAACTTTAATGCAAACTAGTTCTTTTGACAGAAAAGTATTTGATTTTTATCTGCTGACATTATTACTGATGAATGGTAGTTTATTCAAAAGCAGGGAGCAAGGAAAATTATGAAAAGCATTGAAATTTAATTTAGCCCAAAGAAAATGCATGTACCTTGTTTAAAAAATATCTCCCTTGTCCAGCCAGTGTTTTGAGGCTTTCAGTCACGGCCTAATAATAGTCTAAAAGCTGATTTCTGGTTTACAGCTTGAAAGAAAGAGGAAATAAGTCATAGTACATTCTTATTCTAATCCACCCTTCTTGCAGAAAAACTCAATACTTTATGCACCATTCCTCTTTTAATTGTTTTAAGGAAAAGCCATTTAGTGTTTTGAGCACTGAAACATGAAGTGCTGGAAAGCGCTGTGTATGGTAATTTGTAATATATTTGGGTTATATAATTACTTCAGGTTTAGTGTACTTCCTTGGTTGTTGAGTAAGCTCCTGATGCTTACTACATCTAAAATTTAAATTTTAGAATTGATTTTAATTTCTGAAACTAAAAATATACAGCACTAAGATGATTTGATATATATATTCTCAATTAGTAATTTTGAAATATAACAAACAGTTGTTCAAACTCTCATAGAATAAATTTACATATTAGGTCTGAGAATTCACATAGTATGCCTCATTTCTACAAAGCCCTGCAGGCTCAGAGAAGAAGTCGTCAAGGAGTATTGGAATTTTTTCTACTACTGTGTAGTAACCCCGTCTAGGATTAAAACCAGTGCTGCTAGAATTAAGAACCTTGTGGACTTCCTTCCCCCAGCTTCTGACCAAATGGAAGGACTTTAAAGATTTATTGAATTTGGAGAAGGAATAATATGAGCACTTCACATTTTTTTTTAACTGACTTTGTCTATGTGAATGGAAGTGACAGAATATCTGTATTTGGCATGAAATGATTCATGCCATGACGATGATATTTTCACTTACCTTCCATTTAGAGTGACCAGTTACATAAGTGGTTTCTCCGTGCATCCACATGTGTTACTACATATATGGATCTGATCTTAGATGCGGGGAAATAAAATCTTAATTAGGTAAATATGCTACAGTTTGGAATGCTAGACTAAGGCTTTTGCACAGTTAGCTGAATGTAAGTTTAAAGTGCTATTGGCCAGAGTAACCATCCAGTGTATTTCTCCTGACTAAAAACAGAAATGCCACTGTTTCTTTTCTACTTTTCCTATGATTTTTAAAATATTTTAAAAGCATGAATTTTATTGGTATAGCTTTGTTGCAAACCTAATCTGATTGAAATTTTTTTTGTTTTAATAGGTACTGATAAAACTTTGGAAGCATGAATGTAAGTGTGTTATTGCTGATCGTTTCACAACCTCAGAAGATGTAAACTGGTTTGACATTGCTTTGGCAAAACTTGTTGAGGAGGAATTTGGAGAAAAAAAAACTTTGCTGGATCCTGCTGCATTCTTTGTTGACTTCTTAAGGGATGCACCTGAAAGAACTGGTAATGATGGACTCTGATAACCATGGAGACGGCAAGAATAGGGATGAAGATATGATAAAATAGATGCTAATGTGAGGATGTCCTACAAATGCATAATATGGCCATGCTTCAAGGATGGCTGTCCTGCCCAGTGACTTTGAACAGAATCGAAGTCACTGGCTGAGGCACACCTTTTTATTTGTGGGATTTTAAGTCCTTATTTATATCCAGGTCTTCTAAATAGTAGAGCCTTGCTTCTATTTCCACCAAAGTACTAGACTGACAAGACTGACAAATGAAGGGCATGAGCCGGTTATTCTAAAATGATGAAGGAAGGGTGGTATGAATGATGGAGGTGGGGTTGCAGTACTGGATATAGGATAGCACTATAGCTACCATCCTTTAGAAGCCTGGTAAAGAAGTACTGGCTCTGGACTTGTCCAGTGTTTTCTGGGAAAGATGCATGATATATGATTTTGTATTGAGTGAATATTATTGCAAAATCTCCTGAATAGAGTAAAACCTCTTGAATTACCCACAGGGCTTATAAGGATGTCCTTGTGTCTTTTAAATCAAAATGCTATGTTCCTGAACTGGCTGAATAACCTGGGAGCATTTCTTAGTTGTAGCAAAACACAAGGATGCAAGACAGCTGTTTGGGTTTTTAGTCAAGATCATTATTAAACCATCAGGGGTTCAATTATCTGTGTCCCAATCATTGTAATGATGGATAGTGGAAGTAATAAAAGGTTGGCATGAGCTGTCAAATGCCATTTAAACCTTTTGGACAAATGAAGTTGTAAGAAGGCTGTGGCAAAGGGAGAGTAAAGGGTTGTAAATGTTTCAAGTGGAAGGAATCAAACAGAAGTGGAAAACAGACTGGTGTGGGAAAGCTGTCAAATATGTCCTTAAATTACTTGCTAAACTGGGGCAATGGAGAGAGGAGTGAAATGTAAGCCAGTATACATATGGATGAAAGCCGAGTAACTTTTAATGTGAAAATTTGAACCCACACTAGAAATCATTATGTTTAACTGAAAAATAAGTGCAATAAGAAGCATATATTTCTGAAAATAACTTGCTTCCTGGTGACTATTTAAGTATGCCTCCCTAGTAATAGGCTTTTTAGTAGGAAACTTCATCTAAATGCATCTGCAGAGTGGGAGACCCCCTATTTTGAAAGGGTGTGTTTGGTCCTCAGTATTTTGRCAGAGCCTTGAGAACTCCTTCCTGTTTTGGCTCTGAGTGCAAAGAATAACAACTGTTCTTTTGTTTTAATTGTCCCTTTAAGGTAAATAGTCTTACTGCATCATGATGACTTATAAGAACAGGAACTGGAGCTGGAGTTGTGAGTTCTTAAATGGATAAACAAAATACATCTGGTATCAATCTGAAATAACTCTATGCTAAATTTAGTGATGCAATGACATATATGCCCTGTACCTCTTTGGCTTGTACTGTCACAACATATTTCTCCCTGATAGCAGAGGCTTGAGATAAAGTAGCTGGAACAGCAGCTTTTAGAGCATAGCTTTACAAAAATGGTTAGTATTCCTGAGATCCCCAAACTGTTCAAAGATACTTTTTATCAATTAGTTTTAGCATTGATATTTACTACTTGTGATTCTAAAGCAAGTGAGTAGAGAAGGGTTCAAAATAATATATTACACCAACTGCTTCTGTAAATAATTTAAATGTCTGCCCTCTCTCAAGCTTAATACTTGATCGTGGTGTCTTTTGACATTAATAATAAAACTGCAGGAACAGGATCAAGCTGATATAATTCTATTAAATGGTGGAAAATTGTGAAAACATCCATACAGTTTAACTCCCTGCTGTATTTATTATTAGTTTCTTACCAGTGGTTTTTTAAATGCCTCATTCAGCTTTTAGGAAACTTATTTCCACCTGGAATAGTCCTTTTGTGTAACGGGGGTTTTTGCAGGTTAAAATAAGAACTCAGTTAATTTGACTGGATCTTGATCAAAAGGACTGTTTACATAGAAACAATACACACCAGAAGAATCCTGAAATACTGCTTCTTCTCAGAAATTTTCATCAAAATTTCGATGACCTCAGGCAATATAAAGGATACCTGCATCAGAATTAATTATCCATTTGTTCTGAGGGGTTTTGTTTGTGATAAAAGGCAATTTTCTTAACATATGTTTCAAGATTTAGCAAAATATACATATACATTTATCTTGGAGACTGCAACGCTATTAGACCTCTGCTAATCTGTAAAAGCAAAAAATAAAGTATGCCAGAAGCAAATGAAGAAAAAAATCAGATGAGAAGAGCGTCACAGATACCATCCAAAATAGCAACTGTTGATTGCCTTATTCCTCCTTTTCCTACCCTTTCCCCCACCTTCCAATGCATTACTAAGTGTTAAGGAAATACTTAATTCACTGGTTTTCAATTTTAAAAATACTGTGAAGAATGTATTTCTTTGGCTATTAAGGGGAGGCTTAGCAAAACAGATTCTTATTGATGACTGATCTATAGTAAGTGGAAGAACATATCCTGCAGCATATAGAGCATGAAATTTTGAAATCAATGGAGCTAGGTGTATGTAAATACTAGCACAGTTCTACTGTGTTCAACATTTTCTTGGAGGTGTGTGGAGGGAAGTGGTGTCTGCTTGCTGGCACTCTTCCAATAAAGTTTTCTCATTTGCTTTCTGTGAGTAACAGTTTTTACTAGTGAAAGGCATGTCACCTTTAAGCATGATTAAAGATGGGACAGCAGCACTATTTCCTCCTTTTCTTTGGGTAGGGAAGAGTTGACAACTTCTCGTATTTTTCGGATCCCTTGCTGAAACAAATACCTGCCCTTTTACACTGCGTATACATTTTGTGCGTGGTAGTTATTCACTTTAGTAGTGATGTTTTTTCACTACTATTTACTACTTTTTCACTACTACAGTAGTGACGTTTTTTCACTACTATTTACTACTATTTCACTACTACAATTTAAAATGTTTTTCCTTTTACAAAAGCAATTATATGCATTTTTTAACTGCAATATTATTTACCCTCCTTGTCTGGTGCTACTTTTGCTTCCAGTATCTAAGTTAAATGATTTCAGTTTTTTACTATCCAAGTCCTGGAAGTAGAGAAAGCAGGCTCCTTAATTTCTGTTGGTTTTGCATTTAAGAATTGGGCAGCTGAACTTAATGCTCCTTGTAGGTGGTATATAGGCAGCACTCTGATGTGAACATCTAATATGTAATATTATGTATAATAAGTAAAACCAGTTCTGGGTGGTTAATTAGACTTTTAATTTCCATCTCTTACTTATCACCACATTGTGTCTTCTTCAGTCATTTAAGCTGCTAAGGTTTTGTTACTTGCTTTTTGTTCTAGGTGAAAAATCAGAGGGAGCTGATTCATATATGCCCAAAATCTATGAGCCAGTTCACTCCTTTCATCAGCTACGGGATCGTTTAAATATGTTTTTACATGTATACAATGAGAAAGTCCGTGGTACCGGGTTGGACATGGTTTTCTTTGAAGATGCTATGATTCATTTAGTCAAGGTAGAGTCTTACTGGGTTGCCATTTGTTATTGCTGTTGTTATTTTCTTCCTTTTTCCTGAGCAGGTATGAATTTGGTTATGTTTACAAATGAATAGAGGAATGCACAAATTGAGTTACATTACCTTTAAAATTGAAGCAACTCATTTTTTCTAACAAATACTCTGTTTTTCACCCTCTGACCCGGTATTAAAATGCAACTTTTCTGAAGATTCACCAGATAGACCTATTCTTTTACATATAACCATGAGTAGGATCATGGTCCTAACTATTCTGACTCTTTCTTGACCTTCCTTCTTATTAATTCTTCTGAGAGCCTTTCCTCTCTTTGGAATGAGTGAAATGAAATTCAGGTTTGGACATAATTGGTTGCTGATGAAGGTATAGGCAGAGCTGAGTAAGAATAAATATAGTCCAGACTTTGTAGATACGCAGTATGATCATTTCTTTTAAAATTCCTTTGAATATGGAGTGGAGTTGACCATAATTCTTAGCACAGCTCAGCTTGGTAGGATTGCCTGCACAGAATAGGCTTCCTACAAAGGAAAAGCTTCTTTGTTAAACTAAAAAAAACCATTATTTCTAAGTTGCACAGGGAGGTTATCTTTATTTCTTATCATAAATTATTAGGAACTGTAGAAGGGTCATGAAATATTGGATTGTCCTAGCCTAACGAATGTTATAATAAGTATGTAAACAATTTGAATTGAATTATAGTTGGCAAACATATAGTACCTGCAGTTTTCAAAATTTTGTGGTGGGTTCTTGTCAATTCACAAATTGGACACTTTGTTTTAAGGTCTTCCCTGCAAAATGGATGATGATCTGTTATGGAATTCTTTAGGAAAATTGTTAAGTCATCATCATACTCACTACTGAATTTCTGGTTTATTTCTTGTCAAAATCTATATAAATGCAGAATCTAGCCCAAATCCTATTTTGCTAGTCTTAGAAAGCCACCTGCCTTAAGGAATCTCTTCCCTGGGTAGCTAGTTGGTAGACTCCTGAAACGATATCTTAACCTTCTATTGGATAAAATGAATAGATAGTGCTTCTGTGATCCCATATTCTTGAAAGTAGCATTTGCAGCTGTGTGGGTCTGAGCTGTATGCCTTTGCTATGCATGAGGCAGCTTCCAGGAGAAAGCTAGATAAGCCCAGTGAAGATCGTGCTTAATCTGAACTAAGGTAACATCCCTTGAATGAATTAAGGCTGAGGAAAGGCTGTTCTCTGTTAACCAGAGAACAAAGCTTCTGATTTATGTTTGTGCGCCTCTGCATGAAAAAGATCTTGTAGCCACAATTAAAATGATCAGCAGTATTCTGAGGGTGGTGTGCAAAACTGTTTTTCTTCCTCAGGTTAAAAACTAAGTATGCTTAGAGTAAACCTTTACACTTGATTTTATCTTTGCTTGTAAAACATTTAGCTATGAAAAATAACAATTACACTGCGCTCAAAATTTCAAGTACATGATTTTAAACCCCCAGGAAATTAACACACCTGTTTTTAATAGCCTTAAATTTTGGAAAAAGTGTATTAAAGGAAATGCAAGTAAATAGGTGGCCCAGACCACTTACTAGCATCATAAAAGTCCAGAGGCAGAGAGAGAAATTGAGATTATAAAGAGAACAGGAGCCCACACCGCGTACCAGTGATTGCACAACAGAGCTCAGCTGCTAGATAGCTGCTTGGTAGTATCTTGCCTTTGAGAGGCAAGTGGCTCCATGCTGTTCCAGAAAAGAATGCAGGCTCCTCGGTGTGCTACAGGGATCTGCCCATGAGCAACTAATGGGCGTGGAGTAAGTTTCCTTTCCTGTATCCGAAGGCATATTTTCTCAGCATCAGCTAACCCCTTTTTCCAGAATTACTGGCATTGTTTTTCAGCTGTGGGCAATGGAACGGTTGCTGCATGTAGTTCACAGTGCTGAAAATTTTCTTGTTGTGTTGCATAGAGTACCTTCATTCATATTGTGCTGTCCTGGAATGGAAGGGAAATGTGGAACTACTGCCTTTTGCTTTAAAAGATAAATAGTAAAATAGGAAAGAAAGGGAGATCTGTCTGGGAGATTTTTCACTGTGATCAAATATTTGCACAGATATGGTGCACTTTTATAGTCAAGTAAATTAAAGGTTTAAGAAGGTTCATTATAAAGGACATATTATTACTTACTGCAGAGTATTCTGGGGTCTGTTTCCCAGGAATTTAATAGTCCTGAGACTGACTTTCTGAACACTATGAAGGGGACCTGGAGAGATGAGGCATACTTAAGTTGTTGTGAAGGTATGATGGGGGGAAATTTCCCTCCCAGTTTTTAATTAATCCGTCATACTGTGATTGTAACAGTTGAGATTTACTTGTGCTTTTTGGAATTGGTAGATGAAATCTACTGATAATTGGAAGTTCACAGGGATGGAATCAAGTGGTTGCTATAGTATTGGAAGGTTTACAGAAAATATTGGAAAGTGCAAATATTTTTAGAATGTATTAATAAAGAATCCTTGAATTTGAACTTAAAAATTCAGTTTGTTTTGCACTTCTAAGATAATTTTATTATCACTTTGGTGTAGTATTTTTGGGCAGCTAACTTTTAAACATTTTAGCAATAAAAGGCTGCATTGTTATACAGATTTCCCGGGTGATTCGCACTCCTTGTGGAAATGCTCTTCTAGTTGGAGTTGGTGGTTCAGGAAAGCAGAGCTTAACAAGACTGGCATCATTCATAGCTGGCTATGATACATTCCAGATCATGTTAACAAGGTGAGCATTAACTGAAATTTAAGTATATAAGTACTTTGTGTTTGAACTCTTTCTGTAACTAAAGCACTTACTCCCCATCTGTGTAGTGGGAGAAAGAACAACATAGGCTGAGCAATGATGCCTAGAATGGAAATGCATGAAAATGCTTAGAGACTTACTCAATCATCTACTTGATTTTCTATAGTGAATCTGAGCTTTTACCTTCTATAAGGTAAAACCTTACCTTCATATGTTTCAGAGAGTGGGGAAGAATTTTGGCTGGGTAAAGTTACCTGGAAAGTATTTGCACGTGATCTCTATCCACAGTATCTTTCTGAGTTTATCTTGTAATAATTAATTTGGTAGTTTTTGTGTATTTTTCAGTATTTTGACAGTCCTTTCCAAGCATAAGTTACCTTACTTTATATGGTTTAACCCAATATATTTTCTTTTGAAATTGAAATAACTCACAGAAGAACTAAATAATAAATTATAATTTTTTCTTCAAATATATTGGTGCCTCCCAAAGTGTATAGGACCAGTCAATGATCAGGTAATATTGGCAGCACTCAAATAAGGTGATGTAATAGTAGAAGCTAAATGATATTTTTTTCTTTTGCAGCTGTGTTTGCTGCAGAAGAAATTGTAGATTCCTGTGTGGGAATGCTTCTTGGTGAGGATCTCATCAGAGAGTCTATCTGAAATAGAAATGACTTTAAGAGAGTTTACTGTACAATTGACAAAACAAGCAGTAACAAATTACCAGATATTATGCACAAAGTATTATGAAGTCCTAAATGGTGAAATAATTGAATTAACAAAGTGTTGTGCTGCCTCCCACTAAAGTTGCCTTGGGACCTGAGGATTGTAAGGTGGCAAATGTAGTGCTCATGAAAAAATAAAAGTGCCCAGAGAAGATCTGGGGAACCTTTACACTTGCAGACCTTTAAGCCTGATGCCTGCAGTAAGTAAATTAAAAGAAACTATTATGAAGAATAGACTGAGCGATCGTCTGAATAAATATGATTTTAGGAAAGTCTCAACAAAGTTTCTAATGAAATATAATCCTGCCTTACAAACTATTTGGAATTCTTCAAGGGGGTCAACAAGCAAGTGCAGATATCTGATCTGGTTAATACAATCCATTTGGACCTTCAAAAGACTTGTCATCCAAAGAATAGTGTCTACTGCCATGTTGATGTTACTTGTAAATTTAGCAAGCAAAAATAAGAATACAGTCAGATAGCCTCATGAGACCTTGCYTGATGTATTAATTCAGTATGATAGTACAACACTAACACATGCAATTTACTTTTCACTCTACTTCTCATAAAGTGTTGACTTTGAGGTTATATCAACTGGAGGTGATGTTAAGTAAGCTGTATTTCACTTTATCAGAATGTTGATTGGTACAGTTATGTCAAAAGAAGATACTGCTGCTATTTTTTCTTTAGTCTCATTACATTGTCAAAGGAGGAATTGAGACTATTGAAACTATTATACAATTAAACACCATGTTTTCCTAAGAAACATAAAATGGAAAGATCTAGCTTATAAGTAGAAAGTTCTCATACTTTGTCCCCAGATACCTCTGGGAAAAATGTGAATACTCCTTGGATACTATCATTTGCCCTTTATTAATCCAATTTCTCCTATTCACCTGTGAGTTCTCAAAGAAAGTAATTATTGGGTTTTAAATAGTTTCATTTAGTTCATCAAAACAGATGATGTCATATTGCTGACTTAATGTGTTTAATTTAAAGATTTTTTTCCTGTCAGTATTTCTGTTAAATTTTTGAGAATTAACTGAACATCTCTTCACATCAACTTTTTCTTTTCCCCCAACAGAAATAAAAAGACATTGAATATTTCTGTCTTCTCTGGGTGTCCATTTCTGCTTTTAGTGATGTCTTTACTATTGTGGTGTTTTATTTATAATATACTTATGGAACCTTATCTTGTTGACCTTGATATGTATGTTGAAATGCAAAAAATTCTCTTCTTAATCATCAAGAACAAAAAAGCTAAAACCTAAGTGTTTATTTCCTGAGCTCCTCCATAGTGAAGAGGAAGTATTGTGAAGTTTCTGATTTTTCAGGTCATGCATGAGATCATTATGGTTACATTAGAAACTCTTATTAGAGTTGCATACAACAGCTTCTTTGTTTTAGTTCTTAATGAGCATCCTAGAAACTTCTGTTTTTATTGCACTCATTTACCAACCCATAAAGATCTTGTAACCTTACCTAATAAATTTTTTGTTTGCCGCACTCTCCTTCCTTTTCTTGAAACTATGAATGCTATCATTAGTGATGACTTTTGCCAAAAGGGCCAATGGCCTTGAGTTTCTCAGTTAGTCAAAGTCTAATGTACCTGATCTCATTGTCCCCGGCATGTGACAAAACCCTGAGACAGCCTCTGTCTGCCTTTGCTCATTTTCTAGCAAAAGAGAGTTAAGGAGCATGATACAACTTCAGTTTGGGGATTTTTTTTTTTAGCTGATGTGAAAGGGAAAAAGAGAGCAGGAAGGAGGAGAATGGATTAGGTGTTTAATGGGAGACTTTGAAATGAGCTATGTCTCTCCAGCTAATCTAAATAAAAAATCCTGAATAGTCTGCACTTTTTTGCTTTAAATTCCAAGACATTGCTTGCTGCTTAAGTTTGCATGTTCTGTTTTTAAAAAGGCATTTTTGAAAAGGTATGAATATTAATAGGGCTGTCCTTTTTGTAGATCATACAACACTTCAAATCTTATGGAAGATCTAAAACTCTTGTACAGAATAGCAGGACAGCAAGGGAAGGGCATCTGTTTTCTTTTTACAGACAATGAGATCAAAGATGAGTCTTTCTTGGAATACCTGAACAACGTTTTATCATCAGGAGAGGTAGGATGCTTTCTCATGATAGTTTTTCTGCTTTTTAACTTTTATTATTAGTTAGCAAAATAACTGAATTCATCTGAATATTCTTTTACATATCAAGGGGCATACTTTCACAAGCTAAAACTCAAGTACTTCTGCATCATTAAAGTATTATTAAAAATAGAAATAATCCATTGTACTACACTATAGACTGTGACAAAACTACTTTAAAATTTATAATGAGCATCATCATTCCATACAGAGAAATTGTCTAAGTCAGATCCTTTTAAATGTGTTGACAAACTACCAGGAACWTGATAATAGCTTTAAAAAAAAAAAGTGTGAAATTTAGTGAACATTATCTAAGTTTGACRAAATTATCTGTTAGATTAAAAATCTCATTAATGTTCAATCAGTTTTTGTATGGTATATTTGTGTCCAGAATGGATGGCTTTTATAATTTGTCTTTTTTTTTTTTTTTAATAATAGGGTTTGTGTTTCAGAGCCATTTTTACTAGTTTTTAGAATATTAAAAAAAGAGAATAACCTTGCTGTACATAAATATTTTTCATGTGGGAGAGTGTATTGCCTACTTCTACAGCAAGTTAGATTTCAATGTGATTAATGGAGTCACTCCAGTAAAAATTCTGGTTTAAAATAGTGGTGTGGGTCCTAATAACTTTAGTATCTGAAATGTATGCTCCTTCCTGAAATGCTATGTATTAAATCAACCCTATGCTGTATACTCTATTTTAGATTATCTCCTAAAACATGAAAAACGATCTTTTTTTTCTCAAAGGTCTCAAACTTATTTGCACGGGACGAAATAGATGAGATCACTAGTGACCTCATACCTGTCTTTAAAAAGGAACATCCACGTAGACCTCCAACAAGTGAGGGTCTGTATGACTGCTTCATGACCAGAGTCCGTCAGAACCTTCATGTGGTACTTTGCTTTTCACCAGTAGGTGAAAAGTTCCGAAACCGGGCCTTGAAGTTCCCTGCTCTCATTTCTGGATGCACTATAGATTGGTTCAGCTTGTGGCCTAAGGATGCTCTAGTGGCAGGTAAGTGTAGCTTTTGTCTTGGCAGATACTTAATTCTGTGATCAACAGTCAGGAAGCCCAAGTTTCTTGAGCCACTTTGACTGACTTGAAGGCAAGCAAAGCTTGTTTTGCCAACCCACTGTCAGAAGAAACTCAGTTCCAAAATCTGATATGAATGTTATCCTGCTTAAAGGTTGAGTACACTATATTCCACTGTTACAATATTTCAAATGGAAGAAAGTCATCAAAAATAGTTTGAAGAAAAAATCCTCTGATAGATGGCTTAAGGCATTAATAGAGAAGGGAAAATACCGCTAAAGAAAGTAACTATCATTACACCTGCAACAAGGTTAATGCAGCACTCCACAAAACTTTTACCCATTTTGATATTTTACTTCATATTGTTGCTTCACAAATATATGCTATGACCATCAATCTGAATTAAATGGCAGGTTTAAAATATATGACACAAGGTAAAAAGGAGTTTTTGAATTTTTTCTTAGTCTCAACTACACAATAAACATTAAAAAAAGTTTCTACTTCAAAAACCTACCTGAAAAATTCCTAATGAGAAAGCCCATATTTTTTACTATAGTAAAACATTGAAAGTGAATCTCTGCATTGAAATGTTTAAAACCACTGCCCAAGTAGGTACTTTTTAGGTATTACATAACCTGTGTAGGTAAGAAAATGTTCATGCAATGTGAAATGTGCATTTCCCATGTCACAGCAGTCAATAAGTTGGTTGATAATTAGTATTTATATTTGAAATTATTTTTATRGAAGACAGTGCATCTTGCAAGATGTATTTCAGATTGCCAAGAACATTTGTACAAAGACTTTACTTCCATAAATTTTCTCTGCTCTGCAACTATTGCCTGTTGTAATCAATACCATCCTTTAATAGACCAAATACTGCACTGTGAAACCTTAAAAATAAAATACTATTTAAAGTTCAGCCACATACCAAGCCTTAGATATATATGAGTAAGTAATGCAGAGATCAATGGCTTTTAGCAGATGAAGATTTAAATTAGCAGGAAATACTTCTCTGTGACRTGATACATAGCTTGTATACTGCCTTGTTTCTATGATAAGAGTTTTTCCTGAATATTTACATGTATTTGTTTTTTCTTTTTTTCCTAAGTATCTGAACATTTCCTGTCCTCATATGATATTGACTGCACTGCTGAGATAAAGAGGGAAATAGTGCAGTGTATGGGCTCATTCCAGGATGGAGTGGCAGAGAAGTGTTCCGATTACTTTCAGAGATACAGACGTTCCACACATGTGACTCCCAAATCCTACCTGTCCTTTATTCAGGGATATAAAATTACATACAAAGAAAAGCATGCAGAAGTTCAGATGTTAGCCAACAGGTAAAAAGCTCAGCTTGCTACTATCTTCCTATAGTTTTCTTCCCAATCTAGCTATATATTTGTATGCTTTATCTTAACACATGACACGTCTCTTTGCACAGCAGCAGTTTCCTCTGGAGTTTCCTAATGGGGCTAAAATGGTGTAAGGGTTTAATCTGATCAAAAATTAGGGTTGCTCTTTGTTGTGAAAGGAGTGATGCACTTCATTCGTAAGAGAGATGCAGCACTACGTTTATTGCAGTAAGACACCGACTTAACAAAGTTCAATCATGAATAAGAATGATTTAGCAAGGTTCAATTGGCAAGGTTCACTCAGTTATTTACTGCATGAAGGACAGGGTCAGATGCGTGCGCAACGGAGACCCTCCCATTGAGTCACGAGGTTCAGACTGGACCCCCTTGCTTTCTAAACTCCTGAGAGGAGCCTAGGTGCAGCTGGATCCAGTGCTAGTCCCAGACTTGGTCAACGGTTTATGTCTAAGGAATTATGCGCACAATTAATCAGAGATATAACTTAGCAAAGTTTTGCAAAGTTCGCAAAAGTTCAGCATGCTATTAATCACTTACCAAGGATCTGTCGTGGGTAAGGAATCTCTCAACCTCGAGGAGTAACCTTGAGATGCGTCCCTGCTCAGGAGGAGGTTCTGCAGTGCAGCCCACTGCCGTGCAGGAGAGCTCAATGAGCTCTGGGCTGTCCCCTGTTTATGGGGGGGAGATGATTGACTCATAGTCATATTTGCATACTAGACGGGCTTTAGTTGGCTCATGCTCAATTAGCCCCTGCATACGTGCTGTTTACAGGGAGGTCAGGTTGAGGGGGAGAGAACACATCAAGGAGGGGAAAGGAGCGCACCGTCACACTCTTGGCATATATTTTAAAGAATATCTATTTTTGGAGGGGAAATATGGTGATATATGAAAGAGCAAGCCGGTGAAAAAAGTGGATATACATTATTCCCATATATTTTTAATGAGCAGAAGAACACATCTACATGTGATATGATAATATGTTCACAATAACATTTAATTTACCAAGGAGCAATATTTGTTTTCTTGCTAAACAGTTGTGTCCTGATATGAACATGCAAGTATTACCCTTGGCATTTTTGCCTTTGTGGTCGTAGAGCCTAATTTAGGCTGCTGAACTTTTTACTTAAGGATTAATAAAGTGGTTTTGATATGTTCAGTCTCATTTTCAGATATTTTGCTAAACTGATGAAGTCTCTTTTCAGATTTAGCTTCATGTCAGAATTACTTAAGTAGAATATAAAATTAGCCTTTAGGGTATTTGTTGGTATCACTCTTAAGAAACTACTGTCTTGATTTTAGAAAAGTGGCATTCAGAACCGGAAGCCTTTACAAAATTTCACTTTGAAATATTCTCTGGCTTCAAAGCCAAATTGAATAAGAAACCTGTAGTTATGTTATGGGTGAAGACTTGAAAAACAGGGAGGTTCGATCTGGTCTTCTGCCTTCTGACTCCTCAGGTGGACCTGATTAGTTCATGTACATCCATCTGTTTCAATTAACCTTGGTTGCACAGTTTGAACAGCTTTGGTAGATGTTACTCTTGGCCTGTTTTTCCGTATTTGTTTAKCTGTTCCAGTACTACTTAGCCTTTGCAATAGCAGCCTCTTTTGTTCTTCCTGTGCCTCCTGCATGAAGCATATCTTTTCCTAATCTACATCTCACTTATGTTTGTCTGAAGCATCTGTGCTGAGAGTCTGACACTTCAATAGACAGAAAAGACTGTTTAAGGGGTCTTTTAATGCTGGATGACAAAAGCGTAATCTCAGTGCTATTTTTCTGTGACTCTCTTGGTTGGTTGATCTTGAAGTTATTACTTTGATTTTATTAACCTTTTCAATATCCTCTTCAAACAACTAATAGTGATTTGAGATATATCTAAGGATTCTGGTGACCAAAATGCTTTGTGCTGTATAGAACTCAGTCCTTTGAGTATCAGGTTGGAGCTCAACAGAGACAGTGACATATATGGAACTGACATATATGACTTTTATGCCATAATAAAGACATACTCTTTAAGTTAGAAATGAGGAAAATTTCAAGCCACATGGTCGCTTTTAGGTTATTCTTTATTGTTCACTTCCCTGGTTCTGATGACAACAGAAACTTACATGAAAGTTTCTGTGCAAGTTTTAATTTTGGTATAAAACATCTTTTGGTAGTATATTCATCCTATTCATTCTATTAATGGAATAATCTGGAATGGTAAATTACATAGGGAATTGCATGCTTTTTCTTTGTATTTTAACTCCAGAATGAATACTGGCCTGGAGAAATTGAAAGAGGCTTCTGAGTCAGTGGCTGCTCTAAGCAGAGAGCTGGAGGTAAAAGAAAAGGAACTTCAAGTTGCCAATGAAAAAGCTGACATGGTATGTACAGCCTTCAAAATGTATCGCTCTTTAATTTTGTGCTTTTTATTTTTTATTTTACAAAGAGTAATAAGTGTTGAAAAGAAGGATCTYGAAAAAGTATAGCGGTGATGAAAGTCATCTTGTTCAAATATTCTGGTTTTGGAACTTGAATTCAACAAATGAAATTTTACAACAAAAATTAATACATTCTTCTAGCTAGGTATTTTCTTTAATATTTGGTGTGTGGGTTTTCCCATATTCTAGGTATTGAAAGAAGTTACTGTAAAAGCACAGGCTGCTGAGAAGGTGAAAGGTGAAGTTCAGAAAGTGAAAGACAAAGCCCAAGCTATTGTAGATAGCATCTCAGTTGACAAAGCCATTGCTGAAGAAAAGTTGGAAGCTGCTAAGCCTGCTTTGGAAGAGGCAGAAGCAGCCTTACAGGTTAGTATTAAAACTTTGGGCCAACTATAACATTTTTTACTGATAAGATGGGCTTCTTTGAAAACCAATATAAGATGGCAGGTACACCATCTAACTCATCTGTTGACAAAAGAAGTGTGCATATACGTATATGTATTTCATTTTTTTAGGTTCTGTTTTTCTTTTTTCTTCCTGAATACCAAACTCAAAATAGTTAAACAATTTTGCATCAAAGAGAAAGCTTTACCTTTCGCTGGAAACTGTGATGAACATTGTGCTGCAGGTTGCTATTACACTGATAGCAGAACATTGCTACTGTTAGGAAACAGAGTGTGTGTGCAATGAATGAAGAAGTAAGTGCCTTCCATATAACAACATTGCATCCAAATCTAAATCTCCTGTTTTGTTTTAAGCTTTCCCCAGTGAACTGTATTTTGACTGAGTTTGCTGATCTACCCTTTTCTGCCTTCTCCAGGAAAATTTTTTCTGGCTTCTGAGGAGTGGTACCCAAATTCACCATGAGACTTCATGTCTTTCAGCCTACTCTTTCTGTGAAGCTTTTAGAGTAGAGCGATACCACTCTGCCGATATCTTTACACAATACATCGTTAGTGATGAAAAAAGATTAATTTTTGTTGATCTTACATTATATATTTTCATGTCTGTTTGTCTGACTAAGAGATAATGTCTCACAAGGCATTTTGAGGGAGAACAGCAACAGTGGGAGCTGAAGCAAACCCAGTACTGGAGGCAGGCAAGGAACTGGCATGACAAAAAACAGACAGGAATGAAGGAAAATCCTGAAGTAGTGATGGATAAACCTCAAAGTTTGTAAGCTAACATCTGAGAAAAATCAACCTGTGAGATACCTTCCTATACTCTCAGAAAACAGAAAGCAAAATTTTTTTCATTCTAATGTACCTTTCTTTACAACTGTCCATGCTACTTCAAACGAGAAGCCCAACTGCTGTTTTGCCTTGCAGGATTGCTACCTCATAAAAGGACTAGTAAYGGGAGTGCTCTTGAAACTGTGTTTTGAGTCTGCCGTAGAATAAGACAGTCTAGATGTTTACAGGAGGACAATTACATTCCAAGAAAACCTTTCTGATGTGTCAAGACTACGCTGCAATTGGAGAGTTAAAAGCCAGAGTCCCTTTACTGACCACTTTGCTTTGGTGGCATGGGCAGGGTAATAACTGAATCATATTTTGTCAGTGCAGCCTGTTGGAGGCAATCAATTGTTATGTAGGTTTACTGGAAGTTTTTCCTTTCCACTTGAGAGACTGCCAACAGTGGTAATGGTTGAAGAATATTGTGACTTTCATTCAAAATAGCTGTGGCCTTTGAAATCAAAGACTTCAAAATCAAATATAAATAAGTTTTTATGGACATTCTGGATGTAGGACTTCACTTTGAGGGAGAAGTCCTTAACACTCTCTGACCGTCTTGATTCTTGAAGGACAGAGTGAAAATATCTGAATGAGGGCTGATGACATGACAGCCGATGAGAGTGGAATGAGAGCTAGTCTGGATTACACAATTCTGATACTTAGTTACAGGCAAGAGTAAAAAAAAACCAAACTAACCCAGAGATGGGCAAGCATTCCGACAAGTGCATAAACAAGCAATACTAGTTGACCAATGTCTTAGGTATGACAAGAGCACTGGTGTCCTGTCCTCTGTCCTATATCTTATTGCATTTTCTCTTCTGTTTTTGGCCAAAGATACCAAACCAAAACAATATTTCTCTTTTTGAATTTTTGGATTCTAATACACAAAGATCTGTCTAATATCCAAAAAGCTACAAAATCATTTTTGTGAGACTTCACAATGGAGAAAGCTTATTTGGCCTAATCTTAAAATTCTTGCATTTGCTATAATAAATTGTTTACATATTCCTAAAAGGGAGAAGAAAACTGTCATAAAAGTGAGCTGATCAGCATAGATATCTATAGTCTCACAATTCATTCATTCAGAAACTCACTTAAGAAAATTCTCTGTGCAAGTCTGTACAGGGCTGCATCTTTCATGAAATGAACTGCACAAATTACAGGCTGCAATCATTATGAATTTGTGAATTTCCCACTAGGGATTCCTTTCATGGAATTCTGCTTGCAATGTAGACAAGTATCTATTTAAATATTTTGATAAATTTAGAGGCCACTTCCCAGCTAAAAAATCCATAGTTTGTTATTTCAGTAAATTTTTACATATTCTGGGATATTTTGACATGACTGGTAGAGAATAGTTTTAAAGTATTAAATACTTTTTGTGTGAATATATATTGTCAAAGCCCGGTAAAACTTAGTTGCTCTTTCTCCTGCAATAATAATGACATTTTAAATACATAAGTAGAAGTAAAATAAACATATTAAATGTAGTTGTTCTGCCAAAACTTGGATGGTGGTAAAAAGGGCCAGTTGACTTACCTAAACATCACTAAGAAACACTGGTTCAGGCTCTCACAGAGATAATCTGGAAAGCTCTGCTGAATTGTCCAGTGCCCATTGAACCCAGCAAAAAGCAAACTATTGAAAGGGAAAAAAAGGAAGGTGATCAGGTGACTAAAATATTTTACAATCCCTTTCATAAAGTATAGCCACAGGTAATTAAAATCTTCCTCTATGAATTCTCAGTGAGACAAGTGCGAGGCTAGATGCAAGGTGTCATATCTCTTGCAATAGCCTGTTACTTATGGTTTGTCACTGTCATGTACCCAGGCTGAGTCAGCTACTTGCAAATGAGCAAAGCTTCTGTCCAAGTTGTATCTGTTTTAGGAGTGGGCCTATCCACTGGCAGTTATATTTTTCAGTGATTTCTGCTCTTTAGGTGGTTCAGTATGCACTACTGTTCAAGTCCCTGCTTCTCTAAGGACACACCTTCAATAGAGTGTTCTGATGGTCCTTTTTGATTCATGATGTACCCTACAGTTACAAGCTATAGTATTAGATTTGCACCCTTTGCACCTAGGTCATACTTAATAGGGCCTAGATTTTCATACATTATTGCAATTTCTTTAATTTTCTCATAGGCCTGCTTCTAAAACAGAAATATTCTCAGTAAGGTRAAACAGAAGGTGCAGATCGGTATGTGTGTCAGTCCTTCTCTCTGGTTCCTTTCATTCATCTCCATTTACCAAATATCAATAGAATGTATTTTGCTTTCTAGACTGAGTTCTGGTTACTGTATTTGCATTTTTTAAAAAAGGTTAAATTTCAAGATATTTCTATTCTGTTCTTTGCTCCATCAAAAAAGAGCATGGTAGTTTTAAGCTTTTAGGTGCCTCCTGGGGATAGCTCATCTGAGGTTTCCTAATAGTTGCCAGGAGGCAGTAGTCAAAATATTACTGGATTAGATCCTTGTAGCTTCATGCTTTTCGGAGGTAAAATCATTTTCAAGCAAAAATAATATGAATAATAATTTTTTTCCTCTCCAGTGGATTAATACTTTTGATGAACTTGTGCCCCATGTCTTATTAAAGGAGCAATCACAATAATTGCTTTTTTTCTTTGTTTGAACTTTATAGACAATAAAACCTGCAGATATTGCCACTGTCCGCACATTGGGTCGACCTCCTCACCTTATTATGCGTATCATGGATTGTGTGTTGCTGCTCTTCCAAAGAAAAGTGAACAATGTGAAAACTGATCAGGAGAAAAGCTGTACGATCCCATCATGGCAAGAATCTTTGAAACTGATGACAGCTGGGAACTTCTTACAAAACCTACAGGTGCTTCTATAACCTTCCCTTTCATGTTTTTTTCAACTGAAGAAAATTGGGAAAAGTGTTTGCTCTGTTGTTCACAGGAGAACAAATGTGCACGGGAATTAGGTATACAATATACTTGAAGTGATAAAGGCTTAAAAATCAGTATGTCATAATGAAATAAACTTGAATCCATCAGGCAAAGTCAGGTCATAAATCAATTATAACTCGTACTAAGTAAGGTAATGAAATTACCTTCAGTGACGAGTGATTCAAAGCTTTAAGCATTTGAATAGCCGTTATTTACCCGTTTACTTAAAGCTTATTTAAAACATCTGTTTTCTGTTGCCTAATTTTTCTTTAACTTTCAACTTTGCACCTTGTGTAGTGACCTCCAAAAGAATGGGTGATGATTAGGATGTACAAAATCAGAATTTTTGAAATTTGGGATTTTCAGCTCCATAGTATGTGCCTATAGAAATGAGAAGAGTAACTGGTGAATCAATCTGTGTTACTGCATAATTTAGACTGTTAATCTTATGATTAATCTACTTGGAGAACAAATCATACCTTGCCTTGCATCACTAGATGTCATTATCTCCGATTTCTGTATTTTAAGGAATATTGTCCTTATAATCCAAGGAATATAAAAAACTTTTTAAATTTCTACTTCAGTTAAAGCTTTCCTCTTCACTAGTGGTAAACTCCTGCAATTTTAATCACACTAAGAGTTTACTTAATCGATCTCTGATCCAGTGGGAAATCACAGGTGACATACTTGATCATCTCTGTACCATTGGTAGTGCCATGGATACCATTTATGTAGTATTCATGTTGCATCTACTTATGAGAGGATTTTTAATTTACTGTAGGGCTTCAAATATTTATTTCTTGTGCATAAATAAACATATTTCTGCTTCAGGGAACAGTTTTATCTGAAGTTCATCAATAAAATACTTTTGTTGTTCCTTGTAAGTAATCCTTTTAAGAAAAATTAACTTGTACAGATTATTTGGCAATGCAAATAAATTTAAAGGAGAAATTTGAGGGCTTTTGGAGAAGAAAATGGAAGAGATGTCTGGAGAAAAGATAGGGTCAGAACAAATTCTTTATACAGAAACAGATTCCACTAATGCGTTAGTGTAATTTGAGGGGAAAATATCTACATGCCCCTTGAAAGGACTCTTTTGTATGATGTATGTCCTTGAACCAGAGCTAAGCTTTCCCCTCTCCTTTCATTGAAAATTATTCAGTTATTTATTCAGTAGTAAAGAAAATGGAATTATAAACATGATCTTAGTAATATTTTGCACTGTGGTTTAGCTATGTAACCTTAGTGGTTAATATAGACAGTGAGGATCATAAAGGAAGGCAAATCAGTTTGTAAGAACATAGAAGACAATAGAATGACTTTGGTGAGTTCTCAGAAATGTGTGAGACAGAGAACTTTATATCAGCTGTTTTTAAATAACATTTGTAATCTTGATAGTGTTCTGTGTACACTAAAATACATATGTATGTTTTACCTATACTACCTGTATATTACATTCATTAGATATATTGCACATATTTTTTAGCAATTTCCAAAAGACACAATTAATGAAGAAGTGGTAGAGCTTTTGAGCCCTTATTTTGAAATGGCGGACTACAACATTGAGACAGCTAAGCGAGTATGTGGGAATGTTGCTGGCCTTTGCTCATGGACCAAAGCTATGGCTGTATTTTTTTCCATCAACAAAGAAGTATTACCCTTAAAGGTAAATCCGTTAATCAGTGGAAGAGGCACAAACCCCTTTCTCTTTCTCTTCTCCATCCGTGTGTGCACTTGAGGATTAAATGGGGTGGAAACATCAGCTGCTTTATTCCAGTTGGTGCATGCCTCTGTAGGAATTATCTTGAAAATCATAACTCTACACTCTGATATATTTGAAATACGCTGCCACTTGTAAGTTATCAAAATCATTAAAGAGATTATGCAATTTTATGCCTCTGGGCTCCTTCTGAATGGGGTTGAAGAAGCAGCAGTAATTTAATTCACTGCTGCAATTGCTTTACCCTAATTAAGTAAGAAAAAAGTCAAGATTTGGTCCTTCTAATATTCATGATCTGAGTTTATAAACAGAGTGTACTGAGACTCTGTCAGTGATATTTAGAGAATAACAGACCTAAATGGTCATTAAAAGGTAAGAATGGAAGTCAAGAAGGACATGGTCAAGCATGATTTTATCATCAAATAGCTTTGTATTTATAAAGTGGATGACCTAGAGTGAAACAATATTTGTGGGTAGAGGTAGTATCTTTAAGAGACAAAGCAATATTATTTGGAGAAAATAAACAGGCTTTTGGTGGCACCAGTCTTTTTGCAGGCCAGGTCAGACTAACTTTTATGTAAGATTTGGAGAAAGACTATTTTTCCCAGAATTTGTTCTCTTTTTTTTTTCCTAAGTGGTTTTAGACCAACTAATTAACTACTGTTACCTGCAGAAGGAAGTTAGTCTGTTGTAAAATTGAAATAAAAGGTTTTAATGAATGATGAAAACCCTACTGAGCAGGTTGATTTTCAAATGTAGTGCAGTGAAACTCTATCTGAGATACTTTATAGCAAATACTTTGAGATGTCATATGTGTGAATGCACTCTGTATTTGTATGCCTCATAGGCTAATTTGGCAATCCAGGAGAATCGCCTAACCACTGCTATGCTAGATCTGCAGAAAGCTCAAGCAGAACTAGGTGCTAAGCAAGAAGAATTAGATGTTGTGCAGGCAGAGTATGAAAAAGCCATGAGAGAAAAACAGGTGAACTTCTTTTTACGGAAAAGAGATTATTTAAATATTCTCTCTCTGGATTCAACCCCTCTCTTTCCCCCTGGCCCCCCAAATATTTTATTTGTGTTATTTTTTTTAGTGCCTACTACTGTAACATCAAGTTTCATTAATGTATGTTATCAGTATATAATGTATTTGAAATGCTGGGCAGAATTTACCAGAGTTAATAGTACCAGGCATTTCACATACCCTGTAACATGTATACCAACATGAAAGCTAGGAGCAAAAATATTAAAAAATTCAACTGCTTTTAGGACAGATGTTGATAGTTTGTCCTGATCATCCTTCCTCCTTCCCTCCTTCCCTCTCTCCCTCTACAACAATACAGTAAGTGTTTGAAAATACATTTTTGGGCTGTTGTTTAATTACTGCTTTTCCTGGGTGCAGAGGTTGTTGTGCCCTCTCATATACATGACTGTAAACCATATTTCTTGGTGTGGTCTTATCTAGACTTTGCTTGAAGATGCTGAACGTTGCCGGCATAAAATGCAAACTGCCTCTAGCCTCATAAGTGGCCTGGCAGGTGAAAAAGAGAGATGGACAGAACAGAGTAAAGAATTTGCTGTGCAAACCAAGAGGCTAGTGGGTAGGTATTTATCCACACCTTTGAACCTGGAAGCAAGTTAGTCACTTGAATTGTAATCAGTAGTGAAAATGAAAACATTTGATGTGAATTTCAAACTTTATCTTTATAGCACAGCTTCCCTGTTGCTAAAATGAGGATAATTGTTGATAATTCTCTTGCTAAAACAAAGGTGTAAAAAAAAGCAGTAGGAGCCTGAAGTTTATATTGTAAAAAACTATAACACAATTACACTGTATATGTGTTCATAGGATGTTACTTGACATGTATAAAATTCTGTGTGTATTTGGGATGCTGATGTTTTAACTGGACTGAAATTTGTAGGCAGCGGTCAAAAGAGGGTGATGTGTTATCAAATGACAATAAAATGTCTATAACTGAGAATGCAATTATATGCGACGGAGGCAAAGACTGATATTCAGATACTGATATGTATCTGTAGAAGTCAGTAATTGTCAATGCAGTTACTAATGTTCATAAAATTTTTGTTTCCTAAAAGTATGCTTTGATTTTATAAATAAATGCTTGAAAACTAAAGTACTTTGTAATAAAGGATTTATTGATTAGTTTTATAAATTAAATGAAATTTATCTTGTCTTTTACTGTGGCCTGAAATAACTCTCTGATGTTTGCCTTGAAATGCTGTAAGAAGCAGATAGTCACAGTTATGTTCTATTTGCTGGCATAATATATATGTATATTATTAGCTTATTAAAACTACAAAGTACCTTCTCCACACACTCATCATGGCTTTTTTAGTTATCTTGAAAAAGTATCAAAAATACTAGTACTCAGTATGAAAGTACAGCAGTCTTCTCCAAACTGGAATCCTGCATTCTTACTTCTGAGTTATAAAAAGTAATTATGGTATCATGAGACTTAGGAAGGGGACTTTTCAAGCTGACCAGAAAATTTGAACTTGTGTAATGCTTGCTTTCTTCATAATGATGTCTGTTACAACTTTTTGTTGTTAGCAGTGATAATTGTAGTTGATTTGTCTGTATTGAGCACTCCTAAATCAAGGCTTAATTTTTATTTATTTATTCAAAATTATTACTTTAGCCTGCTGTCATGATTGTGCAATGAAATGTTGAAATGTTAGAATTGAACATTTGTAAGTATGTTTTTGATGCCATGTCCTGACTGCGCAGGGTCTGGTGTTTGGACATAGACATTATGATACGTGTGCTATATTATCTTTTTGTTGCTGTGCTTCCTAGAGTTRCACTGTAAGGAAAAAGTAAGCATGACAACTACTGAATTGTAGCATTGTTTTAGATTTTGGATTTTTTTAGATTTTTGTTTTAGCATTGTTTTTAGAGCCTCGGGGAAAAGATTTGTGTTGTTTATGGGGCTAAATACTTTCTCCCAGTTATCATCCAAACAGTATGACAACCAGAGAAAGAAGCATCTCCTTCACAAACAGAATTTAAAAAGTTATAATATTTTGTCTGACATTTCTTTTTCTAAGGTGATGTATTGTTGGCTACAGCTTTTCTGTCCTATTCTGGTCCTTTTAACCAAGAGTTCCGCAATCTACTGTTAAATGACTGGCAAAAGGAAATGAAAACTCGGAAAATCCCCTGTGAAAACAACCTGAACCTCATAGAGATGTTGGCTGATGCTCCAACTATCAGTGAGTGGAACCTCCAAGGACTACCAAATGATGACTTATCCATACAGAATGGAATCATTGTCACTAAAGCATCTCGTTATCCATTATTAATTGATCCACAGGCACAGGGTAACATTTGGATTAAAAATAAGGAAGACAAAAATGAACTTCAGGTAATAAGAATGTTGGTACTTTCGTAATCCCTAGAAACTCTTTAGCAGAGAAAGCACTTGCCAAATTTGTGACTAAGGTTATACCTAGTAAATGCAGGTTGTTTTATACAATGCCTAATTTGGGCACAAAGGACATCTCAGTTGTATCTTGGTAGATTTAAGATTCAGGTAGCTATGAAAATGTACCTTTGAAGCTTATTAATACCAGTGGCTCAATTTGTTTAATGAATTTATTTTAATGAAACACAAACTACTGGAAAATATTTTCTCTTAGGCTGGATGGGTAATGTCTGATAAGGGCTGAAACATATTTGCTGAATGCTTTCACTATTAGAAAAATATAAATAAATGAAAGATATCTGAATCTATACAAGTCTCAATATAAATATATAAAAATGAGGATAAATGGCATGATATTGTTATATTCTCTTAATCATAAATTACTRATAATTTTTATTGTGTTACCATGAATGTCAGGTGCTAAATATTCTGCAAATATACAGTGAAGACAGTAATTGCCCCAAAACGTCATTTGAGACGAGACACATCAGATCAGTGCAAATAAGGGAAAATGAGAGGAATAAAGTTCTTGCTGGCTACATTTATAATTACACCAGTAACACAGCTTTTTTAAAAGGTATTCCAGAAAAAAATAGAGAGGAATTTGAAGGATAATAATAGAGTCCATTTGAGGGTATTAACAGGAAACTCCTGTCATTTCATGTTGATTGGTATCTCAAGGCAGAACACTTGTAACAAGTGCCTAGCCAGTCATGTTAAAAAATGGTGATTAGACTTGAACTGTGGAGTTACAAACTAAGCTGTATGTGCTTTGTGTACATGCTGACAATTAATCACAATTTTACTGAGGACTACTTTTAAAGCAAAGACTAATGGTTTGTTCAATATAAAACTCTAATTTTCAAAAAAAGATCCCTAGTCTTGGAACTGGCCTTGCTGCAATTCGACTTGGGGGAACTTTCCAAGATAAAATTAGAGACTGAGGGTGATGGAGTGTACCTGTTAATTTCTGGTCTAGTTGCACTCAGAGGATATCAAAACTTTTAAGTGCTCAGTATTGGTTTACTTCTAGTCTTGTACTAGAAGAATATAAATTTTAATTCAGCAAGATCTAGGAATATGGTAAACTGATGCTAATCTTTTCTTATGGTCACAATCTTTGCCTTAATCCTAGTCTAATCATAGGATTGTCATTCTTATTAGTAATTTATTTGAATAAAATGAAATAATCCATAGATACAAAAAAAAAAAAAGCTTGGTAACTGAGCAGAGCATACTATATAGGTCTGTGATTGTATTTTTAGATCACTGCTTTGAATCACAAGTATTTTAGACATCATTTAGAAGACAGCCTTTCTTTGGGAAGACCTCTTTTAATAGAAGATGTTGGAGAAGAGCTTGACCCAGCGCTAGATAATGTTTTGGAAAGAAACTTCATTAAAGCAAGTTCCACCAACAAGGNAAAAAAAAAAAAAAAAAAAAAAAAAAAAGCAACAACCCTAAGCACCCCCCCCAGCCGCCCAAACAAAATTAACCCTACTAAGTATATATCTCCAAAAGGTTGAATTGAAGTCATATTTAAATTTGAATAATGCTAATACCAAAAAATGAGTAGAGTTTAAGTTTGACCTCACAACTAGTTAATATATTAAACCTATAGTGTTCCTTATCCCTTTTCTTATGCTACAGTCTTTTAAGGACGGCAAGTACTGAGAGCTGCTTTTGCTTTTGTGTAGTGTTCTGTGTTTAGGAGAAATTATGATGAAAATTAACCATAATCAGAAGAATCTGTGAATGAGTCATCTAAAGAATTTCATGGATATTCTCAATAAATTCTTTGCACAAGACTTGCAATTTTAAGCTGGATCTTTATGCCTTTGAATAACAAAATGTAACCTTTGTTTCTACACATAGTACCTGAAAGAGTGCACTGGTGCTTGATGCCTCAACACTTCTTTTTAATACTTTTTTTAAGGTGAAAGTTGGTGATAAAGAAATAGATGTTATGAATGGTTTCAAACTTTATATTACCACAAAACTACCAAATCCACGTTACTCTCCTGAAATTAGTGCTCGGACCTCCATCATTGACTTCACTGTAACCATGAAAGGTCTTGAAAATCAACTCTTAGGCAGAGTCATTCTCACAGAGAAACAGGTAAAAAAAAATAAATTTATCTTCCTCCTTGCTATAATATGTATCTTATATCTATGCAAGGGTCTATGCAAAGGAAAATGGACTGCAGTATAAGACTGRTGTTCTTCTGTCCAGACACCACAGAGCTCATGGCAACATAAGCTGCAGGAAAGGACTTAGTTACTTCCTTGCTCCAAGGGSAAATGGTCTGACTACTTATTTTGACATTGCAGATGTATTAGTTGAGCAAGTCCAAATTCAGGGGACACCTCTAATAAACATATCACCGACAGTTCAGGAGGGAGGCTGGTTGGTGTTTTTTGAACTATTGGACACCCTAATTCCTGTAACTATAAGGTCAGCCAGTGTTGAGGTCTCTTTTATGTGGCCAGATTGGACACTATGCATCTACGACTCTGAGTATTTGCTATGATTTTGGCAACAGTTACAGTTTACCTTCACTGGGGAGGAGTATGTTTGTCGCCTTATTGTTACAAATGTGGAAGTCCTTGTTATATATATATATATATGAGACTTTCTTACTTAACGGCCTCAGTCATCTTGTTAAAGTCAAGTGGTTGCATTTCATCTTTGATCAGTCCATGGAGCTCATGAGAGAAATCAGGCTCCTCATTCAATGACGGCTTATGTTCTGCTGGACAGCTCCATTGCACCATCAGCTTCAGTTCAACCAGCTGTCAGTCCACTGTGTGATGGAATTATCACTGTCTGTCTGAGACACAGTGATATATATATTCACAAAGCCTCCTGACAAACCCTACCTCTGGGTCCTGTAATCAGTATATTCCTAGGAATGACAGTCATTTTATCAGCAAATTCCTCCAGTCATCACAGTTTCCTTTTGGTTGCTCAGTCCTTCTGTCAGTGAAAGTAATCATTGTAAATGGACTGGAGAGCCCATTCGAGCAGTCAGTTACATCGTCTCTGAAGGAAAAGTATCTAGGTTCTGACAGAGTGGTTGGCAGCCCTTGATCCTTCTCAGACCAGCTTCTCTTTCTGTTTCTGAAGGGGCTAGTGCATGTGTTCTCACTGCTTCCATACATTCTTGTAAAAGTGAAGAAAGATAATAGTAGTTTAGCTGTTGCACTTCTAGTTAAATATCTGTCTGCTTGCAACCCAAAGACTCTGCCTCTCCTGTCAGGTCTGTTATGCTACAGTTGAGGGTTGGTGTGTTTGTTTTCCCCATGCTGTTCTCATGGTGCTCCACTTCACAGCCTGAATCGTGAATAATTCTTTGGTATATTCTGTTCATTCTTCTCCAGCCCAGTTGAGCAAGCATGGTAGAAGGCCAGCGTGGTTGAACATGGAGCTCCTGACTGAGCTCAGACATGCAAAGGAAATAAATACATAGAAGATAAAATCCAGGGACAGCCTACTTTGAAGGGATAAAAAGACATTGCCCATGTGTACAGGAGTGGAGTAAGGAGAGCCAAAGCTCAGCTGGAGTTGAAGTTAGCAAGGGAGGTGAAGGGCAAAAAGAAAGGTTTCTGTAAGCACATCAGAAGCAAAAGAAAGGCTAAGAAGAGTTTGGCCCCATTACTCAATGGGGTAGGGGACAAAGGATGTGGAAAAAGCTGAAGAGCTCAATGACTTTTTTTGCCTCAGCTTTCACTGGTAAGATTTGCCTCCTAGGTCCCTGAGTCTACTAGCAGAGTCTGTGGGAGTCAAGCAGTACCCACAGTAAAGGGAGATAGATTTAAGGATCATTTATGCTGATTAGACATACACAAGTCCGTAGGATCAGATGGGATGCTTCCGAGGGTGTTGAAAGAGCTGGCTGATGTCATTGCGAGGCTGCTCTCTATCATCTTTGAAAGGTCATGGCAGCTAGGGAAAGTTCTTAATGACAGAAGAAAGGCGAATGTTACACCTATCTTCAAGAAGAGCAAGAAGGAAGATCCTGATAACTACGCTCTGGTCAGCCTTGCCTCAGGCCGCTGGGGAGATTATGGAGCAAATCCTTTTAGAAGCCATTTCTAAACAGATGAAGGACAAGAAGGACCAGCCAGCATGGATTGCTTTCCATGATGAGATGACTGGCACTGTGGACAAGAGGAGAATGAGTGAATGTTGTTCATYTTGACTTTAGCAAGGCATATTACGTGGTCTTCATAGTATCCTTACAGTCAAATTGGTGAGATATGTGCTGGGTAAATGGCCAGGAAGGTGGGTGGAGAATTGGCTGGACTGCCAGGCTCAGACAGTTGTGATCATGGGTGCAAAGCCCAGCTGGTGGTCAGTAATTAGTGGCAATCCTTAAGAATCTGTACTGGACCAATACTGTTTAATGTCTTCATTAACAACCTGGATGATGGTTTGGAGTGCACTCTYAGTGGGTTTGCAGATAAAGTCAAACTGGGGGGAGAAATAATATGCTGGAGAGTAAGGCAGCATTCAGAGGGACCTGTACAGGCTGGAGAAATGGGCTGACAGGAACCTCATGAAGTTCATCAAAAGCAAATGCTAATTCTTGCATCTGGGATGGAATAATCCCATGCAATAGCACACTGTCTAGGAAGCAACTCTGCAGAAAAGGATGTTGGAGTCCTGGTGGACGTGATGTTGAACATGATTCAGCAGTTTGCCCTTGCAGCAAATAAAGCCAACCACAAACCAGGCTGTATTAGTAAGAGTGTAGCCTTCCCCTCTACTCAATAGCAAGACTTCATCTTGAGTTCGGTGTCTGATTCTGGACTCTGCATTATAAAAAAAGATTTTCACATGTTGGAGCAAGTCCCTTGGAGACCCACCAAGCTGTACATGGGGCTAGAGTATGTGACACACAGGAGAACTGCGTTCATTCAACCTGAAGAAGAGAAAGTTAAGGGGTGCCCTTACTGATGCCTACAACTACCTGATTGGAGGACACAGAGAAGACTGCACTAAAGTCTTGGAGGCCCAAAGAGATAGGACGAGAGGCAATGGACACTAGCAGGAACATGGGAAATTCTGATTAGATATTAGGAAAAATTTTTCAAGTTCAGAACTTAACTGGACATAGCTTTGAGTAACTGATATATTTAGACCTGCTCTGAGCAGGGTGTTGGACTACATGGCCTCTAGATGTTCCTTCCAACCCAAATTATTCTATGATTCTGTATCTTTGCCAATAAATAGAACATAGCTAATGAGTGGATATGCTGTGCTCCCTGGACCAGCTTCCTGAGTGGTGTACTCACTCCTGCTTTGATTCTCACCATCTTGGGATAGTTCTTCAAGATAAATAACAAGTTGACCTCTTGGTAGGCAGGGGGACTTTCACAGAATATGTTTACCACTTTTCAGTATGATTGACCTCTGTTTTTGCATCCCATAGTTCATATGTTCCTGAAAGGGTCAATTTGGACATATCCCGCTGTCCAAAAACTAGTTTTCCTATGATAGGTAGTTCTGCATTTTGGGAACTTTTGGGATCTGTCTCTTGGACTTGTGAATTCTTGCTACCTTCTTGCAGCCTTTATTTTTTATATTTGGATTTGGATTTTAGCAATGTGACTGCTTGGAGATACCCAGTTTTAGAATGTATGTGTGGAACTTTTACCCAACAAGGAGAGACTGCTTATCAGAAAGTAGTGTTCTTCATGGTGGTACATACATTTATATCGCTGTTACTATTCCACTGTCTCTGATTCTGCACAGAGAAGGACTGAGAGTTAGACATGCCATGAGGAGAGGAGGGTTTACAGCACATAATTTAAATATTTTGCAAAGTATGACTTTCCAGTCCTTTGCTGTCTGGTGTGCCTAAAGATAGAATCTGTGTGTGGTCTATATCTCAAAGAATGCTGATTACTGATAGGTACTTTTCTTTTCTACTGTCATGTTAAACCAACACTTATCTGTAAGATGTGAGCTAAGCCCAAGAAGGTCAATGGGTAGCTGGTATATCTGTATGAAGTTGATCCTATTCTATTTCTTGGAATAACTGGATTTGAGAGACTTGATATATATCTGAATGCAGACACTGTTTTAATGATATAACTGTTTTGACACATTTGCTGTTACATATTTTGACAAAACTCTTCCTTATTTAGTGTTGTAGGAATAGATATGATTAGTTATGGAGTTGTAATGAAAAAAATATTTGTGGCTTTTGGAATTTTCATATTCATATTTCCAAATTTGTGTCAGAAAAAGTCTCCAATTTTGTAAGAATCGCAGATTCTTACACTTGTGCATYATTTTGCAACAGGATTATTTAAGCTATTTAGCAGCTTTTATATCTTACTAATATTTACAAGATCTAGCAGTGTTTGGTATAGCCTATAAAAGGACATTACCTTTTGAAAGCAATTCCATAGAGCTGGATTTGAAATAGCCTCTTCGGTGCTCATTCCTTGTATGTATGTATGTAGCAGCTTGGCTTACTTTCTTGTATCATTGATGTTGTAGCTGGAAATTACTGAACATATGCAGAAAACTTTCATGTGTATCAGAAGTGGAGTTTCTTCCTGATCTTCATTCAGTATTTTAAAAGCTTAATATTTATATATATTGCCACTTAAAAATCTAAGGTTACTTGCTTTAGTTTGGTTATTCTGTTTCAGGCTTGTTTCTCAGGCTCTTCTTGTGAGGAAAGCTTAGCTTTCTGTTGTTTGAATATGTTGCACTCTAAAATATGTTTAACCTTTTAAATTGAACTCAGCAAAACATGAAATTTAATTTAGCTCAGACTGATTTTTCAATATGATAATTATTATATTTAACTGGCTGCTAACATCCTTATAATGCAACACTTTAAAAAATTGTTTCTGCTTCATCAAACCTGAATAATGCTTCCCTTGCTTCATAATTGCTACCTGCTTCTTTTCCTTTAGCTCCATTAGACGTCAGTTGTTTAAAATGGAGTTACCTGTAGTTTTCTTGCCTTTTTACATCAGTACTTCTAAGAATATTTTGAATCTGTTTGTACATCTTCTAAGTTATGTGATATTTACATTATTCTGTGACAATAATCCTGATAAATCTTTTCTACCTGATGATGTGTTTTAATATAGCTTTTGTGCAGTCACAAGAAAAGAACATAAATCTGGTAATGAGATGAAGATGATTGTTTACAATTTCCTCCTTAAGATAAAAGGACTTTGTTTGCAGGAACTAAATGCTTGAAATACTTAGGAATGTTAGCAGAATATGTGAATGTTACCATTTCTCTGGGAGAAGTAGCAGCCTGTTGCTAAAACTGAATATCAGGAAGCCTGAATGCAGTGCTAAGGTAGACTTGGCAAAGGTGGAATGAACACACTGCTTTCAGCTTTGGAGGGACCTTGTAAAAACTGTTCATCAGACCTCTGTAAGCCATGGAGTACTTCTGTAGACACAGATAATATCTCTACTATCTGGCTCACTTAGTATTGATAATCAGGTGAAAATTCATATTATCCTTATCCTATGAAAGACTACTAACCCTCCTTCTCCTTTTTTCCATCCTTTTTACCTCATTGTATTGAAAGATTGCACATTGTTTTAATGGAATATTTTTTTTCTGAATGACTCATTTGTAATAATTTTTTTTTTAATTATAAAAGTAGTAAAGTAGGAACTGAAGAAAATATTATGTCCTCTGAAGAAAGTATTTTTCTAGATATTTTAAATAGTTGTTCTTATTGTGTTTATGTAAAGCTGGTATGCAGCATTTATCCGTCTTTTATATGTTACCACTGGAAAACGAAATAGGTGTTTAGAACTGCCGCACAGCTTGTATTACTATGAAAATAATCAACTAAATACTTCCAGTGAAACAACTAAATTTGAGTGCTACATGCTTTCTTTTATTAAGCAGTGAAGCATTTTAGTGAGAGACTGAAGTTATTCTTGTTTGATGGAAGAGTATTTTAAATGCCCTTCTTGAAAGGTTGGATGCTTGAATGTTGACTAGGGATGCTTGCTGTTACTCAGACTGTATTTTCAATAGGGTATGTTGTTTGTAATGTCACTTTTGAAACTGATACCGTGATATGGTGATTGGAAAACAGTGCATAAATGAAGATAACACTAGATGGAATGAAATAAAAACCTATTCTTGGAAGGGTGGTTGCAGAAACAAGAAATGGAAAGAGAAGAAAAATACTTATTATTCTGAACTTCTAGATCTATTAGGTCATAACACCAGCATGGTCCACAGAATTTGTTGAAATTTTTTCTTAATACATGCTTATATAGCATGCTTAGAAACCTTGTAATAGAACTACTGTCAGAAATACCATTGTAAAGCTGGAATTTTTCCCCCAGATTGGTGCAGTTATTCTTGACCTACACTGCTTCAGTAGAATCGGTACTTTTAAAATTAAATATCTTTGGTAATTCAAGTTGTGTTTTGCTTTTGATTGCTTGCGTGTTTTTCAAATATTACCATGTATTGCAACAGGAACTAGAAAAAGAAAGAACAGATCTTATGGAAGATGTGACTATAAACAAAAGGAGGATGAAAGAGCTAGAAGATAACCTTTTGTTCCGACTTACAAGCACTAAGGGTTCTCTGGCAGAAGATGAGAGTCTAATAATTGTATTGAGTAACACTAAGACGACTGCTGAGGAGGTAACACAGAAGCTGAAAATTTCTGCTGAAACTGAAGTACAGATCAACTCAGCCCGTGAAGAGTACAGACCTGGTGAGGGCAGTTGTAGGTAGTGATGAAAGACTAATGACTGGAGCATGTGGTTAAAAGAGCAACACCTAGAGCAAGAGAAATGACAGGATGAAAACAGGAAGACCGTAATGGGTGGGAGGGAGCTGTGTTTTTCTGTAAATAAAGTGGATCTAGGAAATGGCATATTGAACTGTGGTGGAGAAAATAGTCAGTATTTTGTTTCACGTGAGATTTATAAAATGGAGTGATCTGTTCTGTCCTAAGACTTCCCACTGCTCTATATTTGAGGGTACCAGTCCATCAAGTCTATTGGAGAAGAAACTTGGGAAAACTTGATCATTGTTTCTCAGTGACCTTCTCAGACGCTTTTTTATGGCCTGGCAATGAGACCAGTGTTTAGGGTGAAACCTGATTTTTGCATTATATCTGAAGACACATTGAGTTTAATGTGTTGACATTATTTTAGGGGACTGTATAATGGTAAATGCTTTGAATCTGTTTTGATGAATACTTTGTGTTTCCTGCCATGGATCCTTATGTTATAGTCAACAAATTTCATCATTATTTTTTTCTTTTTTTTAACTGAGAAGTGAAAATGTGAAAAAATTGGGAAAAAAGTGCTTTTTAGGATTAAAAATTATACCTGCTTAAATCATTGCAGATTTTGTAAAACTGTTGCATTTAAAAACAATAGAATTGGCTGCTGAAAGTGAGCAAGTTAAATCAGTGCTGAGTATGTTTAATCAATATAGTCCATTTGGCTTTTATAAGACTCCTGTAAAAGTCTGCATGAGAAGTTTGTTTGGATCTCAAACAGTGCTTCAAACCAACAGATTTTTTATATGTATCACTGATGACTTGTGTATCCCAATACAGCATCTTTTTGCTCTCCAAAGATGCTCATATTTGCAAACTGGATTTTATATAATATGCATTAATTACAGAAAAGATTTTTCTGCTGTTGTATAAATGAGGATTAAAATAGTATTTTAGTTATTTTTCTGGACAGTAAAGAATGGAGCAACTCAAAGATCTTGAGTTAGTATTAATATTCTTAAAATCCATGTACTGGCTATGAAGTTATAGTCTTTTGTTCCGCATTTCTACTTTGAACACAGTCTTGTTTCCTCTTTCAGTTGCAACTCGAGGCAGCATCTTATACTTCCTTATTACTGAGATGAGCATGGTCAATGTGATGTATCAGACTTCACTTCGGCAGTTTCTGGGGCTCTTTGACCGCTCGCTAGCCAGGTAATTTAGCTAACCAGAAGTATCATTTGTACTTATTCAGTCCTGAATGTGGTTCTAGTACCGTAAAGATTTGTTGTAAACTAATACCACAAAGAGGGGTGTTGCTTGTTACAATCTTGACAGGAATTGCCAGTTTAAATACCCATAAGCTTTTGTTTCATATTTACCAAGGCAAAGAACCTTCATATTTACTTACAGTCCTTGAAAAGTTATTAGCTAATTAAAACCATTATACCGAGTGAATTTTCAGCTCTGCAGAAAGACTTAACTAGAAAGGAATTTTTTGTTGTTGCTTCAGTCTGAAAGTTGTTGCCAGTTTGCTGTCTGATACTATGTCTTTGTGATCTATTTATTTTTAATATTTTCAGAATTCTCAACTAGGGCTTTTTGTCTTTACATAGTACTCTCTTTCATAAAGCCTATCCAAACAGACATTCAATTCAACTGCAAACCTTACTTCCAACAGATCTACCAAGAGCCCTATAACTAGCAAGAGGATTACTAATATTATTGAACATATGACATATGAAGTGTTCAAATATGCTGCCCGAGGACTCTATGAAGAGCACAAATTTCTGTTCACATTATTACTTACCTTGAAGATTGATATACAGAGAAACAGAGTGAAGCATGAAGAATTTCTTACACTTATTAAAGGTCGGAGCCACTGAACAATTTTAAGTAGAGCRTATATATTACTGTAGAAAAACTATGAGCTGTGGTTGTATCTCCTAGCCAACCTGCTACTTCATTCTGCACATGAGAAGTCAGTCAAGTGAAAGAATATGTTTATCATTCTCTTTTGGTGACAGACAACATCATATGGWAGATTTAGTTTACAGGGACACATTGAGTTTTGATAGCTTAGCTTTGAGAATTGTGAGAATTTAAAAAGCAGAATTGCTTAGTATCCTTTCAGCTAATATTTGTCTGCTGTCTGAATACCATTGGGTATGTGGTTTGTCTTTGAAAAGTTATTATGCTAAACTACTTTTAGCTTATTTGGTAATTGCAGGAGGATTGGCAAGCAAATAGGAACTGAAAATGGTGTTAACCCTTTATAACAATATGAAAGTCTTAGCTGAACATGACAAGTTCATGGCTTTATTTTTAACTGTATGCAAGCACTGTGCATGTTCACTGAAAAGCTTGGAGGCACTTAATATTACTTTTCCAATGTTCTCCAAGAGTGCAAGATACTTAATTCTCTAGGCAACAGTTATTTTTTTGATTATGACTGTTAATTTTTCCATGTTGAATCTTCAGAAACTCTTCATTTCTTAAAATGTGCATTTCCCAGCAAACATTTATTTTGAGACACTCTGCACAAATAAATATTTAAGTAAGTCCTCAAGAGAGAAGCTGGTTAACAAAGATTAAGCGTAAGATGCATAGTAAACAAATTTGCCAAACTGTAAGCTTTACTTAACCATAGATGGATTGACTTTTTAAGGCAGAAAATCCCTGCATTCTTATGTTTACAAATCTTGATTCTTATAGCTCTTGTTTTTTTAATTTCATGTTTGCTTTCTTTTAGTTTGAGTTGAAGTCCAAAGAAGGTAAACGTACACATAGGCTACATTATTACTTTACATCATTAACAACAACAACAAGTTGAACTAAAAAGCTGAGCTTCTTAATTTTTTTCTTATAAGCTCAAGTTTATTCTTTTACAATCAAAAATAAATTTAAATTTTGATAGGAAGCTTGTATGAATTAAAAAATGTTATGTTTTAAAGTTGGATGAAAAATAAGACTTGAAAATAAACTTTGCCTGTTACCTACTCAGAAATTTCTTTATGACTATCCTTATTTATTAAGAAAAGTCTTTCTCCAGACTCGGAAGACTTCTCAGTTGTATGGAATAGTCTTGCAGTATCTAGCTTATACTCTCCAAACTTGCCCTATTTTTTTTGTCTTTTGGGCGTCTCTGACAGTTCTAATTATAGCTAGATCCCTACTTTTTGCAGGCGGTGCTTCCCTGGACCTTAAAGCTTGTCCTCCCAAGCCAGCTAAATGGATCTTGGATATGACTTGGCTGAACTTGGTGGAGCTCAGTAAGCTTAGACAATTTTCAGATATTCTTGACCAAGTAAGTAACAGCTTTTTAAAAGCACTCTCTTTTTTAAGAGTGATCATCTGGTGAGGATCAAGGCATGGAGCCAGAAAACTAGCTTATTTTATAAAACAGAATGAAAGTGATAGACCAAAGGTTGTGAGTAGCAGCCCTGACTGCTTAGCAATCTGTATTGACAAAAACACTGAAAAAAAGCAGTAAAATGAGAAAAAGGTAGAAAGTTTCACACTATACAATTATAATACTTCCCAGATAGGCATACACCTTGCCATTATTCAGCTTGCATAATGCAGCTTGACTCTTCTTCCCGAAGGTTTTTAGACTTTCTTGCATCCCTGTTGTGCTTTCTTAGACTACATTTTATCATGTCTATTCCAATATTATTCTGTTTACATGARGTAAGGCTGAGGGAAGAAGTACTCAGTAAATTCAATACCTGTATGAACAGTCTTAATGGACATTAAGTGTATTGTAGTTAATGGAGGAAGTAAATTGCATTTGGTATACATTTACGGTCATGTGAGGAGCAGATGTACCTAGTGTTATCAAAGCTAACAACCTAGTTATCTGTGTGCTGACCTTGCTATGCCATTATATTGTTAATGGAAAATACTTAGTAGTAGCCCATTTTTTCAGAATATGAATATTTAAGGGCATCACTGATTAGTACAATTTTGTACTAAAAATCTGAAAGCTTATTCTGTCTTTTTTAATAGCCTTGCTAAATCTGTCTGTGACCCTCATTAAAAGTTTGTGAGCTGGTAGCTGTTGAAATATGACTTGTCTTTTTAGTGAGATTTACTCCTTTGATGGTATAATTGCAGATTTCCAGAGCAGAGAAACAGTGGAAAATCTGGTTTGATAGTGAGAATCCTGAAGAAGAACTTGTTCCTAGTGGTTATGGTCAATCCCTGGACTGCTTTAGACGTCTTCTTCTTATTAGATCTTGGTGCCCTGACAGGACCATAGCTCAGGTACATTTATATAGCAGACATAGTCTATTTAGGTTTCACTGGAATAACTATTACAGGATCACAGTTCATTACTTTTTTGTTTAATGCTAAAACTATTTTTGTAATGGACCTTTACATTGAATTTTCTGAAATTCTTTTCAGACAGAAATTTATGCATTCATGGCAGGGGCATTGTTAGTAAAATGATTTCAATATACTGAAGGAATATGAGCCACTGCTTTTATTGTGGAGATAGGATTTTCTCTGGAAAATTGTTTGTTTGTCCAGTTCTGCCATATCAGTTCAGAAGGTATTTTTGGCTGTCCTTGCTAGTATTACTCACTGGAATTGTAGAAGTATCATGATATTCAGCTGAAGTAAATCTTTTCATGATCTTGGTAGGCTGAGGGAAAATAAAACATGAAAACAATTTAACTGAAGAACTATTTCTTGCATGGAAAAATTATTAGACCCACCTTAGAAAAATCTATAAGATAGTCTGTTTAAAATTTTTATTTTCAAACCATTTATGTAAAAAGGATAGAAATATAAAATTAAAGCTTAATCAATGGTAAGACCTATTTTTAAAAATGTCCACCTCTAAGAACCTATTTTTATCTTTATGTGCTTCTCCAATGGCAAGAGAAGAAAAATGATGCAGTTGTTGACAATTCCAGTGTGATGGCAGGCAATTTACTGAAGCAAAACTCATCCCTAATTGTGTGATATTCATTTCATGGATGCAAAACTTTAGACATTGTGACTGGATTCAGAGAAAGTCTGAGCACTTATTGGTGTAGGTGCAGTCAACAGAAGCTTAAATGCTGCTATGTAATGAATACTTCAGATGTGTGCTGTGTGTCTGAAACCAGTCACACAAAATTCATGTTCCCTCAGTTCTGTAAATGGGGACAAGATACTCTTTCTGGTTTTCTGAAGACTGATAGTTTATCAGGTTCTAAATGCTGCATATCTTTTGTCTCTGAGATGTAACACAGAGTTGTTAAAGGCATTATTACTCAGTCAGAAGTCAGAAGTACAGGTACTGAGAAAGAACACAAAAAAAATTATCTCAGACTGTTTGAAAAGAGCCTGTTATATTTCTTAGTAATAAGAAACACTAATCTAATAACTTTTGAAATAAATAAATAAGAAATACCAGAGATGGTCTTACCTGTTCCTCTAGAACTTAGCAACAGCTATTTTGATCATTATTACTATTAATTCATTATTTGTTTAAGCATGAAGATGTAAAAGACCTCCTAAACCTTTGATGCATATCTTCTATCCTGCCCTTCTCTCCTTTTGTAGCATTTGGAAATGAAAGTTAGATTTTTAAGCTCAGAGTGTTTTTTTGTTTTTGTTTTAGTTCTCATGTTAGATAATGGAGATAACATCCTTAAAAGATTAAAAGCTTTCTGAAGGTTTTAATAATTTAATAATTAATAAGGTTATTATTTTTCTTATATTATAATTATAGGTATTGTATGTAATACATAATATATGCAACAATACATACATAGTAGAATAATTATTTTATAAGTTTTAACAGATCATGTTAGGCTGTAAAAAATAAAGCATTTAAAATGCATTGTGTTATGTTAACATGTAAAAGTAAATTCATTGCATGTGTGCACTTCTGATATAAACTTAGAGCAACCTTTGCTATTTGGTTTACTTACGTTTAGTGTTTACACTTGGAAGAAAACAATATTAAATGATTATGTAGCAAGTTCAGATTTACCCCTTTTAATACAGGCAAGAAAATACATCATTGACACTATGGGGGAGAAATATGCAGAAGGATTCATTTTGGACTTGGAGAAGACATGGAAAGAGTCAGATCCACGTACTCCTCTTATATGCTTTCTTTCCATGGGCTCTGATCCTACTGACTCAATCATTGCTTTGGGAAAAAGACTGAAGACAGAAACACGTTATGTTTCCATGGGCCAGGGACAAGAAGTCCGTGCCCATAAACTTCTGCAGCAGACAATGGCGCATGTAAGAGGCAAAAACAGAGTTGTTTGTGTATCTATATTGGATGGTTATAAATGAAAGCCCTGTCATGAAATAAAGTTGTTTGTATGTGGTTAATGCTGATGCAAGAACATATATTTGTTTGTTTGAAGAGGTGTCCTAAACAACAGAACTGTACTTTCACAGTCTTTAAATTGGCCAATGCAAACTTTTTGATGTGCAAACATCAATATTGTTCCTATTTAATGGAGTTTTTGCTGTAGGTTGTGACTGATGAGCATGTCTAAATTTATAAATTATTTGGATTGCATAAATACTAAATATGCATCAAAAAGCACTTCACATCTTTTTTCTTTGTATTTTTAGTAATACAAGCATGGTTTATAAAATGGAGATGAATTCCATATATATTATTGATTGTTACATAACCTCGAGAAAACTGAAGCTTTATAACAAAGCATTTTGTATTGCTGTAGTCTGAATTTCGAATTGGGATGGACAATCTGATAGCACAGGCTTTTTTTTTTTTTTTTTTAATTCCCCACCTAAATCACAGCAGAATGAAGAAAAAAACAAAATGGGGTAAATTCAAACTTGCAGCAATTCATAAACATTTTAGAATTCTGTACAAGTGTAAAGGTTTTTTTTTTTTTTTTTTTTTTTCCTACACAAGTAGAACACATAATAATTAAAGAATCAAATTTCCTATATGAGAAAGAAAACCTGAGATGTTCCAATTTAACATGCTTTGCCTATTGAGTGATAGTACTGCTATGCCTGCTGATGTGAACAGGTTAACCTTCTTGTATTCCTGAGTTATGAACTTCTTCCCTGTCTGTATTTTCCTCTGACTTTTGCCTCAGATTCACATTTGACACCTTCACATTACCGGCTAATTAGCAGAGCAGGTGAGAAGAACCATATACAAAAGATAAAGGGAAAGAGCTTATTTCATTTATTTAAGAAAAAGGCAGTTATTTCCCCACACTGTCTCACATACCCTCTTAATGAAGAGGTATGTGAAACATCTTAATGAAGTGCAGTACTTATGTTTGATAGCAATAGATTAACACTATGTATGTAGGTTGATTCCAAGCCTGTGGCCCTTGTGAGAAACCAGGCTTAGCAGCTTGCTCTGTTTACAGAGTTATTTTTGAGCTCCCTTATCAAGGACTAGTGGAATTATGGGTGTAACTAAAAAGTAAGATTCATCTATGTATGTGCTTATCGGGTCTGTGACCACATCCAGACATATTTTAAACTTATTTAATTGAGAAAGAAAGGTGCATTCTGCAGAGGGACTACTTGAAAAGACCAGATTGGACAAATAAGGAGTTCCTGCTGAGATGATTAAAAATACAAAACCAAACAAGCTAATAAGCCCCACAAAAGGACCAGCCCACAGCTTGGCTTAGCTGAGCTTTCTCTTGCAGAAAAAATATTTTGCTAATTGCACATATACCATTACTGCGGATACTGGTTTCCATTTTCAGATATATGTGGAAATATTGCTTAAGGCTTTGGTTTTGTTTTGGTAAGCCAATGGTGCAAAATTGACTGGAGGATTCCTTCCTTTAACAATTCTCACAAGCACTTGAATATAGTATATTTTACTATAGCTTAGGTATGATGGCTTTGTTCCTAATTTGCATTATAAATGAAGAGTGATTTTAGTGCTTTCAGTTTGCAAACACAATTGATGACTGAGTATATTCTGCTGTTTTACACTAGGGAGGCTGGGCACTTCTGCAAAACTGCCACCTCGGACTTGACTTTTTGGATGAGTTGATGGACACTATAATAGAGACAGAGACTGTCCATGAAGGCTTTCGTCTGTGGATGACAACTGAAATTCACAAACAGTTCCCAATCACCCTTCTTCAAATGTCTATTAAATTCACCAATGAACCACCACAAGGACTCCGAGCTGGACTAAAGCGAACATACGGTGGTGAGTGTGGAGTGTGAGAATAGTAATGATTCAAAATTAAATGCTGCTATTTTTTGCACTTTCTGATGCTATCATGTGGTCATGTTGTAGCTACTGATAGTACCTATAAACTAGTATGAACAACCATGCACATCAGTGCCAGGGCACAGCTTGATCCTTGGTTTGAGCTAAAAGTTGAGGAAAATTAAAAGAAAGGGAAGATCTACTGAAGTTCTGATGCCCTAATTGGATAGCAGAAAACAGAAATAATTTTTCTTTTCTCAAATATTGGATTCTAATAGCTCAGTTGAAATGCTTCTAAACAGTTTAAATTGTTAAGCTCCTTGTCTCTTTTGATAGAAAAAACACATGTTAATCTTTTTGACTCTATAAAGAGCTGACTGTTAAATGCTCTTCACATTGGATGCAGTGAAGAAGGTCTATAATCAAAGAGTCTGTGGAGAAAGCAACTTATGTGAATTCAACCATTAGAAAACTGAGGGTTTGAATTTGTCTGAAGTTTACTCTTTTAATTTTTGCTACCCAATAATAGGCAATAAACTCTGCCTCCAGAATAGAATACTTCATAGAGCAATAATTTCCTCTTGGAAGAGACTGGAATTCACCTGAATATCTCCAAGAGTGGTGTTTTAGTACTGATTTGAAGTAATTTTGAAAATACTATTCCTGTGTTTTTTATAAAGCCCACTTATAATCAATAGGTGTCAGCCAGGATTTACTAGATGTCACTAACATGGCACAGTGGAAACCTATGTTGTATGCTGTAGCCTTTCTGCACTCCACTGTTCAAGAAAGACGCAAGTTTGGATCTCTGGGTTGGAACATACCCTATGAGTTTAACCAAGCCGATTTCAATGCCACTGTGCAGTTCATTCAAAACCACTTGGATGGCATGGATATCAAGAAGGTAATTAACATTTTTTGGGGGAAGGTGGTTTAAGCAGCTCGCTTAAATTAGACTTTTAATCCTGGGCATGTTAACCATCTATATTAACTTGTGCATAAAAACAAAACAAAACAAAATCTCTCTCCCCCCAAAACTTAAGAAGTATAAACATGTTATAATATAGACCTTCTTTACAACTTTAATTATGTCATATAATTAAAAGTGGGTAACTGTATTTTAAATACTGTTTTGTTTAAATCCATTTCGACTAAAAACCTTAAGACTTGGCTTCTCCAAGTTATCGTGACAGCAAAAAAGAAATGGAAAGTTGCCTTAACAGACCATGTAAGAATTTCTCTTACGTTGCTCACTTTCATATGGTCGATTATAGTATAGACGTCTGTGGCAGATCACTTTGTAATTGGTATTTTAGTGAAGTTGAAGGCATGATTAAAAAGTAGCTACATCCATCTTGCTCAGATGCTAGAATAGCCTGTTGAACTTAGTTGTCTATGACTTCTATTTTAAGAAATCATAGGGGTGCTTAAAGTTGTTGCAGGAATGCAGGATTATGGGAACACAACAGTAGTAAAAAATAACTTTATTTCAAGAGGGACAGAGATGCAGGACTTGGTATATCAGCTGTTCTTACTAAGGAAGACATAAATGAATGAGAAGAGAATTAGCTGAAGTTAATGCTTTCTGCTTGGTTTAAGGGGATCTCCTGGAGTACTGTTTGTTACATGATAGGTGAGATCCAATATGGTGGCCGTGTGACAGATGACTACGACAAAAGACTAATGAACACTTTTGTAAAAGTTTGGTTCAGTGAAAATATGTTCAGTCAAGAATTCTGCTTCTACAAAGGATACAGCATACCCAGATGTACTATGGTGGATCAGTATCTTCAGTACATACAGGTTAGTAAATGCATGAGCTTTTCAACAGAAAAAAACAATTCACACAAGTTTCTCACAAGTTCCTGAGATCCTGTGTGTCCTGTCTTCTCTGTGGATTCTCACAGATTCTTTATTACTTTCTAACAGCCTAAATATCTGTTAGTTACAACAGTAAATAGGTATAATTGTAATGTCTGTACTCTTTTCTTTTCCATTTGATTTGTTTGAGAGATGTACCTGAAGATATACAGTTCTTAAAGAGAACATAGAATGGAGTCAAGGTATTGGGTACTGTGGAGGTTCTTGACAGGGTTAAACTGGTGGAAAGTTGCAAGTAGCAAGCAACAGGAGCCTCAGACAAACGTACCCAAGGACACCGGTGCAGCTGGGAATGATACATCCTGAGAAAGTACAGATAAACTAGCAGAAGCYAGTGGGAACCAAGGTTAAGGGCAAGACAGCCTTTCCAAACAAGTAGCAGAGTACAAGGCRTGAYCGCTGCGTGCGTGATCGGTGTAATGATTGGCYCCCTGTGACATAATCTGCATGATGATTGGCTTAGCAAAGTGTGTCTGTGAAACCACTGAAGCAGCTAACTTTTTAAATATGCTCAGAAATAAACAATAAATGTCTCAGGACGCAAACCCTCCTGAGTCCGTGCCATTCATCCGCCACAGGGTACAGCCTCACAGAAATAAAAAAGGTAGTGATATGAAAGTATAATCTGACTTAAAATACTGTACACAGATTAAAAATGAATTTAAGTACAGTGTGGTTTGGGCTGTGATATAAATAACTCATAGCAAGCTATTTACAATAAGACTGTCTGAAGAGATGTACAGGATGAAAGAATAAAAAAGCCTCTTACTTTACAATGTGATCCTTTTTTTTCTTTTTTTTTTATAGTTAGCAAATAAATCCATCTCCAGTTGTGCTCTTTTTTGTTTGACTATGTAGAGTCTACCTGCTTATGACACACCAGAAGTGTTTGGTTTGCATCCCAATGCTGATATCACTTACCAAAGTACACTTTCCAAAGATGTTTTGGACATCATCCTCAGTATACAGCCCAAGGTTAGCTCTGGTGGAGGAGGTGAAACCCGAGAAGCAGTTGTAACCAGACTGGCTGATGATATGCTGGAGAAGCTTCCTGCTGATTATGTACCATTTGAAGTGAGTTAATGAAATTCTGTCAGAGATTACATTTACTCCCTCTTACTTTGTCTTATTAAAAAACCAAAAAAGTAATGGCATTAATTTTTCTAAAAGTGTCTCTAAATTCATTCATACAGACAATACTTTAAAAATATATTTTAAAAAGGCCTGACCAGACTCTTAACATCTATAATGAAGTCACTAAATGTGCATTGAAGAGCTGTTGTAATAGCTTTTTCAAAATATTAAACCACTTATGCTTAAGTTGTCATCTGCACTATGGGAGGTCATCAGTTTTTCAGCTAAGCTTGTTGACATTGTATTAAAGAACTAAGTTGATGTTCCAAGTGGGTTAACGCTCCTAAAAGTAGTACAATTTTGACATATGTATTACTTTGGGATTCAGCATACATCCTCAAGATATTTTTAGGCTGCTTTACTTTCTAGTAGGGAATGTTTTTCCTCACTGAATTGGATGCTGAAAAGCTTGATAGCTTTCATTGGTTGAAACCTAGTGTTAGTATCTCAGGATCCATATAACACCTAGTAGCCTATGTGGTTTTATTTATAATGGACACCTTCTGTCTCACAGGCACCTCTTTTGTGAAATAGCATTTTCCCTTCAATTTTTTTGGAAGATGGGATGTCTCTGAAGGTAAAAGTGTTTTCTTACAGTTAGAAAACACTTATTGATGACAAGATACACGGACACGCCAATCTGCTGCACATGTATCCCCATCCTCTAGACTACAGTTCAGCTGGAAATTTGAACAATTAGTATTGATTACTTAAAAAAAAAAAAAAAAAAAAAAAGAATCCCAATCTGGGTCTTTCCATAGTTCTTAGAGAGCCCCAGGCTTTGAGAATGCTGACAGTATAGTTTGCTTCCCTGGTGAGGCTGGTTATGAACTTCAAATAAATGAGAGGAAAATACATGTAAAGTAGTTAAGATTCCTGTATTTCCTGCATCAGGAAAATGCTGACATTTTATGTTTCGGTATATTTGCAAAAGCGTGAAAAAGCATGAAAAGCATGAAAAAGCATGGATATTTGGTTATGAGGTTAGTAAAGCATTTCCCAGCACTTTTGTTCTGAAATGGATGTGAATCAATGCAATGTGTCACCAGAAAAAAGTTCAAGCCCACGTTTTGTGCAAAGGCTAACTTTAACAGATTCTCAAAGCAGCCACTTGCTCATTTAGGCATTAAGAAGCTTTAGTAATTAGATAATTTTCTGTTGTCGCTTTCACGTGGAGAATGAAATCTTCTACCTTTAGGCTTTGGCAATGTGCTTTAACGAAGGTTGACCTGAGGACCTGATACCTGGCTAGATGGCTTGTGGAACCCTGAACTTGTCCTGTCAGGACACTGAACAAATGTGAGAAGGAACAAGGAGGCTTGCTCGATCTGAAAGCCTCCTTTCTCTTTTTCCCCTGTATGGGCTATGCTCATGAGTCTAAACACTTTCCCTATTTCTTACACCTGTTATATTTTCTGTAGTCCATTTTGTATTATGTAGTCTTCTCTCCCTGAAAAGGCATAATTATGACAGTGCATTTTACCTGAGCAGGTGAGTTACAAATCTTTGTTTTGAATTTGTGCTTGCTGAAGTTTCTGACCTACCGACTTCCTAGAAGCCTGAGTTTTATGACTTTCCAAAAGAGCATAGAAGCTGAACCAGAAGTCTGAGATCTGCAAAGGATTGCAGCTTGCTCAGTTTTAGGAGGATACTGATTTAGTGGTGGGCTAAATCTTCTGGTAGGTAGTTTAGCTCTCTTCAGGTTCTACTCAGCATCTCCAGCAATGGATGTGTGGCTTAATAAAGATATATATTAAATAGTGTCATTGTACAGTTAACCTATAAAGATTAGAAAAACTCTTTTAGGGCAGATCAGCTCTGATCCTGGGTGTCTTAAATTAGAGGTGAAATGACAAATTGAAATGTAGTTTGTATGAATAAAAGTGAATATGGAACTTTTTTACATAGTGGAAGTAATTAAATTCTATTATTTTTGTTAGAGTAAATAGGTAGAAAAATCCTAATAAACTTAGAAAGTTATGCATATTATTAAGAAAAGGGTTGCTATAATATATAGAATTCAATATATATATAATTTTTTTCACCTACGAATAGGAYAGTATAGATTACAAAATTTCTACTTATATCCATACAGTTGCTGCTAATTTGATAAYTTTAACACTTCTGAGTAAAAACATATTAGCAAGTTGTATTAGAATACAAGACTGGCTGGCACTGTGATAGTTCCCAGACATTTCTGATAAATAGCGCTAGCATTCTGTAGCAAAGTGGCTGGGGTAATCACTCTGACTGGTTAGTTCAAAGTGAATCCTTGGGAACTGCCTTTTGGAATTAAAGCTGGAATCCTTGAAATGGGGAATTGCTCTTTAAATTACCTTAGCTCATAGAGTTAGGAGCAAACCAGGAGGTAGGCTATGAATATAGGCACTCTCAGCCTCATAGATTTTTCTTGGAACAAGTCCTTTATTTCTATCATACAGGGGACTTGGGGAATATGCTGAACTGACCTCAGTTCATATAACTTCCTAAATAAAAGTATTATATCTTAATATTGTATTGGTGCATAACCTTGGCATAAAGCCATCTTTGGCTTTTACTTCTGTTCAAGTGGCTTTGGTTTTCTCCCTACAGGTAAAAGAGAAACTAAAGAACATGGGACCATTTCAGCCTATGAACATATTTTTGCGACAAGAGGTTGCTCAACTGCAGAGGGTTATTACCTTGGTGAGAAGCACTCTAACTGATCTAAAACTTGCCATTGACGGAACAATTATCATGAGTGAAAATCTGAGGGATGCTTTAGACTGCATGTATGATGGAAGAATTCCTGCTAGCTGGAAAAAAGTAGGTGTTGATTAGTTTGATTCCTACATCACTTGTTTTGTTTATTTTCTTTTTTATTTTTTAAAAGGAAAAAAAAGGTTTTTATTTCTGCAGAGCTGGATTAAGCTGCCAGGCATATAGTAAAGATATTTTTCAAATACAAATGTGGATGTTAAACAGGACTGCTCAGGTAGGATTTGGACTGGAATAAGCACAGTCAAAACAGGGCCTCTTTTTTGATTAAAAATAGAAAAGAATTTTACAATTACAGACATTTTCCACTTTAACAGATTGTTGCATATTGGCGAGAAAGAAGGCTAGAGAGAAGAGAACAATTTCAAACACTATGATGGATTTTCAAAAATAGCAGCCATACTAGTGGACTACACCGATGCTGTTCTTTGAGACTAAGACTCATAATCACGGAACCATGCAGAATGGTTGAGGTTGGAAGGGACCTCTAGAGAGCGTCTAGTCCAACCGCCTCCCCCCCCAGCAGGTTGCTCAGGACTGTGCCCGGTCAGGTTTTGAGTATCTCCAAGAATGGAGACTGCATATTCTCTCTGGGCAACTTGTTCCAGCAATCACTCTCACAATAAAAAAGTTTTTTCTTATGGTTAAGTGGAATTTCCTGCATTTCAGTTTGTGCCCATTGCCTCCTGCCCTTTCACTGGATACCACTGAGAAGAGTCTGGCTTCATCTTCTTCACTCACTCCTATTAGGTATTTATACATGTTGATAAGATCCCCCTGAACCTTCTCTTCTTGAGGCTAAACAGTCCCAGCTCTCTCAGCCTCTCTTCATATGTCAGATGCTCCAGGTCCTTTATCATCTTAGCGGCCCTTTGCTGAACTTGCATCGTCTTGATCATGCTGGTATGCATTGTATGGTATAGTTGATATTGCTATGATCTTAACTACAGCAGTTTAATTTCAATTAAAGTCTAATAATTTTTGTATTTTAGCATTGTGCTAGCCTGGCTGTGTTAGCAGTGTTATTTCCAAACTGGAGTAAAAGTAAATATTTCAATAATAATTAGACATTGACAGAGTAAAATGAAACGCTGACTATCTGGCTCAAAGAAAAGAGAGAGGAACTGTCAGACGCACAGAGGTGGCATGATGTTTTATTAAGCTGCTTGTGATAGTTTTTTCATATGTTGGGACTTGTTCCTACTCACTGGACAACTTAGAGTTGTTAAACATGTATAGATGTGCTCAGAAAAATGTGTTTTTTTTCTTCCAGCTTCAGATGGAGTTGGGCTTGCTTTAAACCTACTGGTGTAGCAGGATAGCTCTTCCTGTGTATTTTAGTGGCAACACTTGATTATATTTGAGGATATAATCCAGTCACCCAGCTTATTCTTTTGAAGGCATTTAGCTTTTTCCACTATAAAAAGATTTCATTGTAATATATTCATAGTCAGTCCATGGGTTGAATTCTGACATCTCTCTTTAGTTTAAAGAATGTAATTTTGTTATTCCACTTTTTCACTCATAAATTGCAAGGACAAAATGATTGTTTTTAAGGAGAATTGGAAGTGCTAATGGCAGCTGATGGGAAGAAATACGTTCTGTGCTACGTAACTTATAATATTTACTACCACAGTTGGGGGTTAAGGAAAGAAAACACTTTATGTAAAAGTAAATGATAATTATAGTAGTAATTATATAGTAATTAGTAAATGATAATTATGCCAGTGTTAAATCTAGTGAGAGGGAACTATTTTTGAAAGATAACCTGTAAACTTCATTTGTAGCATTGGAATCTGAAGCACAGCTAATAAGCATAGTATTTTATATGTTTATTTTGTTTTATAGAATACTTTTAAGTCTTTCCTGTATGTGTGCAAACTGTGTATTGTATTTTATTGTATTTTATTGTATTGTATTTTTTATTTTTATTTATTTTTATTGTATTTTTTATTTTTATTTATTTTTTATTTATTTTATTTTATTTTTATTTCYAATTTTTTATTTTTCTACAAAGTTTCTTCATGGTACAAAATCTAGACCATAACAGATGCTATTCAAACAGAAGTTATAAATCTTCACATAGGCAAAGCTCAATTTTCCTTAACTTTTCTTTCAGTAATGGCTGAATTGCTTCAGAAGAAATCCTAGTATCCTTATGCAACGCCCTTGGCTATAGAAAGACATCTCAACAGTATTTCTTCCTAGTTCAAACAGCGAGCTGATTTTGCAAAAATATAATAAAATAGTCAATTACCACAGGAAACATTAAGTATGTCTAAATGGAATGGTAGGCATGAACTTGAACAAAGCAAGGATTTGCTTTAGATTTCAGTAGGACACAACATTTACCCATCAGGCTAAGGTTTCACATATAAAATAGGAACTTTAAATATGCTTTGCTAACATGCTGTTGTTTATTACCTTGTGAAGAATTACTTATTATTTACATGAATATGAAGTTTTAAAAACTGTTGAATAAAAGTGAAAAATGAACACTCTATTACCATTTTTAGGCATCTTGGGCTTCCAGCACACTTGGTTTCTGGTTTACTGAGCTTCTAGAAAGAAACCACCAATTTCACAATTGGATTTTTGAAAGCCGACCAAATTGCTTCTGGATGACAGGGTTTTTTAATCCTCAAGGATTTTTAACTGCAGTGAGACAGGTAAATTGTATTTAAAGTCTCTTTTTGCTTATTCTTAGATGTACTTATTTATTAATATATATTGGTATGATGAAGGCTGAGTTATGTACATGGCTCCATTATATCAGCAGGGGAAATATGTGACTGCATAACTGTTCAACATTTCTTGAGTGAAGCATTCTTCCTCCATGTATGCTTTTTCATTATCAACCACTAGCGTATTAAAATATATTTCCTACTTTGATCCCAGCCCCAAATACATAGGAGCTACTTTAGAAAATTATTAAGGTAGGGTGGAGAAGTAACACATCATCTTACCATTGAGGTGTGCCTGTAAGAGGTGTGAAGTCCATGAATTTCTTTTCCCTTTTTTTTTTCTCCCTTTGGTCTGTATTGAGTCCTTGCCCAGTGGAGACTGGCCAGAACAGTTATTTTTCTGTTAGTCTCCTGTTACGCTTCTGCAGTTCTGTAGTTGACTCAGTCTCTCTGCATTAAGTATGAGAGAGTTTTCTTTATTAATATATATAAAGTATGAAGTTTGATGTACCTATTAATGTACCTATGTGGACTTGGTGATGGCTTGCTCAACATGCTAGTTGCATTTAACAAGTGAGCTATTTTTTGCATGAAGAGGAGCCAATAATACCTATGTTGATAGGCATACTTGGACACAAAGTAGAGACAATAATTGTCTGGAACCTCTGTCAAATTGGGAAGAATACGCAGGTGGGAATCCAGTGGGAGCTCAGACAAAAGCTAAGTTTTGGAGGAAACACTGAAGACTTTGAGAGAAGGAAATAATCTCCCCTCTTGCTCTGAGACCTGGGTACTGTAATTTTTGCATGTCAACATGAAGGTCCAATGGGTGACTACTTTACTAAAGCTGCAGACATAGAACCTTGAATTTATACAATAAGACATTTCTTTCAAGTAAACAGTCCTAAGCTGGGGTTTTCTTTTGGACCCAAGCTTGTGGAAAGGATGCAAATGAGAAAGATGAAAAGTCAGAATAATAATTGACCTATAACCGTTTCACTCATTTAAAGCAGCTAAGTAACTGCAGTATGGGGCAAACATTTTTCAAATTACTTCCAACTTCTTCGAATAAATATCCTGAAAAATATTTACAAACTCAAGATAAAACTTAGATCTGGCTTAACATAATGGCATGGGGTAATAAGGGACTGGGCAAGATAAAGGAGTGTTGTCCAATGCATTAAGTAATTATTGATTAAATTTGAAATATGCTTTGAATCTAGAACATATCCGCGTCCTAGTGTTGTCTGGGTTTTTGATAGTCTCTTTATGTAGTTTTGTAACTGAGTAAGAAAACAGTTAATGAGGACTATAGCTGTAAGAAAAAGAAGATAACCCCCAAAAGTATGCAGCAAATTATGCATTTGCTTTTGTCAYAGGGACTATTTTACTCAAATATAACACATGCAGTTAATGCTGTAAAAGGCTGTAAAATGTTCACATTCACAGGAACCGGTTACCATTGGCATTCACTTATTAGGTTACTGCTGTGGTCGTAAACTATTGTATATAACAGAAAGACTAAAAAGGGATGGAAGGCTTTCATGTAGTACCACCCTGACACTCAGGGGTCAAACTATTGAAAACATGGACATCAGAAAAAGTTAAAACTTCTGTATTTAAGAGGATAACTTGTGACCATACACTGCAAGTATGTTTCTAATAAAAAAGAAAATTAAAATATTGCTCTGCACACACTTGAAATATTGCTCTGCACACACTTGAAAATGTAACCTCCAGATTTTCTTGCTGTTTGGAGCAGGAAATAACACGAGCTAGCAAAGGATGGGCTCTTGACAGCGTAGTGCTGTGCAGTGAGGTCACTAAATGGATGAAGGATGACATCACAAAGCCTCCTTTGGAAGGCGTCTATGTGTACGGGCTGTATCTGGAAGGAGCTGGTTGGGACAGAAGAAACATGAGACTGGTTGAATCTAAGCCCAAGGTGCTCTTCGAGACGATGCCGGTTATAAGGATATATGCAGAGAATAACAGTAAGTGTCTAACTTGTAGRGGATGCGGTTTTCATAGAATCAATGCAACTTCTGTTCAGCTGCATGAAAGTCTATTTAGGGTGTAGGGATTTCATGAGGCTATCACTCTTCCTGTATACATATTGAATCTTTCTTTTTTGATAGGGGAGGCTTCCCATATTAAAAAGATATTTTGGCTTTTCCTTTGCTAGGCTCATTGTTAATAGCCAATTTTTGCCCTAATTTTTAGATTGGTCATTACCTTTTGGTCTTAATGGTGTTAATAACTTTCTGAAAACCCATTACAGATGAGCTGTTCTCTGCCTCATCTGCCAAATACACTTGCATTTAGTTTTCCATTGGCAGTAAATTTTAACTGCAATTAGAGGTCGTAATTCTCTGTACAAACAYGTACATTATTATAATGCTAATGTCTACTCCAATGATAATATTAACATAACATTAGAAACTAAAAGGGCTGCTTTTGTATATTGGTGTATTGGTAGTGTGTGGTACTGAAGTGAGTTGTAAATGAAGTTAGTCTATTTTTCTCATTGGTATGTTGAAGAGCTAGATAAACATTCAATATGAGTGCTTACGTAACTGAAGTATATGTATTGGAAACATGGATAGCTGCAGAATGCAGCTCCTGGGTTGTTATGAAATTGCAGTAAGCTCGAGGTGATGGTCAAATCAACCGATAAACTGATGCCCCAAAACCTGAACCTGAATAACCTCTTTCCCCCACCTCAAAAGTCAATGTAACAGTTCTGAGGAGGAACACTAAACTGTATCTCTGCAGTGTGCATACACCTATACATACTTATATATAAATTTATATATATGTATATAAAWACATTTTTTCTGGACAAGGCTATGCCTGAACTAACAGAAGCAAGTAAAAGATGGAGAGTGATGGAAGATATTTTAGTCTTTGAGGCAGAAGAAGTCTGTGAGAATAGAAAGAAAACTAGGGAGGTGAAGGATAACAATCTAGATTATACATGTCCATAAATCAGTATTTTTAATGTGTTTTTTGCATATACAATAGGAAGTGTTTTGAATAGGAATGTGCAATAGGTTAGGAATATCTAATGTTGAATGTAAAATTGGAAACTTGTTGGAGAGCAAAGCTTCTCCAATAGCAAAGCCTGCTTATGTGCTGTTTTGCCAGGATTTTTTGAAATTGATCCTTTATGAGAGGAGTAACTTAGATTTTACATTTGCCTTGTGTCTAGACCTTTAAGGTCCTGGTGGTTCAACCCAGTTTCATCGATTTTCATGTCTCTTCTGTCTTCTCAGCTTCAAAAGATCCACATCTGTATTCTTGTCCAATCTACAAAAAAACAGTAAGAACAGATCTGAATTACATAGCTGCTGTGGATCTTAGAACCCTTCAGCCTCCAGAGCACTGGATCCTGCGTGGGGTAGCACTTCTGTGTGATGTCAAATAGTGTTAAAAAAGGTTTCTAAGAGTTCTTGTCTGTTTTTAAATGTAAGCATCTATACGTAGTTAGCTATATGATGGGTCACTTTTAAAAATATGTTTTCTAAGTCACAGATTCTTCATTATTCTTTTTAGTAAATTGTTATCAATAAAGCTGTACAATAGGCTTATAAGGCTAAATTTTAAAGTAGTAATTAGTTTGGCAAATAGATTCAAGCACTACCTTTGACCTCTTTGTTTGTTTTCATGGTAAATATTTAGTCTTCCTACTAATTCTACTTTGAACAAAGATTAATTGATTTGACCTTTGTTACTTTTCTGTGGTTAATTGTGCTTGCACCAGGGCTTACCTTCAGCAGTTAAATACAAAGCATGGGTATTTTTTGTCTATGGAAAGCTAAACTGAGTTGATCATTCATATTAGTTAATATCCATCACGGTGATGATCCAAGATTATCTCCTAGCTGATAGTTTCTAGCTTGATTGTTGCCTAAATAGAGAAGGTGAGAATGGAATAATGTTGCACCTGTTTTATCACTTGGAGGGCAATTGGATTGTGTAGCATGGGGAATCAAGCATTTGACAGCTGCTAGAATTCATTACTATCTGGTTCATGACTTATATTCAGTGGGGAGAAAGAAAAATGTTCCATTACACTGCTTGTTTTCTTTTCATGTGCTAGTACACCAGAAGAATTGAGTCAATCTTCATCAAGGTTATTAATTTTATGACATCAGTTTTAGCTTTGTTTCTGCTCTAATTTTGCAATGTTGTGATTTTTATATGTTGTCCTTTTCTTCCTGTCTCCTCTTTTACTTATGTGCTGCAGCCTTTTGGTCTCCTCAGCTAGATAGGAAACCTGTCATGTGGGAATTCATCTTCAGAGGGAAATGTCAGCACCTGTAGTTAGTTGAACTCTACTGACTTCACATATCAAACACACTTTTTTTAATCATTAAAATGCCACTGTATCTTTGTTGCTGACTCCAGTAGGTGATATATCTTAGTGATCCACTAATCATTTGTGATAACAGGGGGCTGCTGCAGAAGAGGCTGTTACAAAAAGAACCAATATTTCTGGTGCATTTGCCATATGTAAATCCCCCAGTGGAGAAGCTGTTTTCAATTTTATGCCAAATCCATAGGTGGGATTGGAAGTGTGTGTTAATTGGCTTATTTATTAAATAAATGTATTAAACATATCTCTTGCCTAAATCCAATATTTTAAGAAATAAAAATCTTATTAGAAGACTGCATAATTGTCTTTGTATTTTAGTAGGAATGGAGATGTTAGTGTTCAATATCTAAAGTCAAACCAGTTATGAAACTTAGGTGGAACACTGATTTCATTTGAAACCTTAGTTGTACAGGTCTTTCCATCTTGAAATTATTGTCTTTTTTTTTTTTCTTTTTTTGTAAGTCACAGTGAAGCAAACGAAGCATGTGAAAATCTCCTTTAGTTTTTTTTTTTTAATTTGGACATTGCAGTAAATAAATTTAAAATGTGTGGGTTGAATTGTCCTTTACTGGACCTTGAGGCACCATGCACAGGCTTCCAGGATGCACTCTAGATGCTCAGCAGATTTCTAAGTTGCTGTGAGCTCATGTATTTCATGAACGGATACATGGCTTCCTCTCTGAAGTAGATGCACAGACTTAGTTCCTGTGCAAGTCATTCATACAGGGAATTTTCAAGTCATGTACATTTCAAATACTGCTTTCTCAAACAGTGCATTTATTTTGCCATTTAATACTGTAGGTTCAATGGAGATGTCAAACCCCAAGGTAATTCTCAGCGAGTGAACTTTGTGCACGTTTTTTTCATGGTGTGGTTTTCTATGAGGGTGGTGGGGAGAGGAGAAATACTCCAAATAAATTCACATGTTGTTGATGCTAGTTATGTCAAAAATTGTTAGGTCACTGATGCAGTTGATGCTAGTAGTGCCTGTCGTTTCTATTGTTAGCTCCATTTYTAGTCTTTTAAAAGCTTTGGCACTGACTCTTTAGGAGCCTGGAAAATCACCAGCAGTAATGATTTCCTATGGCACGGGAAAGCTTTGATGAAATGCAAAATCATGTTGTGACCCTGAGCACACATCCCTGCTCTCCCAGGGGTTTGGCTGCCTGCGCTCGGGGATACCTTAGTGCAGCTGGAGGCTTGGAAGAAAGAGCCCCAAGAAGCCCTGGTGAAGGCTGCCTCTCCTTTGCTGGAGAGCTGCTTTTAAATTGAGGCTCTTGCCCATGCTCCCCACCTGAGCTAGACTGCAGCTGCATTGCAGCCATGCCTGTGCCTGTCCACGTACCTCACTGATCCAGACCTGGCCCCTGGCCCATGAACCTGACTTTCTGGCTTGACCTTGGACCTGCTTCATCACTATGGACTTGCCTGGCACTCACTGGTCTGTGGCAGACCCTGGTTACCCTCACCAGAATGGACCCTGACTTGCTGACTCAACTTTCTGGCTGGATCTCTGGTGTGTGTTGTAGCTATGGCTCTTCTCTTGGGGCAGCCTGCCCTTGCTGCTTCCACACGCATGGCTCCAAACAGGTGAGAGCGTGAATCCTGTTCCTTCTAGCCCGTCTTCTTTGTAGAAGAAGCAAAGAATGAAATGGTGCTATGGATACAAATACCAACAAAATTGCAGGCCCTGATATGTTACAGAGCTGGATGTACCTTCTCCTCCTTTGGCTCTGGTATTGGTCCTCAGTGCGAGCCAGTTACTCCAGAAACACAGTTCATCACCATTTACAGACACCATTTTGGGGACTGATACTGAGCCTGCAGTACTAGAGATCTGGGGTTCTGGAAAAATGCAGGAATACAGGAGATATTCCCCCCTTTTCTTTCTGAAATTTAGCATGATGAATCTGTGCATTTTGGAGAACACTGAAGAGCAAATGTTATGCAAAATTCTCTCAGAATTAATAGTAAAATTACTATAAATACTATTATGCAGCTAGATACACTATGCTGTTTAGGCTATACTACATAGGAAGGTCTTGTCTTACTTCTCAGCTTCTTGAACTCTGTGCCTATATCCATACCTTTTAGCTTATAAGTCACTCACATTGATGATTCTTATTCTCAGTGTTGTTATTTGTTCCTCATTTCAGAGACTATAATGAAGAAGAAAAAAACAAGTTTTTATCATAGAATGCAGTACAATTCCATCTTTAATTATATTTGTCATCAATGAAAAGAAAATTTTTGTTTTTATCTAAAGTACATTGGTACATTCTATGTACTAACTAGTTTATACAGAAAATATTTCTCATTCTCAACTATCCTTCATTAATTTCTGTTTGATAATGAAATCAAGATTGCAGGAAGTTCAACTTTTCTCTCCCTGACTGTGTTTTTTCCCTCATTGCTTTCTTGCTTCACCTTGCTTGCCTGGACAGTTATCCTGATCTAATTAGCTGTATCTGGACGTAAAAAGTGACTTCCTAACTGATCTTGAAATGGGGCTTGACTAGGGCTTGAATACAACCCTTTCATTTTTAGCAGTCATGTTTGCATTGCATCTCCATGATATCTATGTAGAAGTATCTGGAGGCATATGACTTAGGAACGTATGACTTAGGAAACCAATGCTGGAAACAGAGTTGGATGAAGAGGGAACATATGAGACAATGTGCAAAATTAAAGGTCTATTAACACACAGGTAAAAAAAAAAAAGACAGTTCTTTTATGTCTACAGATCCCAAGATCTACCTTTTACTGGTGCTTCTGGTATCTTTTTTTATTCTGTAATACACATCTTTTCCTCAAACTTTCTCAATTAATATATTATTTTTTTTGATACATTTGGTCTTGCAATAATTTACAATTAAAATGTACAGTGTAAATGATAGTGTGTGTGTGTATACTCGTATATTGATGCATGTATTAATACAGACAGAGTGAAAAAGGAGAATGAAAATCTGGACTTCCAAAGCTAAACAGTGAGTACAAGTTGCCAAACTTAATTTGCCTGTGAAGTCTGCACATCGTTAAAATAGAAATTTTGTAGTATTTTCTTGCATATTTACTCTTAAATATCAATTTCTAATATTAATATTTAATAGTAAGCATTCATTTAATAGTATATTTAATATTAAGTATGTTTTTTATTTTAAGTATCTTCATACCTTATTGATTTCTTAATATAAATATTTTAATAGTAAATATTATTTAATATTRAGTATTTTAATATAAATTATCATATTTAATAGTCTGTATTCACTTTTATTATTAATTAACCAATAATTAAATAAATATCCTAAACAAGAAAAATATTGAATAAGCACTGGGAAAATTGGCAGAAGAAAGAGAGAGAAGAACAACATGTTTTAATTTAATTTATGCCACTTGTTGTTAAATTGGTGGAATTATTGTAAATTATGGTTACTCAATATTTGAGATAGTTTGATTAAAAACTGAGTGCAGGCACTAGGGTTTGTCCTAGATATAAACACACCAGTACCATTATCCATTGCTTCTCAAACAATGCATATATAACTTCTATTAATGGGAATGGGAATTGGCCGGGGAATGAAAGAGGGCAAACAGGTAAGGGCCTTGAAAGAGCTAGTGGGAGATCTGGAGAAGGACAAGAGGGATAGAAATACTATATTTAGGATACAACTTGACAGTAATTTTCCTCTTTCAAATCGCAGTCTAGACAAGATACTAAAGGGAGGGGGAGGAAAAAGTATTTGCTAAAAAGCTTTCCCCTCCCTTCTTTTTTGAGCTTGAAGAGAGCAATGTGATGCATGAGCTCTTCTGTCTTTTACATACAGGTTAAAGCTCATTTGAAGGTCAAATTTCAATTTCAGATTAGAACTGTAGTTCCTACAGTGTTCCTCAGCATGAGAGAAGAAGCATAAGTACTATAATATTTTGCCACTTAGAACTATTGTTTGAAACTGATAACACCCCTTAACTTGCTGGGGAAGCCATTATTTCTGCTGAGAACTGAAGTACCTGTTTCAGTTTTTACTCTCAGAAGGTACTATACATCCTGCAAAGATGCAGAAAATAAAAAACAGATGTTTGATTGCTGTTGTAAGAACTTGTTTGGTTTTTTTTTCCCCCAAAGGTGCCATCTTAGAACAAGAACATTTACACAGAAAAATAGAGTTATGAAACTGTGTGACCTTCTGTGAAAAGAGCTTAACGTGGTTTAACAGCAGGCAGTGTAACAGGTTAGATGCTGGTTTTACATGAATTGTCTGCAAATATTTGACAGTTACTTCGCAGTTTCTCTGTTAAATCACCACAAGTATTGCAGCCAATATATATAGCCTCTCACTCAAAGTCCCCAAAAGTTTGTATAACTTGAATAAAAAAGTTATTTTTTTGAGAAAAGCGTCTTTTCATGTTAACTGACCTTACTATGTCTTATATTACAGTATATCCTCCTGCATTCAGGCTGAAATAGTTCGTAGCTACCTTGCTTGCTCTCAATGAACTGTGAGTCCAGCACAGTAATACCAGATCAGCTTGGAAAGTGCACCTGTAAGTGGTTCATCTTATCTTGCAGTTTCATTGGTGATCTGATCAACATATACTTGGAAAGTAAATGCTGACTAATGATGAAGCCCTGCAGCACTATACATGATTATGACAGAGTGTGTGTGCAAAGCATATCTAGAAATCTTTTGTGGAATAAAGATGTGTTTAATATGTCTCTCTCTTCTGAGTCGTTGTTTGCAAAAAAGCAATTCCTTTACATTAACTTAACTCATGTATATCAGTATTGTTGCAATTGATATGCTTTGCATAAAGTGTGTAGAAGATAAAATAACTCATTGGAACCAAAACTGAATGAATTTGTGCCTTCAAAGAAAAATTTTTACTTCATTTCACCCCCAAAATAACTTGATTTGCATTTATTTATGACACTACATTGTGGAATAATAAAGCTCAAAAAATGCATATCATAGACAGTGACATGCTGAGTTTTCATTTTAAGCATTTAGAAGGTATTTTATCATTCCAGAAAAAAGCAAGCCAACAAAGAAGCAATTTTAGAAAGAATAAAAAATCACTTAGTACTTGAAGGGTGTTTTCCTTTTTCCATTTCAGTCTAAAAATTCTACATAGTAATCCTTACTTCCCAAATAAACAAATAAAGCTATTCTTGATTTTTCCAAAGGAAGAGTCTCAAGTCTTCAAGTGAATCTGAGGATGTATGACACAACATAATGGAAAGGAAATTCATATAAAGAAAAACACAGCCTGATCTTTGGATTTCAAAATTTGATCAATTGGCATTAGTGTTATTCTGCGTTATGTCGGCACTATAGAAATTATGCTTGCTGCCTACATACTGAGTGAAGAATTTAATTCTTAGTTGAGCTTTGTGGTTGGACAGGTTTGAATGCATCCCCCCATCTTTTTTATCTTAACAAAAGTTAAAAAAAAAAGAAAAAAAAGAAGAATACTACTCCAAGAGCTAGTTGTCTGCACCGGGATAAGCAGTGGTTTCTTGTCTGTATAATGCTAACAATGCCCAGGTGGAAAGGCAGGCCCTGGAAATCTCAGCCAAGCCATGTGTTTGGTCTATACAGTCTTGTAGGGTTGTGTTAGTACAGCGAGAGATGTTCTCAGAATAGTACTTGATGACTAGGCACACCTTTTTGCACTATGCCTTAAATGAATTCCTATCATCAAGAAGAAGAAAGACTGGGGGGAGGAGGAGGGAGAGGCAAGTGAGAAAGTAAAGGAGGGGGGACAGAATCACCCCATAAGACTGGTGTAAAGCTAGAAATGGCTTTTATTGTGCTTTCTATTTATTGAACTAGTTTTATTTTAGGGAAAATGCCCTATGGCTCTATTACCTGTAACCATGGATGTTAGTTGTGGTGAATTTTTTTTACAAGGCTTGGCACAAATTGGTCCCTCACTCTTCATGTGTGACAAGGAGGACTGAGCATATGTTTTAAATACAACAGGGTAACTAACTTGCTGTTSTAGCTTTTTTTTCTTTTTACTGTTGTACCTTTGCCAGAAGCATTTGCTCAAATAAATCAAAAATATTTCACCCGTTCGCCTGTGTGAAGAAGTGATGTGCCTGACTCCTCAGTCCAGTTAAAGTAGTGCTGCTGGCAGTGTTCTGATGGCAAATACTTAGTAAGTTTGTCAAACTTTGATATAAAATTCAAATACATTATTTTGTCTCCAATGCCATCCGTATGTTTTACTACAAAACAGTAACTGAGACTGGCAATACGTATGCAAATGCTGAATATTAGACATACATAATGTACTTTTGTTTTTCTCACACTGTAGATAGGAAGGCTTCAGGTGTAGATTGTATTTTAAATTATTGTATCAAATCTTTGAGAACCCTCTTGCCATTCTGAATTCTCTCAATGGCTTGATTGCATGGTAGATTTAGAACACCTATGGCTATGAAGGAAGTGGCAAGATTTAACAGTTGATGTTGAGGGATTTTGGATGCTGTTCCACTGAATTTAATCACATTGTTTTTGTTTCTTTTTCTAGCATCTGTGCACTGGGAATATTGAAATCAGATATGTTTCAAGGATTAGGTGGTTAGTATTTACAAAAGCATAGGAATACTATAAATGTCTTTATTAGACAATTTAGGATTCTGGTCATTGTTATTGTATTATCTTGCACCCCGTGTGTTTTACAAGGCAAGCTGTACCAATAGGACAGCAATAAAAAACATTTTTGCTTTTTCTCAAAAAGGCATTGTTCCTTGCATTAAATTGAGATAAGAGATTGGAAGCTTTTGAAATAAAAGCAGTTCCGTTGCTGACTTTATTTGATAAAATAATCGTCGGCCCTGTTTCTCTTCTCGCTTTCTTTTTTCAGTAGTAATGTATTATTTCCTTGATTATAGTATTTAAACCCCGTAATTTTTGTTGTAAAGGGTACAAGTAGAAGTGACTAATAATTTTGGATTTATCAATTACAACTAATTACAATTAATTACAATTAATACACAGCTTAGTTCATCAGATTTAATACTTCTGTGTGTTCAGTCTTCAAATCAACCAGTACTAAATAGTTATGGTAATAAGATGATGTTAACATATTCTATATTTTTAAATTTGCATGGAACGTTATATTAATATGAACCTGAATGAATTTGCTTTAAGAGAAACCAAAGATACCTGTCTTTGTAATCATCTACTTACTTGTTTGCATGTTTATTGCTGCAGGGAAAAACTATTAAAGGGAAATGTGTTTAGTACAGGAAAAGTACTGAGAATAAATTTATGTAGCACTGTCTTATGCACAATAGAAAAAAAGCACAGAAATTCTTTGCAGTTTTTTTTTTTAATTACGGAAAATTATGTGCGACTCCTTTAAATAGAAAATATCCTATTAAACTTAAAATATTAAGATGTAAAACATGTTCAGGAAAACATGTTTTCCATACCAAATTTCTAAGTAAAGGCACACTTTCTTTAACTAAAAGGAAAAACTTTTGATTTTGAAATTGGCTTTTGATGATAGAGAAGATGTTCTTTGAAATTTAGCAACACAAAAATCACTTAAAAACATTAAAGGTAATGAGTTGTGTAATGGAGTTTGAGTCCAAAAGTTATTATACGAAAAGGTGAAAAATACCAAGTGGTGCTGGCTGACTTATTAGTCAAAAAGTTCAATAAATCACAATTAAATGTATTTAAGCAATAAAGTGCATTTTACAATTGTAGAAAATTAATTGCAACTTTCAAAAAGCTGTTAAAATATTGAGGCTTTGATAAAGGTCTGGGTCTGAATGCTCAAATACATTATTCCTAATATAGTTGCAGGGCAAAATTCCATAAAAAGCTAATATTTCAGCTGAACAGTTTTATCTTTCACTGATAACTGGTAAGCTTACATGCATAAAATACCAATTATAGACATAATTACAAGTGTTTTGTATATAATCTACTTTTTAGTCTTAGAGTTTCAGCAGCCAGAATGTGAGAGTTAAGAAGATCGTCCCTGAATTTTTTTTAAGGGCACTCTCTTGTCTAGCTAGAAATATTTGTTTGATTATTGTCCTTTAGACAAAGAAATAAAGTGAAAAACTTCTCATTTAAGTGCAGGATTTGGTTCTGAATGGATGAAGTACCTAAGCCAAGGCATCCAGCTGATGAGGAAAGAAGGCAGCAGTGACTATTTTGGTCCTGTTGTGGACATCTTAAGCTGTGTCAAAGAAGAGACGCATAGCTACTGTCACGAATGCTGAAAGAAAAGGACACTCCATAGGTTGTAGCTAATTTCTTTTAGTAATAGAATTTTTTGTTCACTACTGTTTTGTACGTTTCTCATATAGAGCCTATAAAATCCTTAGCGTTATGTTTATGAAACAAAGAAGGACTTGTGTTTGTTTTGGTGGCTTATTTTAAATCAGTGAGGTTATGTATAATTACCCTACATAGTTTTACTGAAAGTTTAGAGCAACACAACTCTGTCTACACAGGTGCTTTTAAGCACCAAGACATTTATGCATTTTATAAGATTTTAGTTTGTTAAACTACACATTTCAGAAAGACAAATAGTAAGCACTTTTAGGGACGTCTAAAAATTCCTGACCAGTGGCTCTTAAGAGACTGACTCACCTGACAGTTAGTAGCAATATATTTATATTCTCCCACTTCTTATAAAAGACTAAAGATCATGACCTCTAGGAACCATTTAGAGAAAAGTGAAATGGTATCTTACTTATCATAGTTATCACAGATAGTCAGCAGATTCAGTTATTCAATTTCTACATAGAACAGGAGGGTGAATTTTTAATATGTATGTTTGTGTGTCCACCATAAGTTGCAGAATCCCTCTACGTGAGAAGATGCGATGCTGTCTACCTGATGCCTGCTTCCTAGGCAATATTAAGCCAGTTCACTGCAACCAAGAGGCTCATGCAAAATTGGCATTCTCCCAAGCTGAGCCAAGCATAAAATGTTATGTTTATATTATTGTAATGATAGGATTAGATTGGAATTAAGTTTGAGACAGTAACAACTTGTTGCTTTTAGTTTATATTTACATTAAAAGCAAACAGCAAAGGAGCTGTTAACTGGAAGTTATGACCACTGATATACCCCATTTAAGTATGTGAGACAAAAAGGAAAGGAGGCAAGTCGTAGCTAGTGGCAGGTTTCTTTGAGTCTGTCATCCTTCTAAAAGGTATTTAGGGTAGGAGGGAACGACTGACCATTACTTCTTTTCAGTGTGTTTCTATCTCTTCTTTTCCAACTTTTCCCTTTTTTTAAGCATGTCATCATCAGCAGGCTACTGTTCTGTGAGCTGATACATGATTCAGGACTCTGCTGAATCAGGAACACGGCCATATTAAAATATTTTACTGCAAACGGAATGAAAAGAACAGCTGCGCTGTTACCACCTTTCTTTTTCTAGAGTCCTGTGCAACTGGAGCTGTTTGAGCTGAGGATCACTAGGTGTCAGCAAAGCAGTCCAGAAAAAAGCCTTCTCTCTGAGAACCCCCAAAGTAAGTGACGGTTAAAACTTCCATGCATGTAACAGAAATTTTTAAGCACATTACGTTGTTGTTTTAGTTCAAGTTAACCTCACCTAGGAAACGAGTACTGTGTTTTCCACGCCATTAGTTCTGTTTCGGTTCATAGTCAAACTGCCTTCTCCCTGTAGGAAAGATCATCTGTGTGTCTAGGGAAGGGTGAGCGAGTGCTGCATTTTAGACAGTAAGTGAAAAAGACTATGGGTAGAAAAGTGAAAGAGAAAAGTGAGTCCCATTTCCTCTTTGTCATCAGATTCCAGAGTTTCCTCTATGACACACAGAAATTCTGTCTCTGTTTTTGGGTCTCCCTAATTGATAAATTTTTCTGTATTTTCTCTGGCTTTCAGCTAGCTTCTGCCACAATTGTTTTAGTGTCTGCCTTTGCACTCAAGGTGATGGTGCTTGCCAGCCATTCCGATGTCATCTTCCACTATATGCTTCATTCTGGCTAACACTGTGTTCAAGAGTGGCTTGTTTTGTTTTGTTTTCTTGACAATTATCTTACAGAACAACCTCCCTAAAACCCTTGTCTTTATTTCCCAGTGCCTTTTTAACATTTTGGTCTGCTCATAGGGGTGTTTGCAGAGGCTTGCCTAGCTGTTCTGTAGAACCAAACACTTCAGAAAAGCCTTTTTATAATCTTCACGAAGCTAACTTTCCCTAGAATGGCTACAGCATCAACCGTAGCTTGCACCTGTGAAACAAGCAGCTTCTGCTACATGATATGCAATAAAATGTAACTGAGACAATCCACATATAGGGCACATAGTTTAATGTTGCATACATTTCAGTATATATCCATTCATAGGTACATAAATGCTATGATTTTTAAAGATTTTGAAATACTTGGTACATGACCATCCTATAAGCTTTTTTTTTCTTTCTTTTCTTTTTCTTTTTCTTTTTTTCAAGCCAGACGCTTGGTATCCGTACAGTAGAAGATTTTGTAAAAGCAATTGCTAAGTGGCTTAGAGAATTGTCTTAAAACCAACAGTGTAAAGTGGAGCTTATTGCAGTATTTATTTATGGAATTGATACAGTCTGTATCTGAGCAGAAAAGCATATATATTGGCTTTTTGAGGAGGCTGAAAAGTTCATCCTCTGTGTCTGATGAAACTTGTTGAGTCAGAGACGTACACTGCTGTAAGGCAAGAAGTAATGATCTCTGAGGCTCAAGAAGAGTCCCAATAAAAATTAGTTGGCCAAATCTAAGGCTGTGTAGTATTTAACATGGTCTGTAAAACTGCTGTTTAATGCTAAGTTGCTGCAAATGTTCATGAGGATGATGCATTCTCTAAAGAAGTAAAGCACTGAGTTTAATAATATTAACTTCAAATAATTCCTGGTGTTTAAGGCTTTAAATTTATTTTTGAAGAGATAGTCATTTTGGAAGATAGTGCTCCACAAGACTATTGCGGTGTGTATCTTCTGCTGCAGTAAAGGTACCTGACCTATTTAAAAGGTATGAGCTTTGTTGCCAGAGATAATGTATGGGGGGGCAGACAGTAAATGTTGTCTGTTGCCTCTCCAATATCTGGAACATCTTTCCAGAAACAGGAAGCCCAAGATGCAAGAATTTCTTTGAGGGTAATTTAGTGGCGAAACTTATGGGTTTTCTGTTTTCATAAGGCGTGTCATGATTTAAACTTCTTTTTGAGCATAGGAAGAGGAGGATATCATTTATTTTTGACAAAAATAGTAACTATGTAGAAACAAATCATTAAGTATGAAAATTAACTTGGTGATGTAACAGCTGAGGATGTAAGAGTGGTGTGAGCTGCAGTGACAATAATACAGAGGAGGAGTCTTTTAGGTTTCAATCTGTGACTGAATACTGTGGATCATTTTAGGTCATGAGCACTACAGGAGTTCTGTTAAATCCATGGCTTTAAGTGCACACAGCAATACAGGAATAAAAGGAAAGATCTATATCATGCTCCAAAAATAGCTTTTTAAATGTCATGAAATCCACCATAACTGACTGTGTGCTTGCTTGCTCAGAAACATGCACTATCCAGACATGCATTTTTCATGTTATGTTAGCTTTTGATAAAACTAATCCTCTTCTCAGGATGGGTGTTAGTATATGGATGCTTTCTGCTTTTCACTTGACAAAATAAGATCAAGTACTTATGTGTAGCATATTGCACTGCAAGGAGCGGATCTTTCACTCTGTATAAGTCAAGTGTATCTATTTTCAGGCTCCTTCAGATTAATCTCCATGAGATTTAAAGGAGGTGTGCTGGTGACAAAAATCATTAACAACCTTTTTTGCTGACCTCTCAAAAGCTGCACAGCACAGCACTTACTGGGGCCTAAGGTGGTGCTTTGTGATATGATTTAGATTTCAAATCATGTTGGCACTGTTCATAATATAACAAAATAATTTTTATTTTTAAGGTGATATTGATACAAGTGCCTTGAATAATAGCAGTGATAGTGCAGTTGCTTTGTCTTTGTGTAGTTTAACTTTGGAACACCCTCTGAAATCACTGCTAATATCGTAAGGAATGTTCTACTAGTTATTATCGAAGTCTGAAATCTATTTTGCTCACAAATGGAAAACGGAAACAACAGATTGCTGGTGTAGCCTGATTGCTACATGATGTCCATGCAGCTTTTGATGCATAGAAACACTATGGTGTCAGAAGTAATATCATTAATGATAGAGAAGGTGCAAGAGTGCCCAGGCAGGAGAAGAGTTGTCCCTGAAACCAGGCATACCGAGCTAGCGAGTTAGTAGGGGACTCACAGGTTCAGCTTGTTCCCATATGCGTTCTGTATAGCTGTTGATCTTTACTTTCAGGAATATGATGGAGAGACACACACCATACAAAATGCATTATATTTTGAGGTGAGCAGCTTTCCAATGTCTCTCTCAGGCTTTTTGTGTTGTCAGAGGCACTCCAGCTTGGTCTCTTGGGTGTAGCATTTTGTAGTAGGTAGGCTTCAGGAACAGGGCAAAAGAAGGAAAAGGCTGCAGATAAAYGGGTGGGAATAAGTTGTTGTAAATCTTTGATCTGCTTTTAATAAGTTTGCTTTCTTTAATCTATTCAACAATACTGGTGTGTGCAAAGTTTGTCTTAAATGTTGCATGTTCTGACTTCTGAACTCTTCAATTTTATTTTGCTGTTTTAACTATGCAGTAATGATAGAAAATGACAATAGTAGAATAAAATCTTGGGTTTTGTGTTCCAAGCATAAGTCTGCTCATAATAACTTTTTTTGAGGTGAATTAAGAGCATGGTTCAGGTCTCTGCTGCTATTTCTTTGAATTGTGTGTATAATATTTTTGTAAAGCTATCTAAATAGGGCAGAACTGTGTTAACATTGCAGATTGCTTCCATGGCATAATAAAAGTTTATAAACTTCCTTTTTATAGGAAAAAACCCTATGCATTCATTTCAATGCAACAGAACTTTCTGTAGAAAAAAAAAATGAAGCAAAAAAATTGAAAACTGCTTCCCTTAAAGATATTCACCTGAGAGTTTTTCTTGAAGAATTTTTTTTTAAATCTCCAGGTAATACTGTTGTTTTACACACAGTATTTAGTATGAAAGGTTGTTTTTAAAGAGGAGTGTCAGAGTTCCCTGTTCCCTTCATTCTGTTTTCGTTATTAACAACATGATACAAGAGAGTAAAGGAAAATACAGTGTACCTTAAAAAAAGTTTTCAAAGAAATGTAGAGAATCCTGAATGTTTTTATGTCTACAGTGTAAAAACAAACAAAAAAACCCTTGATATAATCATACCCTGAATGAGTGTTGAAAAGCATGTTTTGAAGTGTCTTAAAAATGAAAGTTCTTAATCACAATATGCTTGAAAGCAGATAAAACTTACAGTAAGGTTGTATGCAAGAATGTATCTTGTATTTCCTGGGGATATGTCAAAATAAACCCAACTTCTGTCTTCGATAGTCTCTAATCAAGGAATGTACTTTTTGTGGATCAATAAAAAATGTATTATATAGTATTCAAATCAGTGTGGTATAGTTGACCTGCAGCTTATCTTTGAGGGGCGTAATATATTTAGAGTACTGGTTGACAGAAGATTTTAAAGACAGTGACAAATTAACTACAGTAAATCTGCAAGATAGAATTATTCTTTAGCTATTTCTAATGAAAATATTAGAGTATCATTAAGAAATGCAAAACCCAAGTTACTGCAGTACTTCTTAGAACGATTGATGGATGGATGGATGGATGGATGGATGAGCAAGGAGCTCCTGGCAAAACTCAACCAGAAGAAGGAAGTATACAGAAAGTGGAAAGGGGGACAGGCCACTTGGGAGGAATATAGGAATGTTGTCAGAGTATGCAGGGATGCGATGAGGAAGGCTAAGGCCTGTTTGGAATTAAATCTGGCTAGAGATGTCAAGGACAACAAGAAGGGCTTCTTCAAATACATCAGCA
>NW_020450726.1:633373-726733 GCF_003343035.1 Apteryx rowi
TCCTTCTCTGGAGATATTCAAAACGCGCCTGGATGCAATCCTGTGCAATGTGCTCTAGGTGACCCTGCTTGAGCAGGGGGGTTGGACTAGATGATCTCCAGAGGTCCCTTCCAACCTCAGTGATTCTGTGATTCTGTGATTCTGTGATTATATCTGAAACAGACACTAACTCAAAACAAGGAGCTATTGGTTCAAGCAGTAGCGTATCTGCAGTGTTACATGCAAGAACCCACAATTAACTGTGGGAAAGTTTGTATTTCCTTAAAAGAAGATAAACAAGTACCTTAAGAAGCACTACATACGATGTCTGCACATTGTAAGGAAATACTGAAACTGAGTGCAGGTGACCATGGAACATATGAGGAATGTTTGAGTAGAAATTGGTTATTTGACTGCATGCAGGTTATGTAACAAGTCTTCAGCTTGATATAAATTCTCTGAACTACCTTGCGTGAGAATGCAATTCAGCAATTAAACACATTTCTTTCCAGCTGAAGCCACTTATTTTTAAGGGCCATGTAAGTCATTGTTGGTAGGAAAATTTATTTGATACTTCATGCAAGATATTGCTTTTTCAATTGCTGGTAACTTGGCCAAATTGAGGATGAAGCTGGTTTACATGTGCAGTGCAGAGAGTTGTCAGGGCTGCTGTTAGTATTTATGATGATTTGGTCTTTGATTTTCCTCTGATGCTTCTCATATGCTGAGTAGAGACACATGTCTTCATCCTCAGCTGCAGAAGTTTATCCACAAAGATTTCTTCTGACTACTAGAGGCCTGTAGAGACTTCAGTACTAAGTGTGAGGAAAATCTCCTTGGGGTTTTGTTTCTTGCCAGGGGTGGCTCAGCTGCATGCAGGAGGATGAAGGTACCCAGCTGAAAGGTGACCAGTTGAGAATGCTGAGAAAGAGAATAAAAGACTCGGAACTGAAGGTAATGTTGGCATATGGAAGAAGTAGAGGGCAAGGTAAGGAAGATCTGGGATTCAGTTAAAAGCAGGTGGGAATAGGCAGGACTTAGCTAAGAGGAGAGRAGGGGATATGAGCTGATGTGGGAAGGTAGAGGCTTGAGACATGGGAACAGGGAATGAAACAGCTGGCAGAGAGGAAGTGGGTGGAAAAAAAGAGTCAAGAAAATCAGCAGAGGAGCTTAGAAGCAAGAACAATCTTTTGCAACATCTGTGGCACTCTATTGCAGAGCATGACTTTGCAGCAACAGTTCCTGTCTCTTGATACTAACTTACGGAGGGCAGAATGGAAATTAGGCTTAGCAGTCTATAAAGGTACTTGCCCATATGTTTACATTATCATAAAATTCTTTAAAAGCGAATTTCTAGGTGTAGTCAGTTAGAATAGTAACCCTGAAGTGGTTGTTACTCTTTTGTAGTCTCAATTAAGTGCCAGTAATAAACTCCTTGCCTCTTTGTTTCTTTTAGACTTTACCTGGCAAACTTCCCAATTTATTATCATCCTGGTTTACAATTTTATGATTTTTTTTCTTTTTTTAACATTTTTGATACAAATTATGTATATACTGTTTCAGTCAAAACTGTTTTTTTTTTCCTAGAATCATTTTGGTGAAACAATAGAGTGCAAAGCAGTGAAATGACCAAGAAGTGTGTGAGCATTTAAAGTATTTCTGTTTTTTTTTKTTGTTGTTGTTCCACAGCTGTTGTTTCTATGGAGTAGTCACTGTTGCTATGTATTTTTCCTCTTTGTGGTTGCCAGAACATGACTAGCTAGGTCAACATGCTTGTGGTGTTAGTAGGGAATAACATAATTGCTGCTTGATTAGAGGAGGTATTTTAGAAGCAGCTTTCTGAGTTAGAAAAATCCCCATAATGTTTAAATCTCTCTAGCAATGGCATAATCATGAGTAATTAACTAAACAAAGCACAGTTAATTGTAATAAGGTAACATCCTTTATGTGTGTGTGTGTGGGGGGGGAATAAAAGGGGGAGAGGGAAGTAAATCTGAATAATATTTAGCTATTGCAGTATCCTGAGCTTTGCTACTGCTCAGTGTCTACTTGCACCTATCAATCTAAAATGTCTAGAGCAATGAAGTAGTGATTCTTTAATCATTTTAATCAATACTATACAATCAGACAGGTTAAGTAGTAGCCTACCCTGAAATAGAAAGCTGTCTCACTCTGCATTCTCAGGGGTGCACTCAAGTGCATGCTCTTTCACCTAAAGGAAATGCAGATGCCTGACAGTGAGCTTTTGAGAAATGTCTTGAGCCATGTAACTTTTAACAGTTAGTGGTTTGTTTCTGACAGACGTGAGATAAAGAAATGAAGAAAGTGTGACTGGCAAAAGCTGGCATGTTACACCTCTTCTACTCTTTTTTTTTTTATTGCTGTACTCAGCTGCTGACTTTTGGCCACATGGGCTTCAAATGATCATTCTGAGAAAGGCTAACATAGTCTATAAACTAGCAAAAAAAAAAATATTGGGCTTCAAGCTTCTTGTACAAGCCTCTTGACAGGCTGCCGACTTTCTGAGTCAGTTGGATCCCCCAGCCTTGCAGCTTCAAACTTGCTTGAGCACAAAACTAGGTTTTGTCACCATGAATACCATGATGACAGAGAAAGTGCCCTAAGAAAATTCCTAATGGAGCCAGATGAAACGTAATGTAGAGATGAAGCAGCCTAGAGATGAAAGGTGCTGTTTTGCACCATGAAGTGCTCCTGCAACTGAATCCTGAGCCTGGGATGGGCCAGTTACAGCTGTGACTAATTCAGCCCAGTCCAAGTTTGGGGATTCAGCAGAAAGAATTCACACTTCCCAGTGTTCATTTTAGTGAAGGCTGCTTCAAGTACAGGTTTTCCTCTGAATTTCTAGGTACAACTGTTTCTTCAGAAAGGAAATAAAATAAACAGGTAGCACCTCAGAATGGGAAGTGGAGTCTTGAAGGGTAAGGAAATCTGGGAGCACAGTGGGCATATCTCGGCCTGTTTTAGTTATAGAAGAGGATGAGAATTCAGCTGTTACAGCAAAGCCAAATTTTTACAGTAGAAATGCCAGGGTAAGATCAATGTCAGATCAACCAAAAGCAACAGGGTTATGGAGTATTAGTAAAGGAGTTGAAACAAATGCTTGGTGTCAACCTCACCAATATGCTGTCCTGCGCCAAATGTATAACGCACGCCCTGTGATACAGCGATCACATTGTACTGGGGTCATTGTTGTCTGAGGATTGTTATCAAACTRTGCATACTGCATATCCACTGTTTATTATTTTCTGATTGCTTTGGGCTTAGAAGTTCATTAAAACTGTACAATGTGACCTTTAGATTTTTGAAAGGTATACTTTGACGCATAACTTCAACATTTGGATAGTTCTTCTGAAATGAGATATAAGCTTGGAAGAGGCCATAATATGAAAAACAAACAAACAAAAAAACCCTGTTATCACGATGCACATGAACAAACATTTTGCCAGAAGCAAGGTTAAAATTGTGCCGTAGTTTTATGGGCCCGATAAATACACATCGCTCCTGTAAGCCAAGAGATGGCAGATATTTGTTTAGCAAGTTAGAAAGTCTATGAAGATAGAGCTTAACTGAAAGCCTGGTTGAAAAAAGAAGCCCTCACCGTATGCTATATGCAGAATAATTAGATACACTGTGAAAAGGAGTATATACGCCCTAACTGTGGGGGCATCTCGGCATTAATCAGTAAAACTGAAACCACTGCCAAGACATGATCACACTTTGATAAAAGTGCTCTTCAGAAGACTCTTGAAAAGAATAGAAATGCCATGAAAGGAATACTGAACTAACAGTACAGAAGCAAAGTAAGGTCAGCAAAAAAACCTTTTCACTGTTACCTGAAATGATTGCCTTTTGGAAATAGCAGTGTCCTGGTGGGAGTGCTAATAGTAGATTTATGCAGGTTTATTTGGAATGATGATAATTAGGATGAAGACTCACATACCATTCTTGAATACAAAAAAGGTTTTTCTTTACACACCACAATATCTCCACTTGTGGTTGAGATAGATAATTTGGGACAACAGCTGCAGTCCTTCATATGGCTGGTTAGTGATTTCATCTGTTGGGCACATGAAGCTACTGACTTTTGCAGAGTCACTTTCAGTAGTTTTTTGGCAGCAGTATCTTTGGTACTGAATTAATACTGGATTTTTTTTCTTCACTACAGAACATCACTAGACATCAAAATGTGTGTCTTCACTTGTTAGTATTAGTTCAAGACTTCTTGTGTTCTGGCCTGTGGGTGATATTCAAATGTCAAGTTGCAGTTTCACAACGTTCTTGCTGATGTACCTTTGTCTTGTGTATGTGATTGAGAACTGGTATGTTTGCTGGTAAGCTGATGAAGGATAGAAAGCCATTGTTTAAAAATAGATTAAAATTAAAATAATGAACCAGTGCATTTGGATCAATGAAATTTTCACCTTTGACTTGAGAGACACAAAAGTGGGGGGCCTGCTGTGAGTGGAAGATTCGGTACAGTCATGAAATCAGTTAGATAATTCCTCTTTAGACCTAATAAAGACTGAGAGAATGCTTATCTCGTTGGTGAACTGAATCCTTGATATCAATTGCTTCTCAAATATCATGAATATCATTAGACTCCATTAAAAGCTAAAGAGGGAAGCAGAATCAAAAATTAATATCACTTAAGGTGATCACTTAAGCCTCTACCTTCTCCCCTTTGCCTGTTTTTTATAGAGGATAGCTGAAGATGAAGACAGTACAGCCTTTTAGCCTAAAAAAGATTATCTTGCTCTCTGTTAAGGGTCAGAATAAGCCAGATAAATTCTTTTGCCAGGGCCTTAGCAATAGAAGGAAGGTGAAGGTATCTTTGGGCAAGCTTGTACTACTGCATAAGCAGTGCTATGACTTACAAGTGACAGCATGGAGAGAAGGCATGCAGTGAAGTCAGCTTGGGCTGAAGGTGGGACTATGGCATCATCTAATTTGAACTAAACTATGCTTATTCCTTATGGCTAGACATTAACCTGGGTGCCAGGAGTGTAAGTGGATGAGTTTTTTGAGTTCAGTTAGTTCTGTAATTTTACAGATGTTCTCTTTATTTTAACTAGTCTCTTTGCAACGTGTGGCAAGAGRTGGGGCAAAAGGTATGTACTGTGGAGCTGCTACTGAAACTGTAGACATGTGTAACATTAAGTTTGTGTCTATGTACATTAGAAAGACTTGCCAGAGAGGAGCTATGCCTGAGGAATCAGAAGCATGATGCTGATTGCTTGATGTGCCCTAAAATATTGCCCTGTGATGCCCTGGTACGGCCTGAGAGGGAGAGGTGTATACTTAGTTTTTTTGAGGAAAAATGTTGTGTGCATATTTCGTTCTTTATATCCTAAAATATCACAGGGAGTGGAGTGTGTGGGGAAAGATACCTGCTAAGGTAGAGTGCTGTAATTCTACACTTTACCATTATGTAGAGAAACTATTAGTGCATGGTATTTTCCTGTCAATCAATTTTTTGTATGTTTTTTGAGAAATACAGGTGATTGTTGTTCTGTGGACTTGTCTGGTGGGTTTTTTTTGGAAGCTTAACAGTGTGAAAAAGGTATTGCAGACTTCTGCAAAGAAATATGAATTCTTTAAGGGTATGTGACACTTTTTTTACTACTACTTTTTTTTTGCCATTTAGAATACTTAGGATACTTGAATGACAATGTTTGTTCCATCTCCACTTATCCTTTCCATAATAATACTTTGCAGTCAGGGGAGACCCCCTCCACATCCCCCCAAAATCTGAAGGATGGAGAAAAATGATTTGCCTGGTAAGTTGTATTGTGCTGGTAGCACTGATATACAGAGAGGTTGCGTTTTCATACGATCAGTGTCCCATACAAAGACTTTTAGACTATCATCTGAAGGAGTAAGATTTTTTTGTGGTTTATTAACAATTTGTGAAGCTATTTGAAACCTTCTGGTGGCATATGTGTTCTGCTCCTGGAAGATGCCCCAGTATCCTGCAGTGGGGTAGTGGCAATTGAAACAGTAGGAAACTTCCTGTAGCAACAAGGGAGAACAAGAATTTCTTGGGAGCCATGTTACTTGGGACCTGTGGCGGATGAATGGCACAGACTCAGGAGGGTTTGCGTCCTGAGACATTTATTATTTATTTCTGAGCATATTTAAAAAGTTAGCTGCTTCAGTGGTTTCACAGACACACTTTGCTAAGCCAATCATCATACAGATTATGTCACAGGTAGCCAATCATTGCACCRATCACGCATGCAGCGGTCATGCCTTGTACCTTGCTACTTGTTTGGAAAGGCTGTCTTGCCCTTAACCTTGGTTCCCACTAGCTTCTGCTAGTCCATCTGCACTTTCTCAGGATGTATCACTCCCACCTCCACTGGTGTCCTTGGGTACGTTTGTCTGAGGCTCCTGTTGCTTGCTACTTGCAACTTTCCACCAGTTTAACCCTGTCATGACCCTCCACAGGGACCCTGTTTCTTACCATACGAAAAGGGGATTGCCTTCAGTTACCCCAGTATATCAGTGATAGATAGAAATAATAATTACATTATCATCATGTATGATAATGGCTTTGACAGGTAATTGACTACTTTCTCTTCTTTTTTTGAAGGGGCTGGTGAAAGTATTGTGGGCTTGTCTTGAACTGTGCTTTACTTCCCATAAAACTATGATATCCATATTGCTTATCGGCCCAGGGCTTTGCTCTGTCAATTTAGAGATTTACTCATGCTTTACTTTAGCTGTTTCCATACTGATTGAAAACAATGCAGTGAGTATTTAATGACAATGCATAGGATGAAGCAGGGAAAGGAAAGAAGAAAGATTAGGTCAGCTGCTATTCCACTTGATTGTTTTGTTTAACAAAAACAAGAGAACCAATGCTTTCTACTGGAGATATAGATTTGAAATTTTGTGTATGTAAACTCACTGGTCAGCTCAAAAGTAATAGTAAGACTTGTTATGGATAATGAAGTCCTAATACTTACCATTCCAGTGTTCATAACTATCTTGAAATATGAGCTGTAGGATTGTTTTGTGCCAAGTTTTATTTTGTTTTGCTTGGCTCTAAGAGAAACAGAATCTGACCAAGAGTAAACATGCAGAATGATCCATATATCTCCAAGATGAATGTTTTGTTGTTTTTCAGATAGCCTCTGAATGTGTAGAGTAAAATGTACAACAACACATAAGACTGTAGGCTCAAACTCTAGGTCTTTTTGACATAACCAAGTGCATTGAGATTTGCTTTTATGGTGAATTGCTATATATTTAACCTCTGTATATACTATATTCTTTTTTCTAGAAGATGCATTTGTTAGCAAGTTATTAATTTTGTAACTAACATCAAATATTTGTTTCCTTGATCTGGAATGGTGTAAGTGAAGGACAATCAGTACTATTCATGGTTCCGTGTTGATCACTGTCTATTGTAGTTCCAACATTAGACAAGCCTTACATATAAATTAATTGTAATAACACTGCAGTAAGACCTCATTTCTTATTCTAAATTTTTGCAGCTCCTCTTTTAAATTTCCAACAGTAGCATCTCTGTAATGTTAATCTCTGGAATTGCTATAGTAGACACTATCTGCTGAAATCTACTGTGAAACCATTGTCTGAAGGGTGCTGATTGAGATCCTTTATGCTTAGACTTCTATTATTCATGACCAGAATTTGTTATTGAGTGATATATTTCTCAGAATATGACATTTTAACATTAACTGTTGGGTTGGGCTTCTCAGGATTCTATGGAAAGAGCACAGATCCTGGTCAGTGTGTATATAATGATGAGTAAATCTACTTCCTACATGCCAAATTGGCTTGTATATGGATATTTGTTGCTTGTTCAGGGAACGCATGCAACATGCAAAATGGTGTTGCCTCAGCTGATCTCGTGTTCCAGTATGCCTCAGTAGTGAACCAGCACTGTGTTGTCAGGGGGAGATGGGTGTGAGTGAAGTCCCTGTGGCCGATGAAGTTGCCGTCCTCCTATGTGAGCATTGCTGATAGTGATATCTTGCGGTATTTACAAACTGTGCTGCCAAAAATTGAACAGGCGTCATCAGTTCAGTTCAAATAGGGATGGGTTGGTTAGGCATCTGAATGAAAAGTTTTGTTTATGACCTGAAGCCAAGATTAAGAGTGAAGTGTAGAGGAAATATCTGTTATTGCATCACTAGTTAGTTGACCTATTTGAATTTCTAAACCTTCTTCATTTGCAATTATTTAATATGTGCAAAAAAGATTCATAAGTGAAAATTCAGTAACTTCTAAATGCTTTTCAAAGCATCAGTGTTTTATATATTTAAGTACTTTGAGGAATTAATTTGTTGATAACCATAGGTTAAACATGCTGGCCAGTGTCTGAGGAGCTCTCCAGAAAGAGTGCCATATAAATCTTTTGTGTCTGACCTGTCCAGCAGTAGTAGATTGCAGGGCTCTGTTACTCCATTTGCTCAGCTACTAAAGGCATGTGCTACAGATTCCTAAGCCCAAAGTCTCTGCCAATAGGCACACAGGCCCTGTGCCAAAAGAATATAAAATTATTTAATGAGGTTGCAGTAAAATGTGTGAGGACAAAAGTCTAGAAATAGCATTGCTTCAGCCTTCCTAGACGTTGCAGTTCCTCTCTCCTGTAAGTTTCTGACAATGTCATATAGTGTGCACGCATGTATACATGCTCATGAGTAGTTTGACTGGCAATAGGTAAAGTGTCAATATTTTAGGAAGTAGAAGGTCACTGCCTGAGTTTTTGGTGAAGTATATAAAAAGCATATTATGTATTAAAAGCTGCCTCCTTCCACAGTCTGTGTCCTCTTGGTCATTGTCTTTATTCTTGCAAAACCTGTGTGAAATAATGAAGCGTTAATATGAAATAGAGTAAGAAACTGAGGAACACTGAAGATGATTTACCTATGTCTGTGTAGTGAAAGTTGTGTGATTAAGTTGGTGTGTGAACCCAGATTTTCTGAGTCCTCATTCAATTTATCTGGACTCAAGCAAATTTGCGATGTGTACAGTTATGCTGAGTAAGGCATTATATTAAAGGTTATTTCAAAAAGCCCATAATTTCAAGTGCAGCTAACACACAAAGATGTCTGGATTTGTCTGTCGTTTCTTCCATCCTTCCTTTGTTTGAATCTTAAAAACTTGCAGAACTCCTGGGGACATTTCATGGAAATGAAATTGGAAACGGATAGGATATCTATTATTCTTGTTATTTATATGTGATTAATCTTCTTTCTGTTTCTTCACCACAGCATCTCTAATCAGAAACCTACAACAAGTTGAACTGATATTTATCTGAAAGGAAAATGTGACATCATGATGTGCTTTCAATGTCTGGTACGTTATTGGCCACAGGAGAGGTTTGCTGGTGGTGGTCTCTAGCAGCTTTGTGTTAGACACAATGAAACTAAGACTCTAGAGAAAACTTTTTTGCTGTTGACTCTGATATGTGTAAACATTAATTTTCCCTCTAGAGAAAACACTGGAGAAATTTTTTCTCAAGAACTCCAGAAAACCTTTTCTATTAGTCTGAGGCACTTCAGCAAAATGGCATAATGAGTAAATTTCTCTCTATATCATGCTGTTGAAAATACAAAGTTCTAAATTTGAGAATTCATTTAAGATGGTAATTTAGTACTAATCATTTTGCAACGAGTTAAGTTCAGGGTGCTGGGTGGTATTAAGCCACAGGTTAAACAAATGTTTCAACAATCTAGTCTAAATAATGAGAAGAAGAGGCTTTTCTGTTCTGATGATATATACAGAAAGGATTGAGCAATCTGTAAAGTGGGCTAGAGCATAAATTAAGCAAGGCTTGGCATTTTCAAGTGCAAATAGCTGATTTCCTGTGCACATAGATAGCTAAGCAAATCAACTTTTCTCTGTTGTATGAGCTTTTTCTGAAATACAATAAAAGGTAGAGAAGAGACACCCTATTAATTAATATGCTTTGGCACATTAATAGTGGTAATAGCAGCAGGTAGCAGAGATAAGATGTGGATGCAAGAGGCAAACATTCTTCACTGCAAATCTTAAGATAAGTTGAGTTAAAGGAAAACAAGACTTTGAGCATAACAATGCTTAATGATTTCTGAAGTCATGACAGTATACTGTTATGTTGCACTGTCACCTCATGGCAGTATTGATTAAATACAAGTCCGATCTGGTATCCCATACTGCTGGAGGGAAAAATCAGCAAGAAAGAAAGAAGCAACTCCATTCCTCAAAAAAGTTTAGGTTTGAGCAAGTCATACTGAAGATGCTTGGACTGCATTACAATGTGCCTTGGTGGCAGATGCAAGTTTTGGGCAGTGCAAGGACCTCCATCAGTGGTGTGCTTTCTTCTCCCTTGTCCCTCCTCTCTGTTAGTACCTCCCCCCTCCACTGGATCTCTCCAAGTATTAAATTGCTTGAGTACAGAAAGCATTCAAGTATATTTCCACACCAGAATCCATCTTCAAGGTAGTACTCTTGGAAAATTACTTATCAACCCTGTGTAAAACTTTGGACAGTTTCTATCTGCTTAGTTGCTTCCCTCCATTCAGTGTACGTGTGAGACCTCTAGAGACAGAGAAAGAGAAGAGGTTGTGCTGTTGCTAGTGTTGGTTTGCTCCTCTATGTGATACTATCCCATCTGTGACTTTTACAATGTATTTTGCTTCTTTGGTACTTGCTGCAGGTGTAGCTTGATAGTTGTCCATTCACTGGAAAATAAAAACGTGTTTGTTTAAACTTTCTCAGAAATTCAGATACGAAAGATACACTTCCTTCTATTCTAAGACTAGATTGGGGAGAAAATAGCATGGCTTTTTATGTGCCTCAGCATTACTATCTTGTGACCAGAGTATGTTGGTACCCTTCAGTTGCAGATCTTTCCTGAGTTAAGCAACAGAGTTTAAAATACTGACAGGCTGGCTGGGGGCTCCTCAGCTCTCCTCTGTTTCAGGGGAATCAGAAGCTATCCATTTCAGGGAGGATGAGTGCTATTGTTCACTTAACTTTTGCTGTCTAATGTCAGAGCTATGTGCACAGACAAGCATGTCCAGCAAACAGGTCAAGGCTGAGGGAGGATTAAACTATGCAAGAGATTTGGCAGAAGTGTTTCTGTGGCTGGCATTTCAAACTTCAGTAGAAAAGATATCCATCTTCATGCTGCTCTTCTGCCAGAAGAGTCAACAACTGCCTTAGATTTGAGTCCATGTTATGTTTGGGCCATTTTAAAACTGATTTTTTAAAATGGTCACTTATATAGTGATTTATGTTCCTTTATTCCTATTTTAGTGCCTAGTTTCTATTTAGGAATCCTGACTACCATTGGCATACCTTTTTAAATCTGATCCCACCTTTTTTCTTCACTCAGCTTGGTCATCTTACCAGTGAGTTTCACGAAAAGTGAGTAAATATCACTAGATAAAAGACAGGGTGAAAAGTCATCACAGTCACTTTAATCCCAGCCCATCTTGTGCTGGCACATTCTGTTGATGTTCCATCTGGAAATGTAATTTATAGCATATGAAGCTAAATAAAATGCCAGATTAAATATGAAATAAAACAATTATTTATCTGGCTTTGCTAAGCATAATGCAGAGTTCAAGGTGTAGTAATTCCTCATATGTTATAGACAGGACAGATTCATGTGAATTTTTGTGGGGACAAAGAAAGCAATGATCCTCATTCCAGAACTAATAAAATTAGCTACACTTGATATGAATGTTGTTGCCTAAAATATGTAATTTTTTAATGTGAGAAGATTTAGGTAACATTGCCATTGGACTCTCCTTTTTAATATATGGAGTAGCTTAACTTAAAAGTGAGTGAACATTCATATGTGAAGTTTCAGTTATTATAGAGAATTTCTTACAAATATGATTGATACTATCATCTCAATTTTTCTTTCATAATATGAAAACAGTATTTATCCATATCTACATTGTAAAGCCTTCCTTTCTGTTATCTGTGCTAAGTTATCATAGTAAGAATCAATGGAGATGCTGAGAGAACATTTTTCCCTTAATGGAGTACAGAGACAGGGTAGAAGGTATTACCTGAGAGAATTTGGGATGCCAATGCCATATGACCTTGTCTGAAGTAGCTTGATTTATTGACTAAAATTCATCCTGTGGGTCATCAGTTATATATTTCCCTTGACTAAAAATGGAAAAATAGGGAGAAGAGTGTTCAGAGGTGTAAATAGCCTGCTGTTTGGGTGAGGTGATAGAACCTTATGTTCTGGCAGGGTCTTCAAAATCTGGAAATGCTGCTTATTATTTCAAATTAGAGGTTTATTTACATTTCTGTGAATAGGGAACTGAAGCCAGAATTACTCAATTATAAAATATGCATGCAGAAGAGTTGGGATTAGAGATTAGATTGCTATAGTTCATGTCCTTTACCTTAACTATGAAATCATTCCTTCTTGGAAAGATGTCCAAGACTTGTCTTTGGAGATAAGTCCCATTTACTGATGAGGTATATCCAACTGCACACCTGTGCATACATGGAATGATCATAGCACAGTGTTTGTGAGCCAAATAATATGAATTCATTTCTAAATTAGAACTATGGAACAATTAGGAACTTTGTATGATTTATAATATATGAACAGCAAGGAAAAAGCAAGGGTCATTTTGCATCTCCTTTAAATAACACAGAGAACCTTTTAATTAAAACAATAAATTTTATAGTATAGATTGGAGATAGTACCAACGTACTGCTAATACCAGTGAAGGCCACAGAATAATTTAAAGGTGGCAGATATGATTTAGTATAACTCTTTTCACAAAGAGATAGTGAAGAGAGTAATGAATTATCTAGTGCTAAGGATTACCCAAACAAGGCTGAAGTGACAACAAAAGGCAATGAATACATGAATACACAGTGGGAAAGGCAGATTTCTAAATTTAAAGGTTTAGATGCAAGTGCAACAAACTGAGTAATGGTTTGTGCAGTAACCAAAATCCCATGCTGCTGATGTATGCTTCTTGCTGTTTGTGCTGTCAAACACTGTTACAGTTCCTGAGAATTTTTTGTAATGGTGGCCTCAACTGCCACAACGAGGAGTGGAGGTTTGTGATACTGTTACATTACCATCGCTTTAAAGCATATGTATTAAGCTAACATGATTATCAATTATTATTAAATCAGGAGTGAGATGGGGATTTAAAAAAGCTAGTGAGTAGTGCTGTGACAGAGTATCAAATGCAGAGGTGGATTACGTGCCATATATGTGACTGGTTATACTAAAAAGATGTGAAATAGTTACATCAATTCTTTTTTTAGTACCAGGCTGATTGAAAAAATGCAGTCTGTCTCGTACACTAATCATAGAAAAACCTTCACTGGAGTAGCAGCAAAGAAATGGTTTAATCTTGCTTGTATTACTCTGATGCAGCAAAAAGCAAAGGTGGGAGAAAGACTGAGAGAATATGTGCATTTAAATCAAGGAAAAGTGGGAGGAAATAGTTATCACAATTTGACTTTATTCTTGAGTATCCTGATGCTCTTCCTCATATTTTGATGTTTCTATTTCACTAGAGCTGGCCTATATTAACTTGTCCTTTGCAAGGTTTCAGATTTTCACATCTCAGCATTAGTAAAATATGAAGGAACCAGCATCACTAGGGTAAAAGCTCTTGGCACATACTTATCTTTTAGGACAGACGTAACCAAACTGTAGAGATGCTGGAGGAGAGAAACAAGAGTATGAAGAGGTTTAGGGAACAGGCTGTAGGAGAACTGCATCAAGGAGGTGTTAACTGAGAAGAAATATGCCCAAGTCCCACCAGTGGCTGCTATGACTACCCCAGAAGAGGGGATGGCTGAATTTCTGATGACTTGAGCTATGCAGATTTAGGCCAAAATCTGGAGACCCAGGTGGTTCTCAGAGCTGCTGCACCAGTCATTCCAGATGGATAGAAATATAATCAGCTATACTTGGAAAGAGCAACCAACGGTAAAGAGCATCTTCATTCAGTAGTAATAAAGAATACTAAAGCATACTAAAATGGAAAAGCATGTTATATATTAAAGAAATTGCTTATACGGTTTTACCAGGCACTGTGTTGTATATTGAGTCATGTGGAGCTCTGTTCCAACATTTATTAACCTCAGGGCTTACACATATCTAATTCTACAGTGAATTAAATCCCTTTCTGAGCATTAAGCTCCTGATTTAACATCTCTGCTCGTAACAGAGGTGGAGAACACCCAGGCTGACTGCCCTGAATGTCATGTCTTTGAATCAGAAGTTAAGAAATTCTGCCTTTATCATTTGGTTGTGTTGTTGAAGCTAAAGAAAAGTGCTTCTGTCAGTGTTAAGAGAGTCATACTTTTGACTGTGTTGGAGGTTATTGTCTTTTATCATGGCTGCATACTAGCGCAGAAGAAAAGTAGCTTTAGCCGAGGCTTAAACAAAAATTTTTGGTTCCTTAAAAGACTGAGGGATAGGTTTACCTTGACCTTTTAAAAATAGCATATTGACACTTTGTATTTCTCATGTAACATCAAAAAATGAGGCATAGGTGTATTTTAAAAGAAAAACACAACACTAGAAAAAAATCATAGAAATGTTGACATTCCCTCATAGACTCTCCTTAACCATAAAGAAAAGGACATTAATAAATGTTTTTTAAATTATGTAGCCAATGATAAGCATTTAAGGATACAGGTTCTACTTTGGACTACTCCTTAGAGCTATATTAACTTTTCAGTCCTNCCCCCATGCAGGTGTGGATGCCTGAAAGCATGTTGACACCACAAAGAGAACAGTGACTGGATAAATGCTAAGTGGCAGAGCTAAGTCTAGTGAAGCAATTTCTGTTTGCTATCAGCTGGATAACTGTTGCTTACACCTATGTAGTTCCTTTCTGAGGATGAAATATTTGCCTGGAATTTTTTAAATGATACTATTACTGCTGCCACTAATTGGGCAAATTGTTAAAATAGTAAACAAAGCAGGAGTATAAACTGAAGTTAGGCAGCTATAGATGGGTGATGACTCTTGCTTAATTTTTGAAGGGTGAAGTTTGAGAAGTTTGAGGTATCATGTTAAGGGTAGGAAATGTGACTCCTGCTGCTTGCAAACAGAAATTGTGTTCACAATCCCCAAGGATGTGTTTGGAGCTGAAGTAACTTGGACAACAGACACTGTGATCCAAATATCTGTTTTGTATAACAAAAGTTACTGAATCTGTTTTGAGGTTGTGCTTATCAGTGTGAGGTTTTGGGACATCTGGAGTGTTGCCATGGCTTTGTACTGCAGAAAGTGGACTGCTCCATTAGAATTTTTCCAGTGTACTTGGGGGAAGTAAGTTTCTAAAGAGTTGGGTGACACTGGGAGAGCATTAGAGAACTGTCAGCATTTATAATATGAGAATTATAATCCCAGATAAAAGAAGCATATTTCTAGATGTTATGAACATYGAAAGGGTATCTACAGTTTTGTCAAACCACCACGAGGTTCTGGTGAGAAGCTAGTAGATGTGTTTGGGATGCAGGAGAGGCACAATCGCAAATTAAGAATTCGTAGTCACTTCTGTATTAAAGGAAACTCACCAAGTTATGCCTCTGAAAAGCTCTCACTCCATGGCTTATGTCCATCAATTCTACTTGCCTTGTGGATAAATTCCTTATGAATGAGATGTTTGAAAAAAGGTTTTGTTGCTAGCAGTTGTGTTATATCCCACTCATCATAAAACTGTTTAACAGCAGCATCTTAAGAAAACTGAAAAAACACAGGGGAAAAAGCAATTATATGCTGTTATGATGCAACCATAGGAGTTCCAGCAAAAATAAGACTGGAAGGTGGAAATACGTAAAGAATGAAAACAGAACAATGAGGCTTCTGAATTGTGCCATCCACAATATGCAATTAAATTTAACTGCTCTGTGTCCTGTACAAAATCCAGTAACTGTAAATGAATTTCATGAGTTTAACAATATAGGTAATTTAAGCAGGAAAGCAAGGAAAGAAGGAAGGCTGAGGATGCAGTGGGCACTCAGTGGGCCATTGTCACAGAACAAGTATTTACAATACTCAAATGAAATTAGTACCATACAGAAAGAAGGCATCTAACTGACAGTGGAAAATATTGTCCACTTACATGGATGTGGTATGTAAATGGGAAGATTGCTCAGTCAGCTTCATCACAGCATTAGAAAATCTAATGATATATAATTGGTAATAAAAAATAAATTCTGCTTGTTCATCTGCTCTTTTCAGGTGCATTAAAAAAAAAACACTTAAATTCCTTAATTTCAAACATCTCACTTCATAAAGATAGTATATAGCCTTCTATATATTCTACCATCCACTGGCAAAACCAGATATAGTTCTTTTCTCTTTGGTCATCACAGTAACTTGCACTAATTGAAGCAAATCTTTGCACAGCCTATACAGCAGGAAAAGAATCCATTTTTATATCCTTTCTCATAAAGCCAAAATAAGTTTATGATTGTATTGCTTGCAACAAGGCATTAGAGAAAAAAGTTGTGAACACAAATAAGATTATAGGAAACATTTAACGCTATCGTTTAAAGAAAGTGTAACAGCACAATTTCCAAGGACAGAACATGTGAATTTCTTCACACTCTGCTGCTTTGCAGCCATGCCTGTGCCTGATGGACTTGCTGATCTGGACCTGAACCCTAACTCATGGGCTGGTGGCCTGGCCCTGTCACCACGGCCCTGCCCTGGCATGGGTAAATTCCCAGTGAGTAGACAAGATCCTGCAATTCAGCTGCTCATGGGGATGCAAATTCTGAATGGGACCATGAACTCCTGTGCAGAGCTAAGTGGTTGTGTTCAATTGCTCTGGCAGCATGTAGCCCTCAGACTGCAGTTACGTGTTCTCAATTTGAATTTTATTTTCCGTGACAATTCAGTAAGCCAGAGCAGAATTGTCTCTTGAGATCTACCTGAATTTAACTCAAAGCTGAGAAATCTCAGAGAATTATCTGTGCTTTTGATAGCATAATCATAACTGAGAAGAGTGTCATACTCATGTTAAGAAGTTGCCCAGCAACAGACTCCAGGTAATGAACTTGCACCATAGTGGTGTTGGTTATTTTTTGTGCATGGGTTTTGAACTTCACCTTAATTTGGGCTGGAAATGTACACCTTTTATTAGAGTTGTTGGAGTTTGACACTATTTAAAAAAAAAAAAAAACTTCTCAGGTTATGAGTAACAGGGCTGATGAAGGCTGAATTCATATTATATTCTTCTGGGACTCTGTAGCAAGAGATGTTTTGCTAAACATGAAGAAAAGTCATTTCACATAATAAAGCTGGCACAAAGCCCAGTTTCTTTATAAAAGTAAGGCAAGTGAAAACCAAGATACAGATATATTTAGAAGTTGATCACATAGCTTTTTTTCTTTTTTGCTGTATATCAGCTACTAAATAAAGTTATTAAAGATAATTCCGGTCCCTTTACTAAACCAGATATTATTTGAAGGAAAAGTGCTCTGTGCTCCTGGGAGCAATTTGATATTCTAAAATGGCTTTCTTTTGAAGTGTTTATTGAAATGGAGAAATTATTTCCCATTTTCAACCCATTTAGAATGGAAAGCCACTCTAATACAGTGAATGACCCAAGGAAATAAAGAGAGCAGAACACCTCCCTTCACTCCCCCCCAGCTTTTGATGAATGTGTGGGAGATATAAGCATAGGAGACAGAAAGTAAAATCATTTCAGGAAGTGAGGACATGAGGTGCAAGTGTATGAATAGATAGAAATGACCACATTTTTCATTGGTGGAGTGATAATGGCAATTTGGAAAGTTGTTTAGGCTGCTAATACACAGCACTTAAGATGCTTGTTTGTTGACCTTTTTGTCTATCAAGTCACTAGAGGGAGTGATGGGTTCTTCCACGTCCTGAGAACCTCAGCCTTTGGGGACTGATGCTTGGAGTCTGCTGAGTGAGTTCAGGAGAAGAATTTATAAACTGCAAAGTATTATTAATATGATATTTTGAGGTCAATGTGCAATGAAAATCTCCTTTTTAATTAAAAACAAAGCTTACTATTGTGTCAATGTGAGATTTCAGGATTCTTCACTTGAAGCTAAGGTTGTGACCGTAACTAGGTGAGCCGTCTCCTGGAGCTGCTCCCCAAGCAGCTGCCATGCAGGACCACAGCAGAGGTTTTAGCCCGATAGCATGCTATGCTCAGTTTCTGTGCTCCCTTCTACTCACAGCATTGCTCTCCCGTGGTAAGTGATAATTTGTAACCTATGGAGTACTTCAAGGAAGACAGAGTTTTAGGTTTAGGAACATGATAATCCTGGAGAGTTTCCTTTATATTACCTTTCTGCCCCAGACTTAACTGGAAGCAACAAGGGATAAGTTCAGATTTTAGGGATGGCTAATAAACACTATTTTGCACTATTTCTTACCCAGAAACCTGGGAAAGCTGAAACAATTTGTGAGATACTAATGAGATAAGCTTCACCCCCTGCTCCTTCCAAGTGGGAAATCAAACAGCTTGATGAAGAGGTCACTCCTTTTTTCCTGTCAATAAAGTTAGCAGCAAGATAAATAGGATAATGTTTAACAAATAAATATTCTGTTCCCAAAGTACATCTACAGCTATTTAAAATCCTTCTCTGTGGCTGCTCTGCCAGGCAAGCTCTCACTTAAGAGCTTGGGATTGTCAGGTCCCATGTTCACTCACTTGCACTATCTAGGGCTACCTTTTATCCAAGGTATCATGTGCACCAAGAGGTAGCTGGCTGCTTTTGCCCAGCTAGCTACTGCTGTTTGAGCTGTTAGTCAGTCTGCTTGTGGTCTTGCTTGGCGGGCTGCTCACTAGCCTTTGTAACTCCTTCTTCAGTTACTCTGCTTTAGCAAGTTCTCCTATAGCACACAGCAACACATGCAATTCTTGACACTTCCCACTGCCCTGCAAGAAACCCCCAGGCCAAACAACCCTCACCTCCTCCAAACCACCTTTCTGAAATGGGCTGCTTTTCAGTTTGATTTTTGCCTTTCATGTCTGCAAGCTATACTGTAGATTAGGGTAGACATTCATCCTAGATATATTTGGGCATATTTAATTGGACCAGACTTTCACATATTTTATAGTTATAAAGGTTTATGACATCCATTTAATTTACTTTTATTTTTAAACTGAAGTGTCCACAAACACAATAAACAAAATTCTAATTACATATTTCAGGCTTGCTCATTAGTTTTATTCATCTCCCTTTCATGTCATCATGACCACCTCATCTGATTTCTTCTCTTTTCCCCTCGAACTCTCTGCGTATGACTGCTTTTCTCTTTTAGGACTTGGTCACCAGGCTTTTGTATGCATTTCTGAATGTCCCTAAGGAAAACAAAGATGGWTGTTTCTGAGCTTTCAAGATGACCAATGCCATAGCAGTGGCTATTAATAGGGTATGATCATCACTTTGAGAACAGGAGGCAGTCATCTTTTTTGGGGAAAAAGATAATTAAAAAAAAAAGGTAGGAAGATAGGAAAGACAGAAAAGGTTTTGCTGTTAGTAAGAGCAGTGGATAAAAGAAGGTAAAGGTGCTTTCTAGAAGTAGGGCTGCTCAACATGACACCAAGCACCAGCTTTTGTCTAAGCCACCTCTTCTTTATGAACCCAGATGATACACTGAGTAAATCCACAGTTTTTTTGTTTGCAGTGGGAGACAGTGGGGAAATGTCTTAATAGGAGGTAAGTTTATTGTTATTTACAATTCAACAGGACAAGAGTGGCTTATTAATTGGTATTTTTTCTGAAATAGGACTTGTGTATTGCCACATTGATCTGTTTTTTCACCAGTAAATTTTACCAAAAATGTACAGGATTACAATAACTGTATGTTTTGCCTAATGCAAAGTGTAATGGAAATAGCATGTAAAAGGGCTTGTAAATTTTATACTGGTGTCAGCACGATGCTGAACAGCACTTAAGATATAATAAGGTAGATTGTGTTGTATTTAGGTCTCTAGGCTTATTGTATCTGGTTAAGGTTAGTGCTTTCAGGATTATTTCATTGATTTAAAAATTTTCTAGAGAATAAATTGCATTAGCGCTGACTTGAGGAGCAGAAGAAAAGCACTGGTAAACTTGAATGGGAAAGATCTTTCTTTAGAAGCGCAGAATGAATTTCTTAAAAGAAAGAGCAAAGTTCAGGAGCTTTCTTGGAACAGTAGCCAGGGAAGGAGTATGCAGAATGTTGTGTTTGGGAAATAATTAAAGCAAAATCCATAAGAAATGATTAATTAAAAATTCTTTAAATTTAGGCAGATTTTAATGAAGTTGGGATTGCATCCACTGTTTTTTGCACTGGTCTGCAGTGTCAATGATACATGATTAGTTGCATATAACGACTAAAATAAAAATGCTTAATAAGGGGATTGGTGACAGATCAGAAAAACATAGGTAACTTACAGGGTTTACCTGTCCGTAGCTCAAGGATCGGTGAAAGGTAGCTGAAGCAAGCTGTATCCTTATGTCCCCTTTTTCAGCCAGTATCATGTTGTTCACTGTCTCAGTGACAAATGGAAACATTTCATGGCAGCAACTGTCAAAAACCCTCTTGTTGTGAGCCCCGTGTTTTCTTTCTATTTCTCAGTCAACAGCTGCCGTGAAATATGACTGCATATCAGTAAGCTACAACTCTGTGATCAAATGGACTAGTTGTTAGTCCCTGGCTGGTGGCCATTTAAATGGTGAATGATGAGCTTTAGTTGGCAGTTTCTCATGGAAACAGGAAATAAATCTCTTTTTATAGGCTACCTCATACTGCAAACACAGAATATTTATCTGTGACATAAGAGCCAGTTCAAACAATGCAGTGTCAAACCCACTTTAAATTGATGTGCTAGTTGATGCACAAAAAGGTGCTTGGACTTTATCCTGCTGTCTCTGAAGTTTCCAGCAACTTTATCTTTTCTGGCATTGCATTACTTAGAAAGGGATTTTTCTTTTTCTTTTTCTTTTTTTTCTTTTTCCCCCCCCCCCCCCCCGTATTCACATTTATAACTTTGTATGGTACTGATCTTAATAATTAGTAGCAGCCTTCTTTCCAGGTGTTTTTCTTCTCCCTCTTCCATCCCCTCCTGCGTGTCCTCTTACGTGGCTATACAGAACCTTCAGATTCATTTCATGGAAAATGAGTTAGTGAATTTCTGGTCATAAGCAAGCAAGCAATGCTGTTTAGTGGGAAGCATAAATATGGATTGGGGGATAAAATTCTTCAGGGAATGAAAGATGTGTGCCCAGCATTAGTGCTGGCATTATTAAATAAAAGAAGTGGCGATGAAATTTCCTGAGAAGTGAATTTATAAGTTGTAGGGGGTGTAAGGTAAAAAATTAATCCATAATGTAACATAAAGAAAGAAAAAAGACATCTGGCAACTATGCTGCTCATCTTTCCTGTAATATTACTGCTTGCTCCTGATCAATATCCAGTGAAAATCTGTGTATATATTGTTTTCTTGGTGGTCACTAAAATGAAAATAATAAATTATTCTAACAAATGGAAAGTAATTTGGTATCAGCTGGTACTCCAGAAATAGATTAGGCAGTTATTGATCACCCAGTCTCAAGACTCAAAAGTTTCGGTGCAGGATTCAGTCTGTCAGATTTGTACCTCAGCTCTTCCTTGCTACTTCCCATTCTCTGTTACAGAGAAGTTGAATATTATGATGTCAGTATTTTTTTTGTTTCTTTGGTTGGTTGGTTTTTTTAGTTTCATGAAGATAATTGTAAATGAGAGAGTAGATATTTTGATGATAATGCAAAATGAATGTAGAATTGATTCACTGCCCTTCAAATTAATAATTATTTTATTTACATGTGAATTTATCTGAATTGTGTAATTTGGATTTCATAGTACATCCAAAAAGTTGATTTCTGGAGAATCAACCCAACATAATACTTTGACCAATTGGATCATATCCAACCTCTTTTGAGGGCAGAGGTTGTGACTCAAGGCTTGGAGTTTTTACATCAGTATTGATCACTTAGTCTGGCATTTCTTTTTTATCAGCAGTGTTGGGACTTCGTGTGTCCCTGTATCATCTCACAAAGAGATCCAATATTTCTTTCAAAGTTCGCTTGTGAGCGAGGAGGGTCCTGGAATTTTCCAGTTCAATAATTTTATTAAATCTTCAGAACTTCTTTAAAGAAACTGTTTCTATTCTGTTTGCCTACAGAGGTATTCAAATATTGTCTCTTTCCTTCATATCTTCAATTACCAAAAAAAAATAGACACTAATGAATCACATTACAGCAGAGCAAGCTAGTTTTAGCCACTTTAGATTAAAATTTTCAAAGTTCAAAATCTAACCCRTATGAGAAATGGACCCAATCAATGTTACTTTTGCCTTGGGTCATGCCATATTTTAGATAGATACAATTTCTACAAACCTTCATCATACCAAACATACTAGTCCTATGATACTGGGCTAAAGGAATATCTAATGTAACAGTACATGTGGGTCAGCACAGACCCAAAACTGATCATCAAAACCAGAATGAGAGCAGACAAGCTAGCATCAACTGGAATGCTGATGTGCATGGTTGTTCTCTAGGATGGGAATGACTACTTTAAATCTGACTATGTCATCAGATTTCAGTCTAGTGTCAAGAGCCCTAGTGCCTTCCTAGACCTTCAGTGCAAGCACTATAGACAATCTTGCATATTTATGCAAAATTGTAAGAGCAGGGCTTAGTCATGTTGCCAGGCCGAACCTATATAAGAGAGAAGAGAAGCCCCTGGTGGAGGAGTCATGATGATACTGAAGGATAAAAATCTTTTGGTGTTCATTCAGGCTGGGAATGGAGCTTGGAGAATGAAAAATGCCATGCCGAGCTTGGTATTAGACTAAAGTTAGAAAAACATGAGATGTTTGTCTTGGAGTTATGCTTCTGAAGATTTTTTTGTGTGTGTCAAAGAGGTGAACTCCTGCCGCTCAGTCTTTTCTGTCTGAGGAGATGTACTTCTCCTTGCCATCATTCCTTCTCAGTGGTCCAAGCACAGTTCACCTTTTTGGTGAATAACCTAGGTACAAAGCTTGATAGATTTTGCTTACATTTAAAATAGGGAAAGAGAGGGCAAGAGGGAGAGGCATACAAATTGACCTTTGCTGTCTGGGCCCAATCTGACCAGCACCCAAACAACATGTTGTTTTGGGAATATTGGGTTTACTAAGATAAGGAGAGACAACAAATACAGGTTCAGTAACAGTCTGACATTCCTTTACTTCAAAATGCAGTCTAGTTTGTGTGTCTCAACCAGCGCAGGCTCTAAGTCATATACTTGATCAAGTATCTGCAATGCACAGAACATACCAAAGATTTATACAACACTGTTCTCTGAACTGTCCTGGTAAAGAAATTTCATAAATTATTTACTAGAAGTTGTGGGAGGAAGGGAAGACTTTCAAATCTGTCTTTTATTTGAAGTTCCTCTCATCAGACCACAGACACTTTTTGCGTTGAGCCTGGGTAAGCTGCCTGTTTTGGTCGTGCTCTTAACCACACCATTGCTCCATGGCTTAGCTGCAAGCAGACCTTTTTTGGATAAGTCGGTACAAGACACATACTTAAACAGTTACACCATTAGATCATCAAGTTTGTTATACTTCCTGTTTTTTAAGTCTGCCTCGCTGACATGCCACTTGAAGCACCAGTCTTGAACTTTATAGTATTGCTTGGCCTTAGGCCTCATTAGCACTGAAGAGTCTATATATGATATGAATAAGAAATCAGGTCACTCATTTGCATGATCTGGGTGTATGTCAGTGTGTCAGTGATGCAGAGATCAGGGAATGTTTGGAGAAGAGAAGGCTCAAGAAGGGATCTTGTCAATGTGTATAAGTATCTGAAGGGAGGGTGTAAAGAGGATGGGGCCAGACTCTTTTCAGTGGTGCCTACTGACAGGATGAGAGGCAATGGGCACCAACTGAAACACAGAAAATCCTATTTAAACATAACAAAACACTTCTTTACTGTGAGGGTGGTTGAACATTGGAATGAGTTGCCCAGAGAGGTTGTGGAGTCTCCATCCTTTGAGATATTCAAAACCTGACTGGACAGGGTCCTGGGCAACCCACTGCAGCTGACTGCTTGAGCAGGGAAGTTGGCCTAGATCATCTCCAGAGGTCCCTTCCAACCCCAACTATTCTGTGATTTAGAAATTTTTGTTCTTGTTGTTAGTTTTTACACATGATATTGGGAGTAGCATGCTATGCCATGTAATGTATTAAACAAATCTTAGTCTTTCAAGTAGATATGTATGAAAGAGTTTTTCATTATTCTTGTGTGTGACAATAGTGTATGTGTTGATTATGAAGCCTCCGGAAGTCTTTAGCGTATGTTAAATGCACCAAGGCATTGGTGCAATGCACCAATGTTTGTATAAATGTTTATCAGGAAGAATTTATTTTCATCATCTTGGAAAGCAGGATGCCAATCTGCCTCTAAGATTCTTAACAATCTGAACCTGTTCCTTTGACTCTTAGTGAAATCCCTGACCTTTAATTTCAAGTATTGAAATGCCAGTCTCTGGCAGCAAACCACTTAAATGCCTTTGCCAGACATCTAAATTTTTGTTGTTAGCTAATGAATTATGTTTTGAGCAAATGTATTATTTACCAGCATATGAAATAGCAAGTTCTCATTGTAAATACATTTAGATCCTGTCACAGGTAGTGGTGAATGAATGGAAAATAACAAATAAAGGAAAATAGTAGCAAACCGATTAAATATACTCAACCCTTGATTTTGTGAGACTAATCTGGATTCTCTTGAAATAAAACTGATTATCTGGAAGGAAGAAATGTGATAGCTCTGAATTACTGAAGTTTCAATAACTCACCTGAAACAATACTACAAAGCAAAAACGTTAGTTCAAGATAGATGAAACAAGGTCTGGTCTGACACTTGTTCTAGTGGGTGAAGTTTAGAAGATATCATATCTGTTGAAAAGACAGCATGTCAAGTTTGAAAGATGAGGTATTAGTGGAATGCCTTAAGAATTGCAGACTGACTACACTAGAGAAAAAAAGAAAATTAGAAATAGGTTAATCAAGCTTGCTGATCTAATAAAGTTAGAAAGCTCATGTATAAAAAAGGGGGCTGGATGTTAGACATGATGAATTGGATAGTTTTGAGGAACGGAGTATTAGAAATTAGATTAAACTGAATACTATGAAATGCAAAGTCATTCATGTAGAGACAAGGAGAAATTTTAGTAGAAGCAGAAAGCTTATAATTTGGAAATACCTGAAGGCATAAAAATCTGGGTGCATTTATTCAGTCACGCATTGAATCTGAATTGTCCATGTGATTTGTCTCCACAAAATATAACTGTAACCTTAGGCTATATCAGGGAAGTTGTTTCCGGGAGAGATGGTGAGGTATTAATGACATTTTCTATGGTATGAGTGTGAGACCTCATCTGGAATACCGAAAAAATGAATTAAAATTGGAACAGGTGCAGGAAAGGTTTAGAGGTATGGAGAGCTGGAAGATACTGTTATGCTTCTGTCATATGTGAATGTTGTTTTGGTAGGTACATGCTGGTTAGTGCAAATCCTGATAATGTCACAGGTAAGTGTAGTAGTAGCATCTTGGAGTTCAGGATGAGAAAAGTGCCCAGGTGTTAATTCAGTTTCTCAAACAGCTTTACAGATCCCACTGATCTGTTTGACTATGAGTAATTTTAGTCTGAGAACTGAAAATGGCTATTAGCTATTTGAGYAGGTAGATGGACATCTCTGTGGGTGGTCAAATATTACACTGTACACAAGATGCAAAGCTACTACACCAATTTTGTCAACTTCATTTTAGAAGTGCAGTTTTACTTGGTATGGCAATTTCAAAGTTTGCAATAGAATATCTTACTGAATCTCTAGTAGGGTGCTTTTCGTAACACTTTTGTAATCATTACAGACTTTACTAACCAAAATAATGATGTAAGACAAAATACCTCTGTAGCCTTGTGCTACATAGGGCAAGTGAATGTTAAGTTCTGGATTATTAGAAACTGTTGTGGAGGAGTGATGCACTTCACTTGTAAGAGAGAAGCAGCACTATGTTTATTGCAGTAAGATAGTGACTTAACAAAGTTCATTTGTAAATAAGAATGATTTAATGAAGTTCGATTGGCAAGGTTCACTCAGTTATTTACTGCATGAAGGACAGGGTCAGATGCATGCACAACGGAGACCCTCCCATTGAGTCACAAGGTTCAGACTGGACCCCCTCGCTTTCCAAACTCCTGAGAGAAGCCTAGGTGCGGCTGGATCTGATCCTAGTCTCGGACTTGGTCAACGGTTTATATCTAAGGGATTATGCGCACAATTAATCAGAGATATAACTTAGCAAAGTTTTGCAAAGTTCGCAAAAGTTCAGCATGCTATTAATCACTTACCGAGGATCTGTCGTGGGTGAGGAATCTCTCAACCTCGAGGAGTAACCTTGAGATGCGTCCCTGCTCAGGAGGAGGTTCTGCAGTGCAGCCTGCTGCCGTGCAGGAGAGCTCAATGAGCTCTGGGCTGTCCCCTGTTTATGGGGGGGAGATGATTGACTCATAGTCATATTTGCATGCTAGATGGGTCTTGGTTGGCGCATGCTCAATTAGCCCCTGCATACGTGCTGTTTACAGGGAGGTCAGGTTGAGGGGGAGAGAACACATCAGGGCAGGGAAAGGAGCACACCGTCACAGAAACAAACCCCAGATTTCTGAGAGACAGAATGTGCTGTTGCTTAAATATAATAAAAGAAGATAAGAAAAATAAGCCTATATTTGGCATAGAAGTTGTTAAATATATGCGCCTAAGAGTCCACTAAAATTTAAGAGATAATGAGTATCTTCAGGTCCTACAGCTGTAAGACTGTATATGATTGCCCATTTTTCTCATTCATTTTTTAAGTTTTGATCTTCAGACTTTCCTGTCATACCTGAAAAATGTGGAGTTGGATAGAGAACTGTGCTAGAACTGTGAGTAAGAGAGAACTGTGGGTAAAAAGTGTCCATTCAACAAATTCTCCTTTTCACCTGCCTTTGAGGGGAACAGAGATGGTCAACAGTATAAGCTACAGTCCGCACTACTTTAGGTATACCAGGTTGAGGGCAAATTTAGTCAGCTTTAAATTAATAAAAGGAGAGGGAAGCAAATAAAGTGCCAAAACCAGTTTCTTTTCCATGGCAACAGAGATATTAAACTCGCAGAAGCTGCACTATGCTGAAAGAAGAACAAAACACAAAAGCAAAAACTGAGGAGCTAGGGCGAAGATACTGGTGCAGCAAATAACCTCCTTGATATTTTTATTAGTCTTTTCAGTTTGTAGCATAGAATTCTATGATGTTAGCTGAGGGAAAAAAACATCAATTCTAAGATGTTAATTCAAAAAAGTGGGTCTTTTTGTTTGAATGGTGCAAAGATTTGTAGACATGACAGTGTAATTCAAAAAAATCATAGTGAATCTTCCCCTCTCACCTGTTGTTCAACAATATACAGTGGCAGACCATATTTTTGACAAACATACAGGATGTTCTGGAAGTAACTCAATCTCAAGTCCAATAATGTCATTTTTCATTTCCTCCCACACGTTGTGTTTTGTCTGGAGAAGACATGAGTATTTTTTTTTTCTTCTTTTTTCTTGCTTTGTTTTTCTCAAATACAACTGAATATCTTTTCAGAGAAGTTGTAATGAATATAAATGGTGTCAGAGCTCCCCCCAAGTGACACAGCTGGCAGGTTTCACTGAGGTTTGCCGGCACAAGCAAAATGCTGGGACTGTTTGAGGAGGAGGAGGCCTGGCCTCTGGAGGCCCTGGCCCACTGCATGCCCTTCTCTGACAAGTTCCTCTTGCTGTGTGACCTTCCTGTTCCATTGCTTCTGACACGTTCAAACCCTGCCTCTGCTCCACTGCCTGTTTTGAGGCATCTCATAATATTCTCATTTATATCTATACTCTATTTCTTCATCAGACAAGTCATTCCCTCGCATCCATTTCCTTGTCACGCTAATTTTCAGTTGGCTTTAACCGTGTTGCAAAACCCATTTTCCCTCATCTCCATCACCTTCTCTACACTCACGGCTATTCCTCCTGTCTGTCCATCCCTGCCACCATACCTAACTTTTTCACAGAGGTTTAGCTCCTTCCTGTATACTTAAGCATCTTCTTCAGTGTTATTTTGGTATAGTTTTTAAAGTTCAGCAGGACATGCAGGTTTGACAAAGCTATAAGCAACCGAAGCAAGGGCTTACAGTGGGCAGTTTGACAGCAGGCAGTGCTGCCTGTCCTAATAACACCCTGTTCCTGGGGTGATCGAAACCCTGATTACAAGAGTGTGCACCTTGGAAATGCTCAGACTGTATTTCAGGTGTAGTCTATTTAAAAATTTATTAACCGTATAGCTGAAATTCATGGCCTGGCATTTCTAATTTATTCTCAAATGCTTTCTTAAGGGCTTTATTACTCTTGAGAAGCAGTTCTTTTTTTGTGGGTGCTGGTAGGAGATTTTCCATAGATATATCAGTATTGGTCACTGAAGATGAGATCAGTGAGCATACAAATATACACTGGAGAAATCTGAGAATAAACACATATTTAGGTGTTTTTTTCTATCATACTAAAGCATATGGGTATTTCCAAATAAGTAAGGGCATTTCTATCATACTAAAGTGGTTAGATATTGCTACTGGTTTCAGCTTCACTGTCTGGAGTACTTTTTTTTCTCCGTCTGAGACACAGTAAGTGACCAAGTGCATGCTTTTAATTTATTAAATCAATGACCAAAAAATGAGATAAACCTAACTGTTTTTGTTAGGAAAGGTCACCCAGTCAGTTATGAGGATTTAACTAAAAATAATAACTTGTTTAGTTATAATGATTTTCACCCTTCAGCTTTTCTATCTGTAACAAAAGTTGCAAGCAGATAAAATTTTAGCCAAAGAATATTCAGGTGCTGATCCCTCTTGCGATGAAGCTGATATCCTGAAGAAGCGAGGCACCGATAGTTTTCCATATTTAATCTCATTCTGACACTGAAAGAATTAAAGAGGGGGGGAAATGCAGACTAGTCTAGGGTTTAGCAGGAGAGAAGCAACCGTCCTCTTGTGAGAATTATTAGAACGTTAACCTTAAGGCTGCTTTGTAATACTGTGTTCATCACTAATACTTCAGTTAGAAATTCAGTTTTGGAAATCTCTGTGAGGCAGGAAGCTACTACAAACTGAATGTTTTTGTGATTATTGCTTCCTTCATGATTTCATCTTTCAGCACAGTCACTTAGCAAACCGAGGAGCAGGTATTTTCCATGTTGATCTGGCATCCTAGAGCTGAAAGTTCATCTTCCAGTGTCATACTTCGTTCCTTAAAGAATGAAGGAAGCAGGGTCATGTTGCCATGCATAAATATTTTTGGTTCCAGTCCCATTTCTATGTCTTTTGTCAGTTTATTTTACCTGTTGTTTAACTGCTGTTGGTCTACGGGCTGAAAAAGAATGTTGCTTCCCCATTTCCTAAATTTAATGCCTTATAAAGCTTTACGTTATTACTGCTGTAATTATTTTTGTTTTACATAATGCCACAATGATAACTGACTTTGTCTCTGATGTTTGTTTCTAAAAGTCAAAAGATTATTTGATGATATGCATTTGTGGAGGGTTTACAATTTTTTGAAATTATTTGAAATTAAAAATAGTTAAAAATTGCTTATAAATGCTTATATTAAAATCTTTTTCATAACTGCAAAGCTAATGCATTTTTTTGGTGACGTTTCTGCTATGCAAGTTAAAAATGCATTTCAGGTGAATTTATTCTTTTTCTTGAGCACTTCTTGTCATAAGTTAATGTCATTTCATAGCAAAAGATTGAAGATAGCTGCTGAAACTAGTCCAATTTTAAAATTTCAGGGCCATTCTGTATTTGAGGCCATTCTTTAAAGTCCCCCCCCCCCCCCCCAAAAAAAAAAAAAAAGGTATGGTATCTAATCCTCATTTTGAAAGGCAAACTGTAAGGGAAGCTGAAATGGCACTCTCAGCCAAGGAGGCAAGTTGAATTGCTGCTACCTCAATTGTATTCCTAACAGTATTTGATCTCAGATGATTCTTTAAGCACTTTGTATATCAGATTCCCAGGGATGGTGTCCTGAACTACATTTCAAACTGTGGGGAAAAAATAGGTAATTGTTTTGTAATTTTTTGCAAAAAGGAGAGGATGAAGAAGGCTTTTTATGAGCTCTGAGGGTGAGAGGGATTTATTAGTGATTAGTGCCTGGGCCTGCTGAGATAGAGAATGTAGGAAGCTTTATTATTCACTAATTTTCTCACTTGATTTTAGATACTGAAAAGGTCATTTTAGCTTTACATTGCTGAAGAACAAAATTCTAGGCATTCAGTTGCAAGATGCTAAGGCACTATATACATCAACAGTTCTTTAACCTCCAGCAGAGCTACATGATTTTATTAAAATTCTTATCACTATACATAAAGAGAAGAAGAAAGCAAAGAAAAACTAATTTCACTGATCAAAAAGAAGACAAGGCTCCCTGAGGCAAGAGCTTTTTGGCTCTCTACATTTGCTTAATAATAGCATTTTATGATCTTTTGAAAATAGAAGCAGGCTCTTCTGAATGACAGGTCCAGCTTTGGGCTACTATTGCATAGAGTAATATGGAAAAACAGTAGATTGCTRACCTTTAATGTTTAGTATTTTAATGTTCAATAAATGTGCAGCCCAGTGCTATTGTATGCCAACTAAACATTTTCTGCAGAATTAAAAATATTGATCATACAAATCTAGAAACATTAAAAATGTACCTACACCATAAAATTATATCTGCACAACTGAATGTACAGGAAAAGTATATTATCTCAGCTTTGTTTTTACTTAATATGTGATTGGTTGAAATATTTTCTTTTTATCTTTGGTTGGAAATAAACCTAGGTGCAGTACTTAGTTGCAAGGAAGAAAAATTGGATATTCTTGTAACCTGATGTTTTAGTTTGGTTATTTAATTCCTTGCTTCTACTTTATCTCAAAGGGCTAATGACTGGCCAGTGTTTCTTGCTAGAAAAGGGGAATTATCAATTGAATAGGCCATTTTTAATAAATTTATTTTAAAGCTTTCTTTTAAAATACAGTGGTACTTTAATGGTACCCACTTGGTGTCCTAACCCACCAAAGGTGGTTTTTTGTTTTTTGTTTTTTTCCTATACTGTTGTTTCAGTCTTTGCCTAGAGGTTCTTAGATCATGTGATGGTGGGATTCCGGAGAAAGGATGTATCACCTAATGCAAGGGTTTGAAAATTATAATTAATTAAGCATTTTTTCCACCTATCATACTAGAAGAAATGTAGTGAGGAAACTAGAAAGACTCAGACTGAGGCTGTCATAATTAGAAAGAAAATTTCTGTCATTTAAGAAAATAGAATTTTCAAAAGAGAATTGATTGTGGACTTGATGCCTAAAAAACAAGATTTGTGAAGAAATAGTGACTTAAGAACAATGGGAGCACATCAATCCTATTGAGTCAGAATAGAGGTACTTGTAGCCCAATACGAGTTGCTACAGGGAAGAGTACTAGCTGGCAGCAGCAAAGTGATACCAGAGTACTTTCTCTGTCTTCAAAAAAATGTGGCTTAGAGAATTCCTGAGCCAGAACAGTGATTCTCTGTATTTAGTGTTTCTTGGCAGTATTTCTCTTTCGTGAACTTGTGCAATTTGTCTTTGAACCCATGTGAACTTTTAACATGTACAGCACTCCATGTTAAAGAACACCACAACTTAACTATAGATTGTATGAACTCTTTTCTTGATTTTAACAAAGGTAGTTACACTTGCAAGCTAGGACAGTTTATAGCTCTTAACTTTCATATGGAAACAGTCAGCAAACATTGGTCCCTATTCATTCTCTCTATATCATCATGATTTTTTAATATTATAATACTGGGAATCCAGAGGCCAGCTACTGCATAGACTAAGACCAGCTACTGGAGGGATCTGTATTATATATATGTACATATATACCCATGCATACATATATGCACATGCATATGTGTATATATTTTCCACTGATGGACTTTCATTCTGATCAGCCAGGGAGGGGAACAGGATGAAGCTGTTGGTACCATTCACTTGCCTGGGTGCTGTGTTTTCTGTGTTGAGCTGTGTGGCCAGTCGTGTATATTTATTGCATGTACATATGCATGTGTGTGCCTAGTGGGAGTACATGCTCAGCCCCACTACTGGCTGGACYTAGGGACACAGAGCTGTGGCAGCCTCACCTCTGTCAGGCTCAGGATTTGGCACCCCCTAATAATTTATGGATGTTTTTATGTCTTGTTCTGATCCCTTAGTTTGATCTCCCACATAATAACGGCTTTAGAATTTCAGTCAGCAATTTCAGCATAGCACGTATGTGTTAAAGTAAGGAAAATGTATTTTTTACAGCTTCTGAATAGTTTAGTCACTTAATTTTTATAGGGGAAATTATTTTTTCAATGGTTTTACTGCAGCTGTGGCCTCTAAGACTCAGGCTATCTTGAGATGTTAATTTCTTTTTAGAAAGAAAGCTTAATACAAGGTCCATCCTTTCACATTACTTGTTAAACTGCTTCCATGATTASTTACTCATCTACCTCCTGATCAGGGTTTTCTGCTTTGAACATTAGATGTTATACCTTATTAAATTTTCATATCGATGCATTCAAAAATACACCAAATCAGTTTTAAATGTCTGTGTAACATCTGCCAAAAGTTTAAGCCATCTAATCAGTAGCTGGTGATGAAAGTGGCTCTACCCTTAAGTGAGAAATTTAAAGAAATTACTTTCCCCTTTTAGGTTTAGATCAGAGTGTTAGCAAAAGCAGTTAATGTTTTAGAGTGAATAATTGTTTTCTCCCCAAGAACTGAGTACACTGTTGTGGATGTAACCTGTGTAAGATGGACATAACCAGTGTAAGATTGCATGCAGAATTGTAACAATTGATACTGGTGAAAATTGTTTCCACGTGCTACCTTTAAAATATAGATACTTTTGGTTAAGTTGTTGCTTTTTGAACTCCCCCTTGCCAAGGTTGCTAAATAACCTAGCAGGCAAAACAGAATTTTCCTGGAGAGCAAAAATGTGGTGGCTCAGGGATACATGCAACTTATGGCATTGTTCTTTAATTAACAGTGGCTAGCAGGTCATGCCAAGTCAGCAGAAGTGGATGCTCATGATGAAGATATGCCTTAATCCTTGTTGCCTCTGAGAATTGAGACTGTAGTGATTATTACCAGGTAGAAAAAATTATCTGAGTGATCTTAATGGGCTGTCCTAGAGCTATGAGCTATTGGCCATTTATGTGCTGAGTATAATAAATATTTAGGACAAGAACGATAGTTGAATTTTACCCTTTTGATTTGGTAGCTGTTTCAGTCTTTTCAGCTGTGGGGATTTTTTTTGTTTTGTTTTGTTTTGTTTTTTTTTGTGCAGCAGCACGTGAGCTCTTGGAATAACTACTTTTAATATGAGAGACTATTACTTTTAATAGGGAGAGAGAAGGAGAGTTAAATGTAATTTCTAATTAAAAATAAAAAGAAGAATAAGAAAGGATATATTCAAAGAGAAGGTAGGGATGAACTTAGAAAAAGGAATTTTTTTCATGCAGAGAATTAAATGGAGTGATATAAATGAACTTTTTGAACAACTCTAAGACTGCATAGTCAGACTGAAATTGAAAGTCTTTTAACCGATGATCTTTGCAACTGGAATTCAGTCCTGAAGTCTAMAGGTGTTGAAGAAAACTTTCATGACCTAATTCCATACTGTTAGTTATTCCCCCTCCTCTGCATGGACAGTTACAGTGCACAGGATAGACTACATACAGGATTTTGTTACTTATCATTTTTAAGCTTGTTTGCAGTGTAATATTTATAGATTTCATTTATAAGACAGAATTTTTTTATTGGCTTTTCTGTGACACTCTTCGTTGTAGTAACCAATGCCTCACACATGTCAGCACATATATATCTGAAACATCCCAGTGTGGTGAGGTGACTGATATCTCAACTTTTCCCTTCCCAGTTTACTGAGGCACTAAGTTCAAAATATTCCAATTTATTGGGATGCTCAATAGAGGGCTCTAGAACCTGATTTTGGAAAGTGCTTAGCGTTCTGTATAACTTCACATTGAAARCACATCTCAAAAGTCCTTCTGGATACTGGAACTCTCTAACAAGCAGCAAGAATAGTCGACAGTCATCTGTGGAAAAGCTTATTAAGGTCTCGGTGGCACAAGCTGAAATAACAAAATCCTTACTCTAGTGTTGACTGTAAGAGGTTTCTTTTTATTCCTCTAGTCTGCCTCATTGTCAGGATGGCTGCACAACCCTGCTGCAGCAGAAGGAAGTAGGGCTTTGGTAAGAAACAAGTTCCTTGGTCTCCCTCAAGCCACCAACACCTGCTCTGCCTGCTTGTTCCCCTCTTTAGTCTGAGCCCTTTTGTCCTGAACCCTCTATCTGGATGAAGCCATTTTTTCCATGGAATCACAACAGCTATTCTCTTTGCCAAAGCAATAATATTCTTCTTTCATTTTACATTTTTTTATCCAGCTGTTCCTAATCTAGTCTGTGAAAAACCTGTCAGATCTTTTTTCCCTTGCTCTTGAACCACTCTCAGTTCTGATCCCGTATTTTCCTCTTTCCTCCTTCAGGATTCCTGTCTGTTCTCCCTAACTGCTGTGTCCTTGTGGTAGAATTTCTGCTCCAGTCTGTCGATTTCCATGAGTTAAATTAATCCACTTTTGGAAGTGTAATGAACAGATTTGGAATAAGAGTACACACASAGACAGTTGATCGAAAGAAAAATGTCTCTGGAGGCCAATCTTTATGGTCCTTTGTCAAATACAAATTTTTCAGATGTTTAATTCTGCATGTAAAACCTGACTTTAGTTATTTAAAATGCCACCTTCACTTCTGACATGCTTAGAAGTGGCATTCTGGGCCCCTGCAATATGCTGTGATCTACAACATTTATTTAATAGGTGCAACTACTATTACTGGTTGGCACATAGGGGAGAATAAACATGCAAAATCAATTAAAAAATTAATGTGATATCTTCTCAAGAGAAGCTGGTTCAAGTGTTCTGATACTGGAAATTCTGCAGTAATTTGAGGACAGGGGGAGATTAAATACTCTGGACATGAGTTTGGAGTTGCATACATTTCTGCTTTGTTTTTTTGATCAGAAAAATCAAGGTGGAAAAGGGTAACACTATGTAGTGGGAATAAATGAGAGAAGAATAGGTTCTAAGTAGACTTGACAGAAGTTAGCTGGCCCAGCAGAGAACAGATTTCCTTTGGGCTCTAAAAGAGACGGAGCTTTTGGACCACAGTATTCCTAAACATCCTCCATTCCCCCAAAAGCCCAACCAACCAAACCAAACCAAACACTCGGATAAGTGGAGCCTTCCAGAGGGTAGCTCCACTGTAGCTTACTCAGCAAACCTCCTAATGAGCAGGTTAATTGGGTTTAAGTGGCTTAAGAGACACTGAGCAGATGCTTTGGTATTTAGTTTGAGATAGCAGAAAGACACCTGAGATGCAGTACTCTGCAAGGCTGCTCCTGTACTTCTCATGAAGTTGCAGGAAGGTTGGGAGTGGACCAGATAAGGGCTGTTCTCAGTTTAGTGTACTGATATCTTGGATGGTTACTAAGTTGTTTTTAAATAGAGGCATTTTTCAAACTCCTCTCTGACTTCTGATTTTTGGAGAGCCTTATCATCTTTACCTTGCTTTCATTCCTATTCAAGATCCTACATAGTAAGGAGAGCATTAATGCAAAGTGTATGATTTAGGAACTGTCAAGACTGCAATGGAGCTGTTTAGTTCTAGGTTGGATTGCTGCCTGTACTGTTTGTTCAAAGCTGGTATTAGAGGAGAGGATCCTTGACTATAAATGAAGCTTATAGTTCTTATTTTTTTTCTCTTCCAAACATTTTCATGTTTGGGATTTGCAGAAGTTTATAACCTAAGGGAACAATACTTCAATGTTAATGTAGTCAGCCGTGACAATCCTGCTCCAGAAAAATCATACTTTATCCTATATAGGAACAGCTGTGATACTGCACAAACATCAAACATTGCACATATTTCAAATGCTGTATGAAATGCTTGTGCTTTTATTTTCTCTTTACCTTCCATGGGAGAACTGGTTCTTTTTGAAGAGTTCTTTATCATGCTGAAAATCATCAATGTTACAGATAGTTATAGGTAAGAATGAGGATATGAAAGCAAATAAACACACAAAATCACATGCATACAAGGAGAAATAAATTAGACTATTGTCAGATGACACTGACAGGATCTTGAGCTTTATTTACAAAACAGCATGAAAAAACATTTATGGCTTTTTATCGTAAAGAAAATGAGTGAGAAGTTGAATTTGACTTCTGCAGAAGCCACGAAGTTAATCTTTGTATTTAAAAATGTGGTTAAAAAGACTGTATGCTAATATCCGAGTTCACTGAGAAACACAAAGGGGAATGGGTATTATCAATTCGCAATTCATTTGTCTTCTAAGACAGATGGAGAACTAAAATGGTACCAGATACTATAGCTCTCCCTATTCCTAATTCTATGTCTCTCAGAGTTAAGAGTGTTAAAAAGAGTTAAGAGTGTAGTGTCCAAAAATACTTTCTCATTTCTAGAAAATTGTGAGAACAGGCAGTAAAGTAGTTGCCTATGTATGTCTATGATTGTAGACAGCAGAGAAAGAAAAGGACTCAGCATATACTCTCTTAAATCCAGGATGTAAAATCCAATTGTAACAGGTTCTTTCTCCATGCTGTTATATGGATGAAGGGGTTGATTAGTAATAGGATTTTGCAACTCTTTGAAATATGGCAAAAGAAATCTTGTTATGTCAAAAAGAGGAGACACCTGTTGAAACGCAAGCAGCACACAGTAGTAGCCCTAAACTAATCCTTAAAGTTTTAATCAACACCTACGCAGGCCTCTTCACACAGATGCACCCCCCCCCCCCCAGAAGTGTCATACAAGTGGTAACTAGTGCATTTTGTTAATTCTGAAATTGTAGCAATTTCTCTGTGTAACCAGTGTTTTCTAAAGATAACTGATTTTGCTTTACATTGACATGGACTATAAGCACTCAAATTACAGGAAGGTAGTGGCAAGAATTTTTGAAAACACTTAAATCTTATTGCAAGTTCTTGTTTGAATACACCTGAAAAATGCTTATTAGGTGGAGTAGAGCAACATGGGCATAAATGTGGAATAGAGTCACGTTGACATCAACTGTTAAATTTTTTTGGAGAGATAYCTACAGCAATATTCTATAATGTAATGTAAAAATCATTAGTATAGTGTGCATTACGACAGAAACAGGAATCTGTATTTGTATGTTATCTCTCACTGCGGTATTTAAACCCTTCTATAGAACTTGTTCTGAATTTTGGTGGAGGAAATATACCAAACATTGGTACAGTGCATGAAATTAGTATTACTTGGTTATAGTTTCTTTGATCAGCTAAACAGACATTAATAGGATTCTTATTTTGTCTTTATTCTCTTATAAATATGAAGTGGGGAAAAAAAGCCTTATAATTATATAAAGTGAATATTTTATTTAGGCTATGGATGCTTTTTGTGAACTTTATTCTTGAAATAGAGAGCTTTTACGGTTGAATATTTGCTGAAAGCATGCAAGTGCCAAATGTCCTTATATCATTAGTTACTTTCAGACTGGTTTGATATGTTGCAAAATACATACTGTGCATTCATTGCTCCATAAATTACTGTCTACAATTTAGGGATTTTTTTCTCCTTCTGCCGTGGTATGGAAAAATCTTACTGATATCACTGTAATGGTATATAGCAGCTTGTAATACTATTATGCATGGAGGAGAGACATAAACTGTTATTTACTTATTAGTCAAAAACCTTTTTGTGCATGAACATCATCCAGTCAGTGAAGTGGCTGAGCTGTCAGTCAGTCTTTTATTTTGCATGGTTCTAGTGTCAGTGCTATAAAGGAGAACTGAAGAAACTCTATAAGCTTAACTAACAACAGCATGCTAGCAATGATGCAGAATGATGGACCTAGTTGAGTATGCACTCGGTCAATGGAGGGTGCAGCAGCTGGGATGCAATGGAAGAGACTGCTGATTGAATTCAGGCATGGAGATAAAAGCTGGTCAGGAAAGGTTTTTTGAACCTTAGAAATTATGTGGAGTAAGGAGACCCGATGACTCCTGAGAGGTGCAAGTATGGCCCTCTTGGTTCCTGGTTCTCTACAAGACCTCCCCAAACTGCATTTCCTCTACTCATTTAAGCTGCATAGTTCAGTTCCACTTCCACTAGTCTACTCCTTCATCACACCCAGTGTTGTGATACCAGAGCCTTTCAGTCATATCATATTCCCACGGTACTTCCTCTTTCTCCCTTGACACATTGGAAAATGCATATTTGAGTGCCTCAGGCACTTGATTTTATGTATGTTTTCTATCTTCCATCTTTCTGTTTGTATAATCAACTTTTTCTCCCCTTTTTCAGTAATCACTGTTGATAGCTTCRGGGCTCTCTGGCATATACCCAGGTTTTGCTTTTTTGGCTGATATTTGCCTTTGGAAAGTTGATACCCAACCTCACTGGGCCCTGAAACTAGGACTTGAAATCTCTCTTAAATTGCTTATACCTGTTTAACTCAGGCTGTTGATACTTTGGATTTCTAGTACAATCCATTTTGGAAAAGTGTGACAGGATTGGTGGAGTTAAAACTTCGTGAAGAAGTCTCCACTGAGATACCTTTCTGAACATGAGTGTTCAAGTAGACATTTGAAAACTATTAAAATCTTGGAAGATACTGCCTTCTAGCATGACTTGCTCTGCTGAGGTTGAGCTTTGTTAATACTTTGAGCTGCTCCCCTGTCCTCTTTCCTTCAGGTCCTTTTTACTTGTAGCAATGGTTGTCCCCAYTGAACCATCAACCATACTCTCAGATGCAACTTGTGGTATTGCATGCATAGACTAAAAGAACGGTTCCATTAATTGGGATTTGTCTTTTTCCTCTACTGACCCCTGTTGATGATAAAAAATAAATTGTTTCTTGGAGGTAGAACAGTAGTGAAGTGGATGCCCCAGAAGCCTCTCAGCTACATTCCTTCAAAAAATTTCCAGGAAGGGTGACCGCAATGCAGCATAATAGCTGCTTTAGACAAGGTCACACTCGTATTCAGCAGAATGCAAATGGTAATCGTAACTCAGTACAGACATATCTCACTCTGTCACATATGCTGCCTGCTGACAAGTTAATAATTCTTTCAAGATTTAAGTGTGGATCTTTTTCAGGCCTGTTCACTATTTTGGTAGCACCTGTAACATTCTTGGGTATGTCTACATTATACATTTCTTTATGAAGTGAATTACTGGGTTGAAAAAAAATATTGACTAACAGCTCATATCCCACTGAGTGTCACTGTGGGTTGGTATTTTAGTTTGCAATGCTGTCTGCAAGGTGTCTATATATCAGCGGTTTGAAAGCTCTCCTGTAAGCCTCTGCATCCTCATGCTGTGGGCAAATGCTGTGCTTTCTTGTTGTCTGTTTTGCAGAGATGCAGTTACCACACCAGTGACCACTGTAGAAGAGCGATACGAGAGCAGTTCTCTCTCCTATCTGCTACCATGGCTGTCCTCTCAGGAAAGCTTGCTGCTGATTCTTGCTGCTAGCCCTGCTCCGGGTCTGCGGACCACAGTGCCACAACACTCCCCTTAGTGGATCACATATGTTTTTCAGGAGGTGGTAGGTGAAGCCTCAGCATGTGCCAGAAGAAGTCTTTTAATATAGTGAGGTGGGAGGGGTAAAGAGCATGTCTGAGTGAAGCCTTCCTGATGGACGGGATAAAGATTACCCAGTGTTGCCTGTCCCCTCTTTTGTTTGTGGCAAAGCTGTGCTTCCAGGGTTTAAAAGGAGGTGCTGGGCCAGAGAAGAAAGCACCAAAATGTAGATGCAGAGGGTCTTGTTTCAAGATCTCTGTCAAGAGCAGATACCTGCCCTTCAGCATCAACACCTGACTTTCCAGCAGTGTATTGCAGGTGCTCAGGCCTTGAAATAAAATCTTGCTTTATGCAACTAGAGGCTTATCCAGGACAAYGGGTTGAATGCAGACCCTTTCCCTAGGTGGCTGCAGACATTGCTCCCTTTCTGAAGGTGGGGGCAGTAGTTACGTGTGATGAAGTACGAGACCAAGGAACACTCAGAACTCCAAATGCTTCCTAAGAGACTTGCTGTGCTTGTTGTCCCAGAGCTAGTTTTTATTTTCTTAAATGTCAAGATCCTTTCAGGGCTTGCAGAGCAAGGTGCGGGCAGTTACTTCCTGGTATTTATTCTTGCCTAATTTTCCCAGCTGCAAAACCCCAGGGCCTCTGTCCTGGCATAGCCTGGCCAACACAGAATATTTCTGCAGCTCTCCGGAAGTGGGCTGGACAGATCTGCTTTTCTAGAGGAGGAGAAAGGAGAACAAAGGAAGAGAATGTTAAGGAAAAGAAGAAAATGAACAAAAAAAGAGGAAATAAGGCAAAAGAAAGGAGAAGGAGCTGAAGAGGGAAAAAACCTCAAAAGATGAAAATAAGAACTAGCCAACAGAATGGTAAAAGGTGGGATTAATAGTAGACAGCAGCACAGAATCTGGGTAACACGCAGCTGAATGGATCTCATGAGGCGTGAGATCTCCCTTTGCTTCCTTTTATGCTTAGGCAACCATGGGAGGGCCCCCTTCTGGTAGGGTGGGACAAGTGGAGCAGGGCAGGGTAGAACGGCAACACGTAGTTCTGCTCTGTTCCCTCCTCCTTGCTAAGGAATGCTTGGAGTGAAATTTCTGTTTTTCCATGTGAGAGCTTTATCTGCAAAGGAGGCCATTTTATGTTGCAGCTGTGTGTTAAGGAGCGATGGAGCGTGTGCCACATGAGGGCGCTGTGAAATGGAGCAGGTCCTGTAACAAGCCGTTAGGGTAGGAATATACCTGTTATATCTGTTTTCAAACACATGAGACATGGAGTATGTCTGTGTATAGAGTGTTGTAAACGTGCATGAAATTGCCTGCAAATGACCTGAACTCATTTTCATACAGTTGCAGTAGTAAAGTTTTAATCAAGTAGAAACAAGGAACATGTTTTCTGTAGTGTTTTACTGTAGAAAGTAAAAACGTTTCAAAAGCCAGTAATGGCTCCCCTGGTCAACTTAAGGGCAAAAAAAAAGATGCTGAAGGTCAGGCATACTGCTATGTGTTGAGAATGCTAACTACTTTGTCTAGGTCCTTAGGGAGATCATTTCGAATGAGTCTCTACAGAAGCAAGAGATTTCTATACAAGCATTTCTTGGGAGAAATGACACCAGTATTCATGCCAAAAATTGGCATTTTCAAAACATTAAAAAGATATTTATTAGAATGATGCATTAGCCTCTGTGCAAACATAGTACATAATGCAAGTTCAATCTAGTAGAGTGCCTTCATGTTCTTTCAGCTGTGAAAGCTCAAGAAAGTTACTCAAAAATTTCTAAAATCTATTTCCAGTCTTTTGAAAAAAAGTGCTCTTCTGGAAGTGTCCTTTGAAGTAGATTTGATATCCAATTTCAAGCTGAGAGGTGTTGAGAAATGGGGAAGTAGAACTGATAATTCTTCTTAGTGGAAAAATTCCGCTAACCTTAGTCATCTTGTTAGAATTGGCTTAATGTTTGATGTGTTTTTGCTCAAGTTAGAAAATTAGAAAAACAAGGAAAAAATAAATTTCTGTGTCTCCAGGTTGTTTAGTTCAGTTTGAAAATGAGAATCATAAAATCGAAAAGTAAATAAATACAGCTTAAGTAAAAACAAGTCCAGTATGGTCTTTATTTAAATGTATGAATTTAAGCTGCTTTGCAATGAGGAAGTCTTGTTTTGCTTTTACAATTTTAGAATGGCATGCTGATTCAGCCCTATCAATAATTTCATAAATTGTGACAATGAAAGTAACTTTTATTTCCTAAATTTGAAATAGTGCCAAATCTTTGTTTTCTCTCTGTCTTTCTCTCTCTCTCTCTTTTTTTTTAAAGGAATTAGATCTTTTTCCATTAACAGAAAATAGCAAAACCAATCATGTTCTTTGGAAAAATATCTCCCACCATTACCAGTCATTTCAATTGAGAAGGAATAACCAGGTTTATTCTACTGAAGTAACCCAGTGTGAAATAATAATTTTAAAAATATTTTTCCCCACTGTGACATGGGTAGGTAAATAACAAGGCTTGCACTTTCAGAGAAAAACTGCTACATCTAGAAATAGGAAGCTTGACAGAAATTCTGGAGATGAACTCCATGACTGCATCCCTAGCACTGTACAACGTTTATCACTGGAACACCATAGTAACGGTTCAGTTTCCATAAATCTGTCTTTGCTTTGCCATTCTTTATACCTAGTATTTTGGCATCTTCGTAAGAAGAGAAATTGAATCTGTTACTTTAAAAGCTTAACCATTTGGTAGTTATTTGTGCCAAAACTACAGTGCACAGTTGTTCCTCCAAAACTAAATTATATATGCTGTAGCAATAGAAAAAATTAGATAGGTCAAATATTTATGATGCTATTGTCAAGGATTTTGAGTCCTTTTTGTCCTAGAAAAGACATTTAGATTATAGGCTCAGCAGGMGGGGAGTGGATGCATGCTTTTTGCTCTGAACAGCAAAACAAATTCTACGTTAAATTGAAATGMGTCCTGCCTATTTTAGGGCTGGGATGCTCATATGATGTGAGTGGCTAGCATGAAAATAGTATCTAACTAAAGAATAAAACACACTTCCAGTTCTAAACTGTTTTGCACTTCACAACAATTAAATTATTTCAATCAGAGAGATATTTGTGCTTTCTGGAAAGTATTCATGATAACCTTGAAGTAAAGCATGCATTGTCACCTTTAAGCTAGTTTCCTATTGACTAAATACACCCCTTTCCTCACACATAATATGTTAAGCAGTTTTCCTAATAGAYGACGTTATGCACTGCTTTCATTATTTTTTGCCCTCTATTCTTCAGATGAAATGCAATATTTCCATCCTGGGTATTTAGCCTAAACTCTTTTCACTAGGCCCTGAAACCTTGGATAATGGTTTTTCAACCTTAAACCTTGCTCTACCATTTGCTTTTATACCTAACCGATGACACTTAGGTACTGAACAGGACTCACTAATAGAATTCTCTACACTCTAATAAGCTCTTGCTTCATAATTCTACGTACCTAAAGTTTGTTGACTACTTCATTTCCTGATTTTAAGATAATCCAGAGACACTGACATCACCACTCACCACTTCACCATTTCAAAAAGAAAAGAAAATTCTGGAACAGATTAGATCTGATTCATTTTTATTCCTCTTGCACACTGGACATCAGACTAACATGGAGCTTTGACTGCAGCATCTACCACTTTTGGAATGTGTGATAGCAATCCAGGCTTTGAACATATTTGAATGTGATTTGGATTCACATTCCATTTCATTATTTAATTTTGGGGAGGAAAAGAAAAATTCACTTTTTGCCTCAGACTTTCATCTGGCACCTTTGACAACGTGATCCTTACAAGATCTTTTGTCTAGAGTGTTTGTCAGGGTCTGCATAGTATATCAGAACCATACTGAAAATGTATTTGAGACAGAAATGAAGATGTATTATACCTTTTTGCATTCTTTCCTCCAACTTGGCAGCCTGATCTAAACTCGTGATAATGTTTGCTTTATCTCCTTCTATTGACTGATCCAAATTTTCAAAATTTTCTCTTTGCTTATAAATAGTGAAGAGTACATAAGGATCTTCCTGGCCAAGCATATTTTCCTCCAATAGTGGATATGTCTGTTGCRTCTGGACTAAATGACACGTTCTGGGCTTAGATGAAACATAAGGAAAATAAGACTTCAGGTAACTATCACATTAATCAACACATGGTTTAAACCATTAAGCCACGCACTGTTTCTTATTCTTGTTTACTGCTTTATTAGCTTTTCAATGTTTCTGCCTTTTTTTTTTTTTTAAATCAACACTTTATGAGAGTCTGGTTCAGACTTTGCATCTTAATGCTGTGTTATTATTGAAAATGTATCTTGTGAGAAAAAGAAATTCATAACGTTGATGAACAGTGGCATAGTAGTATTAACAGCTGATGAGTTTTCTTTCTGTATGAGCACTGATTTATTTTCTTGGATGTTGGAGGAAGAAATGGTGAACTGTTCTAATTATTTGCTAATGGATTTTTTTAAAAAATGACTTGTTTTCTTTTCATTGACATGTTTCATTGGATTACAAAATTATTAAAAAGTATTAAAAAACCCTTAATTTTCCCACTTATATAATTACTTTGTACAACTTTTGTATAATCTACAGGTCTATTGCTGTCTTCAAATACACTAGCAAGTGTACAGATCTATACCTGAATTTTTGCCAAAAAGCCTTTAATTTTATTTAGGGACTTGTTAACTATTCTAGCCTTCTTGGTGGGTTCTTTAAGCTTTTACCTAGGATAAATATAATACAGTATATGATTGTGTAAATGCTATAGTAGCCTCTCTTTAAATCATTCAACATTGCTTGGAAATGTTGTGATTCTTTTAAATCATATAAAACGTATTTGTATTATATATTCTGGTACAATAAGCAGAAAAAATGTAGATTTCTCCATTCCCACAGCAAAATCTTGTTTTCCAGTAAAGCACCAACCTCTTTCTTTACCGTATATGTGCTTTCACCCATTCATTAGATATATTTATATTACACTCAAATTTGCTCTGTTCGTTGCTCCTTCTTTGTGGAAAGAGCCTTTAAAAATTAAGCTCCTTTAGAATCTGGCACTATTTTCCCCAACAGGGCTTGTGACAAATGCTTAGAGAAGAGAAAGAAAGGAACAATTATATCCGAAGACAACTTCCATGACAACATTACAGGAAAATAAAATTTACTAAGTCTAAAGCACAGCTTCAATTAGTATCAATTCAAAAACATTTCTTATTTCTACAAGAAAATTACATGATTTGCTTAAATCTTCTTGGCTACTTTTACTGGCTTTTTTCCTGCACAAAATGAAATGACGGGTAGATATGTAGCCTTTTTGTGCCATTAAACTGAAACCTAGCTCTTTCAAAATTATGAGTAGATAATCTGATTTTTTTTTTCCTTTTAGAGGTGATGAGATCTTCTCAGTTCTCAAAATCTATATTACTTGAGAGAGTCTGATATTCAAGAAAAATCAAGCTTTTACCAATGTGTGGTAGGACTGACAATGCAGTCTTCTCTCTGCTCCTGGAAGATAAATGAAGAGAGAGAAGTTTTCACACGTTTTTCACAGGCTGCAATTTTTATTGGTGAACTTGTCGCTGTCAGGTCTGTCTCTTTGGTCCTGTTGATCTGCTAGCACTCCGTGTTCTTACTCAAAACCTTGTGCTGTCTGTGCTTCCCTCACAAGCCAGTGCCTTCCAGCAGCACAAGACATCTTGTTCGGTCAGTGTTAACTGCCCTGTGCTGGAACGCTGAAGGACTGATCTATTTTGACAAGGGCCAAGAAGATTGCTGCACGTGCCTGTAATTAGGTTCAAATTTCCTGCTTTGTTTTTTTAATTCGTGAACTGCATTCCTTGATCCTGAAATTAATGAAAAGATAATTTCCCCTTTTGAGGGGAAATAACATTTGTGTGCTGTTAGATCTGTGTTTTTAACATTCTTCTGCAGTACAACTGGTGGGACTGTGAGTTTCAAGGAAAACATAAGCACTAGCTGCCAGATATATTTTCTGTTCTTGCTCAACTGAATATTTGTTTCAATTCTAATATTACAAGGTAAATTACTACTCTGCTGCTACTGGAGATATATTTTTACTTCCTTCCTACCGACTTAGAAATAAAGCTCATAACTGGCAAAATTACATATCTCTATCTGATCTTTCTTCTGTGTCASTTTGAATAGCAGACTTGGATATATATTTAGAGTCATGCCTCTGATTTGAATATGGCTAAATAATATGCAGCCTTTTGGACTATATTCAATGCTTCCTGTCCACTTAAACAGTCTATGGCCCAGGATACATACATGCTTACCTAGAATAAAATGTCCTTTGACTAGTTTCAAGACTTTCTGTTCAAAGCAGATGTTACAAGTTTTTGAGCAGCAGTATAAAGTGCTAATTAGATTGATCAGCAAGGCCAAAGAGACTTTATAGCAACATATTAAATGGACAAATAAGAAAGATTTCACCTAATTGATACCACAGGGCTCCCTCATAACCATGGGAATTTAGAATGTTGTATCATGTTCTGGTTGTTCTAATTTTGTTTGTTTGATTTATAAGTGCTTATATTTACACTTAGGATAGTACTGTGCTACTAGTATAGATGTAAGCATAATGGTAGGCTAAGGTCTTGCTAATTGCGGGGCAGGCATGAAAGGACCTTTGAATAGAGGGGCTCTTGGAAAGCACTAGGAAGTCAGTGATGGATTAGACTCCTGCTAATTTTCTTGGGTGATGGACAACCTAAGACTGGTCCAGCACAGGAGTTAGCAAGTAAGAGCTGTCAGTGCTTTATAGATATGGATAAAAAGGAGGAGTCATGGGCTGTTGGCAGTCTGGCATAAGGTATTAGTATAACTTAGTAGAAACACTGCATTTGTAATAGGTCAAGACATTCACATAGCACAGCATAGCAACTCCGGGAAAAAGCAAAGGTAGCTAGCCACAAGATGCAAGTTGCAAAGTTAACCAGGTATGGCCAAATGTGAACAATGGTCTGGCCTGTAACAGTGGCAAGAGGAGCTGACACGGTGTTGAGTTGGGGTTGTGCTCATATAAGTGAGTGCTCTTGGAAACTGCCTGCCACCACTCTCCTGGCAAAGTGAAGAATTCCTCACCTACTTGTGTGTCTAGTGCAGTAGTCCATTTGTCTTTAACTTTTCTGTTGTCCTTGCAATTTGAACTGAACAACATCTGTTTTCACCACATGACTGCATGGTCTTTGAAAGTACACTTGAAAAGACCAGATACTTCAGCAGATCGTAGTATACCTGTCTGTCTGATCAGTCTGGGAGAGAGCCCCACAATCTTTGCATCCACTCTTGTGGCTTTATTCTGGACTAGCAAGGAGAAAAAGCAAGTCACTTGGCAGCTGGGATATATTAACTTATTAATAGGAAATTAAGCAGCCTGTTGACCAATCTTATCTATATGCCTCTGGAGAGATCTTGTTCAGAAGTTTGCTTGTCTGGACTTCCCTCATCTTCTTCCAGGTAAGGAAAGTGAACTTGCAGTATTTAAGATTATTTTCATTTAGAGCTGGAGTTGATGTGTTTTATAGACCTGTAAAGTAAGCAAAACTAGGAAAGTTACTAGAAGTAATGCTAACTATACATTTATTCATCTGGACATAATGTAATAATGGATTACATTATATCACTGATACACAGTTAGGACACCATGATAGACCTTTTAACTACTTATAAGCATATGCAGAGAGAAAGAAGGTGAGCACATACAAGGCTTTATGATAGCCATTAAAGGTTATGAGCTTTCAGACATTACATTTGTAGTTATTCATTAATTTGCTTTACATTTGACTTGATTGCTTCATTTCTTGTTGCACGATATAAAGTCCAGGAAGAAAATGTAGACCTTTTTTTTTTCTTAGAGTGGTGGGTTTTTTTGTTTTTTTTTTTTTTGGTGTGGACAATAGAAAAAATGTACATAGAGAAAAGCTGATTAAAGTGACAGAAGGAAATCCCCTTATCAAATAATTGCCAAAATATTAAGACTAGCTAATAAATTACATACATTTACCTTAGATGTAGGAAGTGTAATACTTTTAATGAAGATTTTAAGGAGGAATATCAGTGAAGACGTGTATTCAGCTGATTAGGTTTTATGGATAGTAAGGAGTAAGTTTTATTCCATGTCCAAAGTATCTTGGAATTCTAGTCTACTATTATGAAATTTAATGCATCTCTTACATGCTTAATGCTACTCTGCAAATTAGAAAACTTGACTAAATGATTCTGTGGCATGTATTGAGAGACAAAAGATATTTATTCCTTCTAAAATGAGGTGAAAAAAGATTGCTTTTTGAAAATATTCTGTTCTAAACTTACTCTCCTATGTCTAAATGGAATCTCAAAAACATTAGGGTTTGAATTACAAATTAGCACTTGGAAAGCTGTTTACTAAGGTCTTCAGAAAGCAGTAACAGCCATCAAACAGCTCATGTGCCATGTATGGGCTGTATACAGTCCTAGGAATGATCAATTATCTGGTACCAGAGAGTCCCAAGATATGCCAGATCATGCTGCGTTAGTAACCAACCCCATCTTGTTCTGACTAGACACTTGAATTTACATGGCATAATCTACCATTTTCTGTGGTTAGAACTGACAGAGTTGTTCTAGGCAAGGGATTACTAAACCTTTTTTGATGGTATCTAGTGAGTTATGCTAAAGGACTGTCTCTACCATCCTTTCATTTCTTTACCGTGAATAGCATCCCAATTTCAGGTAACTATTTATGCTTTACCCTTCTCAAAGAATAAAGGCTGTTGAAAGCAACCCAACTTCACTGAAGCTGATGATGAAATTGCTATTTTTGTTGAGCATTTTTCATATGTGTGGCCAAATGCGTTTTTGATAGAAATGCTGAATGGTGTTAGACTGAAAACACTGGTTCTTTAGGTCCCTTAAGCTGTCCCAGAAGTCCATTGATCAATTGTGAATGATGATACTGCTCACTTCCAGGAAAAGAAAAATGGATCATGTCTATGGCCCTGCTCTCTATACAGTTAAGATTTTCAAAGTCCCAAATGAAAATACACACAAATTTTTGACTTTCCTTGAGATTTAGATGCTTTTACTTTTTCAGTTGTCTTTGAAAATTTTGGCCTTGCTTAATATTTAATCTTTTGCATAATTGGTAGCAATATATAATTTTTTTAAAATTGACTTTGCTGATGTTTGTTGATACCTGTAAACAGTCCTGATTTTTGGTTACTTAAAAAAAAAAAAAAAAAGTCGTTTATTACATTCATAACACAAACATTTGTTGCCAAGATCTTTTTGCTCCCCCAAAACCCTGTTTTGCCAGGGTCCTGCCTTTGTCTTCTAGGACTAAAGCAACCACAAAATGAAAAATAGAAATATTCATCTTTTTTGTAATTGAGAAGCTTAAATACCACCAGGATACTGAAGGTTAGGCTTCTCAATGTAAGACAGTAGTCTTCGGGACCAGACTTCTAGGTAACTTCATGCCCATTTACGTCCTGAAGCAATTGACCTTTTTTGGCYGGACTGGACTCTGTTGAAAAACTATCAAATTACCTGTTAAAATCGGTGATAAGTTTTCTTAAAAAATCTATCCAGTTTGGCTGAGGTAGACTCATCTTCATTATGGCTCTTGGTGACCAGGCACAAGTGCTGCAACAAGTTTATCACAGATCTATGGATTGAATTAAGATGTCCAAAATGCCAAGCCATGCCTATAGCAACAGTTCAATTTTCGTTATCGAATAAAAGAAACATAGGCCTTCTAAGTAATACTGTGCAGGTTTTAAAACAGAAGTTCAAACATTCCAGGTGTATTGCGAACTTTGTGGTTTAAAAATTAGGCATTGTGTGTATATCTTTAATAATGGGTGGGTACAACGCAAACCCCAAATATTTAATACTCAGTGAGCTGCTGTTGCAGGAGCACATCAAGCCCCAATGGCCTATCTCTTTGTGGGAAGCGGTATTTTGGAGGCAGTAAGAGAAGAGAGTGGCAGGCAGATGGTCCTGTTAACACCTACTACCTGTAGGTAACACGCTTGACTTCTCTATTTCAGTTTCCTTTTTTTAACAAACATCTACATTAACTTTTAAAGTATTAGAAGAAAGCTAATTATTTCTGCCTCTGTTACTCGTCTAGTAAGAACAGCACTCAGTGAAGGTAATCTTTTCCATTAATGTGTTACATCTGGCTGGGATTTGGTGAGACTGCAACATGAATGTTGCTTTTTAGCTCCTTAAAATAAATCCTTGTCATTTTTTCACCAGTCTTCAACTTTTCCCACCCATGAATGTTTGTCTATCTCAGCTTATAGTTTTTAGTCTTTGAATTGTATTGTAGTATATGTAGAACTTAGTGAATATATTCTAAAACAAGTTCTTCAGACTTAAATTTGCCCATTTCATTTGTCATCTTCCCAACAGTTCTCTGTTTTTCTGTTTTGTTACTTGCTGTTAGCTCAGATGACTTTAGCCACTGCTATCAGCAGAAGAAGCAGATTTCCATCTGATTATCATAAACACATTTTGAGGCTCTTTAAAAGAGCTGAATCATTTTTGCTTACATTAATTTTTTTAGAGAGAACACAGAAAAAGCAGTCGTGGCATGTATGAACTTGAGAAAATTGTAAAATGTGGCAATCTGTGAATAACTAAGTTTTACCATTTGCTCTCAACATTAATTAATTACTACAGACTCCCATAGGTGACTCCAAAGCTTCCAAATTTATATTTTAATATAGAGTTCCCCATCTTTGGCCATGAAACGGATTGTGTTGAAACTGGAAGTATCAGAATTGGGAGATGTGATTAGTAGAGTCTGTCAGTGATAGTTGTGGGATTCATTTTATTTAATACTAGCTTYTTTGTCTTGGCAGAAAAGGAAGGTGCATTAATAAGCTAGGAATTCACACATAATGAAATAGATTTCTTGAAGTATTGGAATAATCGAAATGGGATAGAACTTAATAGTATAAAATGTAAAATTTGAGCACTTACAGATTAAAAAGTGCATATTACCTGGTGGAAGTTCATCTATTTGAAGTAAGAGAAATGAACTATAGCTGTAATATTAAAGCACAGAATGGTGTTTGATTAGTTTGTGAAGGTGATTCTTTGATGTGCTCACCTGGAATTGCAGGAGATTGTTCCGCCTAGAAGTGCTTAGAGAGTTACTTAATGCAGCTGTTTTTTCAAAAGTAGGGAATCATTTGATGCTTGTGATGATAGTCTATGTGCTATGTCCTAACACTTTAAAGTTGATCACCTTAGGAGAAATGGGCTTTGTTGTCTGGATAAAATGCTTGGGTTTTATTTAGATGGCTTTGGAGTCACAAAGCAATCTCTGAGGTGAACTGTGAAAGACTAATTGACCCTATTAAAGTGAAAAGTCAAATAAAAGAAAGTTCCTTGTTCTTTCATGCAGCCAAAAAGAAAAAAATGAGATAAAAAATAGTCTGTCAGTAGGATCTTAAAGACAGGTCACCTGCCTCTACTCCTGACATATGTTATCTAATATGTTTAAAGAGTTCCAGCATTTGGAGACACTGCTCTTTGATACACAGAATTTACTTCAGTGCTCCATATTCTCTGTAGGTTTAATGTGTGTATATAAATTTACACACAAAAAGGCTCCAAAGAACTAACACTTAATCTTGAATCTCCCTTGTCTTGTTGAGTATGAAAAGTAATATTTCCTTCAGGTCATGTTTTCTCTTTTTCTGATCATTTAAAATTTCTGGATTCTTTTTTACGTGTCCACATTTTTTCATCAGATATGGTGCACAGAACTGGGCACAGTACTCCAGCTGAGAGCTTGCCGATAGTAAGCAGTATGGAATATTATGTAAGAATAGAAGGCATTCACACTCTTTATCTACATCTTTCCCTTAACAAAGAGACAGTATAGCCTTTCTGCTGCATAAGTGTTAAAAATATTTGTTTATGGTAAAACCATCTTTAATGGTGTCCTTAATGTAAATAGCAATCTCTTAAAAAATTAGTCAGGTACTTCTGGATTAAAAAAAATAACTGTTCAAAAGTTCCTCTTCTGTGCGTCTTAAGCATCTCTTTGAGTCAGTAGAAAAAAAACTTTGCTACAATAAAGGAAGGTAGAAATGAGAATAAGAACCCTGTGTGCGCAATAAAATGAGTTYTAAGAGGTAGGTAATAAAAATGTCTTGCCCTGGTCCATCTGACCACTATATTCTCTAAAGAGAGTAGGTATGTGAGTTTTCCTAGCTTGGGCAGTAATAATTTTTGTGATGGTCTAATACTAGAATGAAGGATTGAATCATCCAAATTCCTATGTCATTCATACTCATCATGAACTTGAAGCCTTAAGTAATCCCACATAACACATTTATAAAACCATTTTTCCGAGTGAATGCACAAGTCCTTCCTATGGCAATGAGGTTAGTGTGACCAGATCAGGTACCTCTGAAATGAAAACCTCGAAGTGCCTATGCATGTTCAGCCTGCAGTCGCTCTGAAGAAATAGTACGTAGAGAATGGCAATAATTCTTCTGACTTGTCAATTTAGTAAATTTCTGATGAGAAGTGTACTTGGGACATATTACTGTAGGAAATTGCTCAAACAATCAAACGGAAGGTGATATGAAGATGTACTTATGTGTCATTGCCACCTGTAAGTTGTGTGAGAGCACGGTAGAACAATGTGATGGAAGGAATGGTGATTGGCATGGTGGTTTCTAGGGAATAGCTGTCTTATTTCTTCCACAAAACTTAAGGGAAGTCCCTTCTCCCAAAGTCTCTCAAAATGGCATATACTTATTGTGTTGAAAGGTATAGGGGAATCTCTTAAGGGAAATTATATATTTTCTCATTTTTTCCTCACTGAGTTCTTCATTTTTGTGGAGAGAGATCTCAGAGAAGAGAACAGAGACCGAGATGTGGAGGAAGAGACCTTGTCTCAGGCATTTGAACAAAAAAGGTTTGAAAGCACATGTTTAGTTCAAGAGTCTGATTCAGAGTAGCCATACATCTCCTTCTCCATTTGAAAATTTGAAATGAAAGTACTTACTTGAATAGGGTCTTTTTATTCCTCAATTGTTAGAAAATTTAGTAGATTAACGCTGATGAGTCATGTAAATGGTGGTAATTACATTAAATGTGTGTTAGCATTAGTAAAGCAATTGATTGCATTATTTTTGTCTAAATTTGTAAACATTTTTACCATCACAGCTGAATTTCTAGTGATAATTTCTGTCATCTTTCTGGTTTCCCAGCTTATTAGGAGTCTTTGCTAAAGGTAACAGAAATGTAAATCTAACTGTCAGACTGACAGGTGAGATAGTATGTTTCATGCTTGACTTAGCAATACCTTAATCAAATGGTAGAATATACATAATTTGGTATGCTTCTGTTCCTCAGAATAAACTGCAGCACATAACTCTTTGCTTGAGACTGGTTCTTTACACCTACAAACAGTGAAACTTTCCCATTTCCTCTCCAGTCTTTCATTTACGTTTTTATTCATTTCTATGACTCTGAAAAGAGCACAGATGTTAGAAAGACCCTTTCCAACTCTGAGGCCATTTTTGGTCTCAAGTCTTTTCATCACAGCTCTTACCTGGCTTTTCTTCGTCACTCTTCATCCCTCCACTCCTTTTACATCTATTTTATTTTCTTATAGCCTGTTCACAGGAACATCTTGTAACACCATTGCAACTGCAATACCCAAGTGTTGCTCAGTGAAACTGTATATTTAAATCCAGAGTAAAGATGATTAGAAAACTGAATTAACTTCTGGATTTTAGAAGAAACTATCACATTTCAACATATCGAACATTCCTCTTATATAATTATGAAAACAAAAACAAAAAGATCATACAGTGGTTCATTTCAATTCACTCCAGAAGATCAAATGTAGAAGTGTTTCTGAAATATAATATGTTTTCCTGTTTCCCCAAGCTCCCAGAAGCCATGTTCTGTAAAGCTTTCTGTTAGTGCTGGAAATTGTCCTTGTCAAAAGTCCTTTGGTCTTCTTCCGCTGCTAATCAAGATAAAAATCTGAACTTCTTAAAGTTACTCAAGTAAAAAATTGTCAAAAGCAAGCTTCCAACATAAGCTCATTTGTTCTCCTAACGTTACAGACTCTCATTTGGGAGTGCAGCGTACTGTCCTTCTGTTGCTTTTACCCTTGTGTTGTGCATCCTGACCTGCCTGGCCTTGTCATCTAGTCAGTTATGCCTTGCCCGCTTTAGTGCCTGAAGACTAAACTTTAAGAGATTTTAGCTCTGTGCTGAAGCGTGATTGTTCTGATGTGTGATTGTTCTTCCTGCATCTGCTGCCAATACAGTATGTCTCAGTACACGGTGAATCTCTGCTGGTACTTTGTATCAAGTGAAAAACATATTTCCTTTTAATATTTTATTAAGTTCCTTTTCCATTTAGTGTACCAATTTTGTATTAATATAATTCTTCTGCACTATGCGTATACACACACACACACACACACACACAAAAATCTCTGGAACAGCCTGTGGAGCTGGATAACCTAGCAGTTCTGCATATGGATTTTCTGGAAAATGTTCAAAGTCAGGAAGCTTAGCAAAAGTTGTATTTGAACATCTGAATTTTGGCTGTTGCCCATTAATGTCACTTATAGGAAAAATGGTAGCATTACACTAAAGACCTTCTGGCAGTTCACAAAAATAACTTGCTACAAAAGACTCTGCATGCAAYCATATGACATAACATTGGCTGGGAATGGGAGCCAGGGTGTTTGACTGGAAAAGCTTTCCTTCCATATGGGCATATGTGTGAAAATGGGTTATAAAATGAGCTTTAGGTTGAAAAGAAAGAATTGAGCTTAGAATTAATGGGAGCGATAAATCATTTCTGTTTCTAAGCTGAGTGATGGAGTTAGCATGACTAAGTGTCTGTGTTAGCAAATACTCTTCCTTCTTGTAACTGAACCATGAGTCATTAGAATTATGGTGTGCTATAAAACTTAATTACCATTAAAGTATTCTCTCAGGTGACACACATTTTAACAATCCTGTATTAATAGCCAAATCCCACAAGTCCATTATGGATTTCATGGTTTAGTCATCTGTTCTCAGTGTTCAGAACCTTTCTGGATTGTCCACTCTTCAGCAATGAATGACAAATTCATTCTGCTTCTGGAAAGTTTCTGCATAAAGTAGCTTCTCATCCTGTTAATATCTGCCTGAAATTTGGCTGCTTGGGCAAGCAGATAGTCAGGAATAGTCAACGTGAATTTATGAAGGCTAAAACATGCTTAACGTAATTGCTTCCTACAAGGAAATGAGGAAGGGAAAGCAGGGAGAGTGGCGAATGTAATATACCTTAATTTTAGTCAGAATTTTCACACCATCTGCCACAGCATTCTCATTTGGAAGCTGAAGAAATATGGGCTGAAAATATGGACTACTATGATGGGTTGAACATTGGCTGGATCTTTGGGCTCAAAATGTAGTAATTGATGAGTGAACATCCATTTGGTGGCTGGTAACAAGCACAGTGCCCTGGGGGTCAATACAGAGGCCCAGGCTATTCAGTGTCTTCATCAGTGGCCTGGGTCATGAGAAAGAATACAATCTTAGCAAATTTGTGGGTGACAATAAATGAGGGGAAATGGCTGACACACCAAATAGTACAGCCTCAGTCCAAAGGGAATCTTGAGAAACTTGAGGGCTGGGCCAACAAAAACATGAATTTCAGCAAGAAACACATTTTGAGGCCCTAGTGCAACTTTATGGAAACACAAACATTTACCATTAGCCATTCAGCACTAATATCCTTGGAATAAAACTTCTGAATCCTTCCTTTAAAAATATATTATTTTCTTGCACAATTTTGTATTTGTGYTCAGATTCCAGGGAACCCATCAAACAAGCAGAAAGCTACCCATGGCACTTGGGTCAATGATATTTTTTCCTTCTATTTTCTCTACCAACGTAATAAGTTGTTGTTGCTGTGTTCTCTGATTTTTCATTGACAGAAATGCCAGAAGTGGTCTTAGCCTTCATGACATCTTCATAGCAGACGCTTGCATATTGTTATTGTCAATTAAGTTTCACAAATAGAATCAATAATATTTCACTTACATACGGACAAATTTCAAGTTTTCTGGGAATAGTGTCATGTTGTATCTATGCAATAATTTGTGCCAAAAACTGATGAAACTTCCTGTCAAGTTGACTTAAAATGTTATTTTCTGACATTGAATAGCTTTTGCCCATAGTCGTTCCCTTGACTGTGTTTGTAAAGCTTTACATTAAAAAAAGAAGAGGTCATATGAGGACAAAGATAGAAAGCCAGAGGAATAATCCTTTGCAGATTCTTAAACTATCAGTGATGTAGAAGGTTTCTGAAGTTGTTTCATGAATCTGTAAAAATGTACCCAAAATATGGAAGTATAGTTGTTGAGGAAAAAAAGTTGTTTTCAGTTGCTTACTTTAGAGTCTTTGAAAATTTGTTTTTTTAGTTAAATTTTTAGTGGAAATTATGTTGATATTTCATTGAGCATGTATCTCCAAACACATAAAATATAATCTTAGGATATGTACTGTATCAATACTAATATACTGACATCCTAAAATCTAAATTTTTGAAAAATCATAGCAATGTAAATAAATGTTCTGTTAGTATCTGTTACCCACTGTGTAAAATTATATTTTGCTTTTAGAAGTGGGAGAGTTTCAGGAAGTACATGCTACAAGATAGAGGTTTAATAACCATATGCAGTTTTTGTCTACTTAGAACCATTCTTTCCACTTTTACACACATTGTCATCACCTAGCATAAACCTCTAGAATTAGTTATTTTGATAGCAATATACTGTTCTCTTGGTTCTTGTCATGTTTTATATGCTGCTGTTTAGAAGTGTTGATTGTGAGAGGCGGGAATAGGTAAAAGGCATTACTTTAAAATCTAGGTAATCCAAATATTTTCTCTCTAGAATATCACGTGGCTTAATTGTTTCACTGTTCTTCTTTGTGACATCTTCTTTGTGATTGTCACACAATGCCCAGTGTGGGTATTTCTGCCCTACAAATGGTTTGAAAGTATACTACACAGAAAACATAGAAAAATGTTAATTTGGAATAGAGCCAGATGCTTCAGGAATTCTGTGATTTGTTTTGTTTATTTGTAAGATTTTCTGTTGAAACCTTTGGAATAGCAGGGACTGAGCCTCCTTCAGCATAGGAACCTCCTGTAGGAATTGAAACCTGCAAAGAAACCTTGGGAATTTGATATATTACTCTTGTGTTTGATTGACTTCAGCCATTACTTTTGCTTAAAAGATTATTGTGTGCCATGGAGCAAAGACAGCAAACAAATTTTCTCTTCAAATGCTTTCATTGCATTGAAGAAGGCAGCTCTGAGAGCTAAGTCACTGGCTTMAAAAAAAGTTGACTAGATTTTGCTGGGAACTGAACTGTGGTCAGATTTTTCTGCTTCTGAAGCAGGAAGGCACATGCTGCAAGTAATAACATGCAATTCAGTGACTGGTGATGCATGATAGAGAATACTCATGTGAGTTCAAAAGCTGTTCAGAGCATATTTTATTAAAGATGATTAGGGAGAACTGTCCCAGTACTCTGTTATATGGCAGTCACTGATGCAAGTGAACCCAGTTGTGGGAGCCACCATTGTTTTTATAAGTCGGTCTTGTTAAAGATGAGTTGTTGCTTCTAGTGGTTTATGAGGGCACACTCCTCGGCTCAGCTCTCCTGTTCAAGACATACATATGAGCTCTAAGAATCAACTTGCTTGTTGTTGGGTACCTGGTGTCTGAGACCTCTGTGCCCTTTACTTGACTGCGTGGTCTCTAAGATTGTCTGAGATATTTGAATCTCCTGTTTAATTCCTTGGGGGATTATAAGGATTAAAGAATAAGTGAAAGACTCCCCTCAGCTGTCATCTTTCCTGTTGCACCAGAACAGTCATGACCAAATATACTTGACAGGCGAGTGAAGAGTTAACAGGACCCAAGTTTGGCAATTGATATGCAGAAGAACTGATAGCACAAGAGCTAACGTGCACAAAGCTGTTGAACAGAGGACTTAACAGGACTAAAGAAGTCTACCAACCGATATGCGCAAGGACTGATATGCGCAAGGCTGCGGAATGGCAGCGTTAACAAGACTGGAGAAGTGAAGTCTGCCACCTGGAATCTGCACGGACCCCCGGGGAGGGAAGAMACAATACGGAGGTGCTGTGGTCTTGCCTCGCTAGCAGGGTCCTCCCAAGCAGACAAACAGACAGTCCTGTGATTGCGAAACTTGCTAAAAGTCAGCAAAAGCAGTGTTTGCCCAGAGCCCCAGCCGTATAAAAAGAGACTTGGGAGCTAGGAGAGTTTGAGCAGGGACGGGAACGTGACCTGATCATCCTCTCCGGCTGGAYCGTGAGTATTCCCCCCCTCCCCTTTTCCTGGGACGCTGGGTTAAGGTAACTCCTCGAGGCTGAGAGCCCTCTCACTAGGAGAGTGAACAAGCTAGCTTTCAAGTAGGGATAAGCAGTGCTTCCAATTAATAACGCAGTAATCGACGGTTTCAGGTTATCCTTTCTAAATTAGTAATCGCATTATTTTAATGGATGTTACTAATCCAAGAACTTGTGTGAGGAAATAAACATTTATTATTATTATTATTATATTACTGTTTCAGGTGTTGCTATCGAACCTTCATAGCGTGACAGTGCGATAATACTGTGGTAAATGGTAGTGCCATGAGGAAACAAGTTTTCTGCCATCCTGAAACTCGCTGTAAGCTAGGAATAACTTCGCCAAAAGGTTTTGAGTGTGAGGAAAAATTGTTCGAGAGACATGGTACCACTTCTTACTGAACTTCTAGGAAATCAGAGCATTAATTCCAGTATGTAGAGATTCAGATTCAATTTCCTTCTTAGGGTAATATTCCTCCTCTTAAAAGAGTACCCTGACTGCAGGATTACTTCCACACACACACCCCCCCCAGTAGCATGCTCTCAATCCCTCCTATTAGATCTCTGCCTCTTCTCATAAAATGCTTAAATCTGACCTGTAAAGGTGTGTATGATCTAGCTTGATGTACAGGAGACCTCCTCAGGAAGTAGGATGTCCAGTTACTTATTGATTAGATGGTCATATAAAATTGAACTCTGTCACTGGGAAAGATAAGTCAGAGTTTCCTAGGAGGCAGGAAATGAAGATTCTAATCTGTTTTGACAATGGATGAAACCAGTTTGAATCTTGCATCTACATTTTTTGCCCATGTGCTGGTAAGCCCTTGAGTGACTCAGTCTTTCACTTTCTGTCTTTTTTTTCTTTAAAATTTTGAAAGCTTTTTTTTTTTTAAAAAAAACAGTAATAAAAAGGGAAAAAAAGAACTTTGCTTCAGTTTAAACCTAACTTTTAACATACTGAAGCAAAATTAAAATCTTCATCCTTCAGGAAAGTTATGATGCCTGTAGAGAGAAACTGAATTCAGATTTGCACCCTTTGTTAATCTAATTCTCTCTCTTCTGAGATTTACCATCGTTTGTAAGACCAGGCAGAGTCATTCTGTCTCTTTCTACTGGTTCTTCTTAAATGTAAAATTAACTATTCTTGTGCCCAGGACACTATATTAAGTAGACATTTTCTCCTTTGTGTGCCTTGTGTTCCACCTGGGAAGTTGTAGCTTCTTTTCCCATGTTTGTAGAGTGGAAGGAAAACAATAAACAAAAAACCCTGTTCCATGGAGGGTTGCCTGGTGTTTGTTCTGCTTAATAACTTCAAGCTGTTTCCAGCAACCATTCTGTCAAAGAGTTGTCAAATAACTCTTCTCAACAGAGCAATTATCTGGATGTAGTACAGTAGATTCTCCCTAGGCATGTTCAGTCTTGTTTCCAGTCTAATAATTTGACACCAATATATCGTATTCTGTTATTTAGTTGGATATTGCTGTTGAACTAGCTACCAACCTAATGAAAGAAAAGAACCGTAAGTTTCTCATGGCCATAAGGTCATTAATAAAAGCTGTGTGAAAGTATGGCGAGCACATAAGAAACCAGTAAGTATTGTAAAACAAAAATATTGCTGAATATATAATGTATTGCTTAATGCTACAAAATGCAGTCATGACAATTAAAAATTTCAATAAAAATTACAGGCCTTCATACAGATGTAAAACCCTGTCTTAAATAGCTGGAATTACAAGAATCTTGGTTATAGTCTAGTGGAAAGACTATGAAATAAGACAAATGAATAAATGTTTGGACAATTTTTCCTTATAGAATCCTTATCTATTCATTTCTCAAATTCAGCTAGTATTCAGGTTTAAAATTTGCTTATTATATCAATGAGAGTCAAAAATCAAATCAGTATGAAAGTTCATTGAAATTCTTTTGCTGGTAATATAGGTAAATCCTTGTAAAAGTGACAGCTGAGAGAAGGTCTAGCTCTTTTGTCTTGGAATAAGAAGGTTGAAGTGTCAGTCTGCAGTCCTGTTTGTCTTTTCCTTAAATAACAGCCCTTTCTTCCAGAACAGGAGTGCTATCACAATATAACTAAGCCATTAAGCTCTGCAGCAGTAATTATGTATATCTAATATGCACATATATAATAACTTAATGCAAAGATACAGTTAGATTCTTGGAAGGAACTTCTGTACCATTTAATTATTGAAATAATTCTGAATGAAAAAAGTTTCTAATAAATAAATCCTTTCTGTACACAATAAAAAGGTAAAACCATTACCATCTTTAACAACAAAAGAATAGTTGTCCCAGCTATTGTAGAGCTTTGAATGGCTATACAAATAAATCCCCTAGTCTATTTGGCATATCATTTAGCTTTTATTTATGAAACATTTTTTAAACTAATCTGCGTCTGTGCTATGAGCAACTATTCTAGAAGTTGGAAGCAACAACAACAACAACAACAAATGAATTTATATTGGAATCAGCAAACAGACAGGTTTTGTGTTTCACAAGGGAAATGGACGAAGAGTTGCTTTATGGCTTCTGACTTTAAGAAGGATCACTGGCAGTATCAACAAGGACCAGACAACTTGTTCTTAAATAGACCCCAGAGAATTATGGAGATTAGGTTCCTTGAATTGCTTCATTAACTTCCTGCTTTCTGTTCATCAACATCTGTGTTGGACACCAGATCACAGAATAGTTTGGGTTGGAAGGGACCTCTGGAGATCATCTGGTCCAATACCCCTGCTGAAGCAGGGTCACCTAGGGCAGGTTGCCCAGGGCTGTGTACACTCAGGTTTTGATTATCTCCAAGGATAGAGACTCCACAAGCTCTCTGAGCAACCTGTTCCAGTGTTCAACTACCCTCACAGTAAAGAAGTGTTTTTCTTGTGTTCAGGTGGAACTTCCTGTGTTTCTGTGTGTGCCCATTGCCTCATCCTGTCACTGGGCACCACTGAAGAGAGTCTGGCCCCCCATCCTCTTGACCTTCTCCCATCAGGTATTTATACACATTGATATGATCCCCCCTGAACCTTCTCCAGGCTAAACAGTCACAACTCTCTCATGCTCTCCTTGCATGTCAGATGCTCCAATTCCTTTAATCATCTTTCTGACTTGCTCTAGTAAATCCATGTCTCCTGTACTGAGGAGCTCAGAACTGGACCCAGCACTCCAGATTTGGCCTCACCAGTGCTGAAAAGAGGGGAAGCATCACCTGCCTCCAGCTGCTGGCAACGGTCTGCCTAATGCATCCCAGGAGACCATTTGTGGCCACCTTTGCCACAAGGGCACATTAGGGTCTGTGTTCAACTTGCTGTCCATCATGGCCCCCAGGTCCTTCTCTGCAAAGCAAGCAGCAAACCTCCCTAGATAGCAGGTCAGGTCAATGGATGGGGGTTTCTGTCCCCTACAGTGGGGAGTCTCCCACTAGTACCACTTGCTGCTTCCTCCTGGTGCTCTTGTGTGGCTGAGGCTCAGCTGGCACAGATGCCCCATTTGACAGTGTTCCCAGCTCCTTGTCAGCTCTAAGGGGAGTCAACCTGTTCTAATATTGTAAGTTTTCAGGTGGAGCAGGAGCCTTCCTTCTGGTGTTAGAAATCACCAGCTTCCAGCCTTTGCCATCATGGTATTTTCCCTTTTCAGATCTGATAGGCACCAACTCTACTTGTCCCTCTGCTATGGTTGAAGGTTGGGGCTCCTGAAGCTGCAGAGTCTCAGAGAACATCCAGGCAATCTCCTCCTCATCCTCTCTGATGCTGTGGAGTTTGCTGACCTCTTTCTGCAGCTGCTTGACTTAGCAGCACAGCTCCTCAACCATTGTACACCTCCTGCAGGCAAAGAGACCATCAGCCCCAGTGAAAGGCCCCAGGTGTCCCCATGTCCTACTTCTGAAGCTCCATCTGGGCCAAAGCCTCTGATCTGGCAGGGACAGAACCTGTTGGGAACCATGCCCCAGGGTACATCATCCAGCATATCTGAGGACATGTATACTGGTATGAGTAGTGCAGCCTGTTGTGCAAACTGCTGTGTCTGTTGGCTGCCCCTGTTAGCTGGTTAGCTCGGCTAGCTGGTTCTTTGTAGCTTCTCTTTACTACTGCAGTATGTTTTAGTCCACGTATGTGCAGGAGTTTACAGTTTTTATCACAGAAACAGCAAAATATAGCTACATTTTTTGTCATGATTCTCTACTGTCTTTTCATTTTTTTGTCTTCTCTCTTTATTGCTCCTGCTTTTGGGGAGGAGGTCTCTGTTGGGCTGCCACTAACTAGGTACCCGACTGATGTTTAAGACTCCAGGTGTTATTTTATGGGGTTTTTTTTCTGCCAAATGTCTACAGTATTGCCTGTTTAAAAACTCGCTTTGCTGTTGCTGAATCTGTGTCTTTTTTAAAATTTTTATAAATATGGAGTTTTATCAAAATGGAAGAAGAAGCATAATCTTGCCTGTCTAATACAGTTCTTGTTTTTCTTCAGGGCTATATGAAGCCAGGCAAATGCAGGGACTAAACAGTCCCTTCATTTTAAACAGTCCTTTCCCTGCCTCATCAGATGGCACTTACAGCCCATGGCTCCATGAAATGTTTCCTCCTTCTGCTCCAATTCAAAAAATACTGTTATATTACAGTTGGATTTTGCATTTTTTAATAGGGATGAGTGAGCATCCTGCGTAGTGATGAACAACAAAATAAATCAGTAGGTCATCTAATTCCCTTCCCTAGGGTGGGGATGCTCCCCACCATGAAATCACTTAATTAGACAGTGATAAATGCTGTGTGGTGCCACTTGCAGGATTTGAAGCAAAAGTAGTAATAAAGCAAAAATTTCACCTGTACTGACCCATGTGTAATTGTACTTGTTCTTCCTACCTTGATTAATAGCTATGACAGGGACCATTTGGCTGAATAGTTAAAACTAGTACTAATGGAGCAATTGTTAAATTTACCATCTGTGTTCTAACAAACTGACACATAATGATGTACTATGGAAGTACAGAAGTGTGTAGTTTCTGTCTAAAAATTTTTTTTCATAATCTAAAACGCACAACTTTTGGTTATATAAGACTTAGGAAATGCTGATGAAGATAGTGGGCAATTAAATATGACCCTTTTTATGGTGGAAGAATAGGAATATGTGTAAAAGAATAAAAATATTATTAGTCCTTTAGATTTCAAACAAAGTATTTAACTGTATGTAATGTCAGTGGTTGGTTTTCTGTTCATGATATAATGAGGGTTTTTTTGACTCAGAGAGATACTTGCAGTAGCTGTGGATTGAATCAAAAGCAATATAGTTTAGCTGGAAGAACCCAGAAATATATAGAGAAGGAGCAGGTAGTTACTAGGCGTGCTCCATGCCTTTTCTGAAGCTATAAAGCAAGCTTCCACCCAGAGCAAGGAAGCTCCCAAAATGAAAATTTACAGAAACTGATACATGTAGAGCTCCAGGAGAAAAGTGTACAATGTAGATACAGGACACTACTCCACAGACCCTAGGGATGATTGTCTGAGTGGCCAGTATGATGTTGTAGACTTGTTTTACGACTGTGCATAAATACTCATGAGCTGTGATACAAGCTTCCAAAATCAATCTAACCTCAGCTCAAGGACTGGGCTTGCTGCTAGCTCAAAAATCTTATAACTTGAGAATGGCAAGGTGTTTGAAAACAGACTCAGGTACTAGCTGAAGGTGGGATGTGGAAGTGCGGCAGACATACTTCATTGGCCAGATTGCCATTTGCGCGRTTGTTGGGGGTATGCCCCCCTTATTTACATATCGTTATGCAGCAAAGGGTGTGATTTTTAATATGGTAAGCAGGGATAATGAGGCTGGGGGTACTATAGGTCAACAGTCTGTGAGCAGCAATTATTTTTTGGGATGCAACCCTTTGTGGTCAGGGGAGGACTGCGATATCTCCRTATCGCTCCCTCCTCCGCCATGCAGCTGGAACAAACTATCTGGCCTTCACCAGCTAGTTCGTTACTCATGTTGCAAAAGGGTGGTGTGCTTTGGCTGCCACGTACTGTTTTTCCCGTGTGCCCCCTTATCTTTCTCCCTGAATTCTCTCTTGTTCCCACAGGAAGCAACTCAGTATTCCTCATAATTTCTGACTAAAATACATTTATTTGTGTTTTTAGGACACTGAAGTAATATTTATGCTCTGTGGAGTTCTTATTTTATATTATTTGCACAAAGGGTAATGAGTATCGGCAGACAAAAGAGATCTAAGCAGGTGCTGAGGTGGGCTTGCCAAGTAGTTTTCATTCTGATGCTAGCTGAGGACAATGAGTCTTTTAGAAATCTAAAAAGGCATTCACTGATAGTATCTATCTTTGTTCATTATTGGGTTGTTTGAAGTTGTTAATTCTAACTTCAGTACCCACGTGGTGGGGGAAGAGAGGGGATAACTGATTAGCATAATCGGTGATCAAAGAGAGTATGTGAAAGTCAAAACTATATTTAAACCCTGCCCACCAAATAATAACATTTTCTCAGTTTATGATAAAAAAGTTTATCAGCAGTTGAACCAAGTGCGATGAAGAAAAATTTAAGGCAGCTAGCTAACAGTTAAAGAATTTGGTAGTCACCAAAATCAATTAGCAGCCACTATCTAATTTAGATCCAAAGGCTGCAAAACAAAAATGCTTGGCATGTTCCCTAGCAAAATGGATGTGGATGGATCTTTGCATTGGATGGATCTTTGTATTGGGTATAACTAAGGGAAACTSTATTTAAGCAGGAAAATGGGAAGAGTTTTTCTTTAAGGCCAAAAAAGCCCCGTGTGCTGGAGAATAAAAAGCAGTCAGAATGGCTACACTGAGGTGATAAATCTGTCCATGTCACCTGGATAAGGCTATTAATGAGGTTCAAAATACCCACTTATCAATAAGTAAACACTTTTCACAAACAATTTCTCCACTGCTGSCCTTTAAGTCCTGATTTTCAGGGGACTTATATGAAAACACAAGCCTTGGACTGAAATCCATACCTTTATTGGGCTCTAAAGCTCAGGAACTCGCCAGAGCTCTGTGTGTGTTAGGGCTTGCATGCAAGTGGTTAATGCTGATCTATGGCCCCACTAACAAGATAACAACACGAACAATTTCCTGATGCTACCGATTACAAAAGGGGAGTGATGTACGTGCAGATGGTCCACCCTGACCCATGGCATCGCTAACAAGGTAGTAACATGAAAATGGCAGGACGCTACCGATGACAAAAGGCGGGGAGAAGGCAGGCGAGGTTCTAATTTAAGCCTTATTTTGCTGCAAGAAGTATTACAAGGCTCACAGTTTAGGTACATATTGCATTTTTCCCAGTATAAAGAAATGTAGTTTAGAGAGAGAGAGAGAGAGAGAGAGAGAGAGTGTGTGTGTGTGTGTGTGTGTGTGTGTGTGTAAGACTGTGAAGGATTTCTGATGGAGGTTTTTCTCATAGGAGGTAGTGATTTAGGGAAGCAAGGACCTGCTTCTAAAATGCTGAAAGGACAGAGCTTCCAGAAGGACTTGAAGTTGCTGGAACATGAAAATAGGAAAGTAACAGATCTATGAAACCATACCAAAATGTATGGTTTCTTTCAACACGACATTGCTGCTTGTCTTGAAGTTTGTCAGGAAGCAGTCTAAATGCAGCCTTTTTGATTTAGCAGATTTCCCCACGCATTGTCATGAGTCACGTTGTGCTGTGAAAGAGGTCCTGGAGATTTCAAATCCTGAAAAGGTGCAGAGAAGTTTTGATGTGAAGTAGTGGAATTTTCAAAATATATGGTCTGTTGTGGAAGAAATACCTTTTAGCTTGGTCTGATGTGTGGTCTATATAATGGGGAGCTACACTTTTATTTGCAAAATTTAATTTGTGTCAATGAGCATGAAAAGAAAGACCACTTTGTATTCACCTTCAAGTGGATAAACTCTGAGGTTTTGTGTGGACTATTACACCTGGATTCACTGCATGAAATGAAGCTTAGTATTCAGCTTCTATAAATGCAATCAAGTAGTGGGGTCAGAAGGGTTAAAGATGAGCTCATGTTAGAGGTTAAGAGTGGAACTTCATCTAAAAAATTATTGAGATATTGATAGCTAAATGTTGAATGCATCACTCTGAAAAGTCTGAACTTTTCACAAGCTCTGAGCCCACAATAGGTAAAAAGTCCTAACTGATGAAATGCTATTACTTGAATCAAATTCAAAATAACCTTAAATCAGATTGTAAAACTGCCAGAATGTCTTTTTTTTTTTTTTTTTTGGCAGAGTGCATCGAGGGCTGTGTATATTAGAATACTTGCCACTGAAGTTCCATAGGAGATATTAAAAAATGTTTCCTAAGATTTCATGAATATTCTTGAGCCTCACTTTTAAAACACTCTTAGAAAAAGGCAGTGTATTGTATTTAAAAAAATAAGAAAAGAGCAAGCCATAGTGATAAAATAGCAAGCTGTGGTGATTTTTTAGGAAATGTCTTCACAAGAGAGTTTCTTTGGGTAATTCCTGCTATGTGTATAATGAACAGCTTACAGCACATTTTCGATCATTAGAAATCTACAACAAAGAGATGTGCAGACAGAAGCAAAATATATTTAGAAGGGGAAGGTGTAGTATTGCACTCATTATGGCATTCACTTTACCTTATGAGAGAATGAGGGGGGGGGGAAAAAACCTCCAGAAAACGTGATTTGTCCACAGCATTCATGACATTCCATAGTAGCAATAATAATAATGGTAATAAATTCAGTTGAATTAGTGTAGGGCCATCTAAGTGTTGAGTAAAATGTGTTGAGCACAAGTCTTGGAAGCTCACTCGCATCCTAGACATATTAATTGCAGCCTAGCCATTTGCCTGTAGGTGTCAGGCTGAATGAAATAAGCCAGCTGGAGTGATGGCATCTATACAAAGTCATTTGCATATAGTAAAGGAATGCAAACACCAAGTATTTAGAGAAAAGACATGAGGAAATAAAAATACCCTGCCACTGCAAATGCCAGCAATCGAAGCCAGTGGAGTAGAAGTAACTTCACACATGTTGAGAGTTAAATAAAATTACACAGCAAATGACTTTTCTGCACCTGTTGTTATTGGAAATGGCTCACAGAAGTGCCTGCTCTTTTCTAACACCATCCAACTTGCAACCTTTTCTCCTGCCTGTGCTTATATTCTTCCCTAACAGAAAGTAATGCTTATGCTCTGTTTAACAAAATAGTCCATTAACCCTTGTTAGTACAAACCAGGAGGGCATCCTTAGGTTTTCCCACAACTCGGGGCTTCTGTCAAGATAAGTAGGAGGGAGGCTGGATGTTTAATCAGGGCAAAACTCCTAGTGTTGCTCTGAGCCTCAGATATGCTGGGTGGTCCGTGACAATGAATGTCAGAGGACTCATTTTCATTACAGCACAAAATTAGCGATGCAATGTCTATTGTTCTCTGATTTCTCACTCATCACTCTAGAAATGTAATCCCAGGTGTCTCATTCCTATGCAAGCAGATGTGGAAGCTCATAAACTGAATTGCAACCTGAAGGAATAAGTTGTTCTCGGATCTTGTGGTTGCCAGGGAAACTACATTCTCAGTCTGTATATGTTTACAACAGCCTTGTTTCCAAAGCTGTCTACATTTCATGTTATGGCACTTGGGAACAGAGTAAGACAGAGAAATAGAAATATATATCTACTAAATGTTATAATTGCCTTCCTAAATAACGTTTACAAAAACAGGTCATCCATTCTGTCTCAGAGTATGCGTAAGTGATTTTGATAGACAAGTGACAACCCTCAGAAGTATTTAATATACATGTTTTGATTCTTTTGACTACCTTCTTGTGCTCCACCCGTGGATCAGTCTCAGCCAGAGAACAGTTGGGTATGTCCTTCAGATCTAAAGAGGACACCTCTCTACGAAAAGCTATTTCAGGAGAAACTGTTTTTTTTCTCTTCCAAATACAGGATATTGTCCCAAATTATTCTGCAGCATAAAGCAGAAAAGAGACTATTGAATCATGCTTCATTAATGGGGAGACTAAAGGACTAAGGAACTGTCCCTTTTGACAGAATTTGAACTATTATAAAGATAATAGTTCAAAATACCCCTTTCAACTTTTGATTGTGTACAGGAAATTAAATCTTAAATGGTGGTATTCCTATGTACAGAACAGCTATTCTGACTGGTATTTAGGGCCTTCTTTAATGTACTAATATCCTATTTTCCTCTTGAGGCTCACAAAGTTAGATTTCAGATACTAAGAAAATCCAATTTGCAGACAAGTGTATCAAATAATTTTCTTTTAAATTACCTAATAAAATCATTTTCAAAATTTTATCTCTAAAATGTGCTTCATAAAGTAAGCAGATAGTGGCATGGTATAAAATCTGTATTTGCTCTCCTTGGAGATAACTTGTATAACTGCCTGTCTACACCATTTGTGAGTCAATGCAGTCCTCCAGATGCAGTGCAGCAAAGTGGGCTCTTCTGTACCACCTGCACTGTATATGGCATGCACAAAGGCTATTTTTAATAGTTTCTCCACAGCAGCAGTAGCCTACACCACATTATTTCCTTACAGGCAGTGAAACACAAAACCTTTTGCTTTTTCCTCTTCTGTGAAGGAAAAAAATGACCTATCATCACTACCTCTTACTTTATAGCATAGTTGGGGTTTTTTTTAGCATGACCTATTGGGCCCTGCATCTATAAGTAGAGCCGATAGGAGATATCTGGAAGCTGTTCTGCTGTGCAGAGGCTTAATATGAACAGTAAAAACTCAGGTAGTGAAGCAGATGCATCACACTTCTTGCTGAATGATTTCTTGACAAAATATAGTATCAGTAATAAAATAAATGAAGTAAATAACTCAGGCAGAAGAATATAACTCTTGAAAGTCCCATTGGAACTGCGTTTCACTTAACACGTGAATCAGAACTGGAGTAGGTTTAAATATTCTTCCTGCAACCGACAGGTACCAGAAAAAGGAAGACAGGCAAAAGTCAGGTTAGTAACAAGAGCAAGGTTTTGAAACACTTGATTTTGTATATAGTTCAGGTAGCTCAGCAATGAAACTATTGCTGAAGTAAAGGGAATTGCTATGGGCGTTGAAAAATGTAATGCAAATTCCATTTTTTAAATGAATTAAAAAATATACTGTCAAACATATTAGAAGACTGAAAACTGGGGATTTTTGAGAGGTTGGATCCCAGAGTTGGAGTCATGGTTAGCTTCTGGTATAAAATTCTGAGGATATTGAAAGGACCATAATCAATCAGTGTCACACTAGCTGAAATTGCTGATAGCTGACCATGCTCTGGTTCTGGCATTAATAAAGGGAATCCAAAATATTGTTGTAAAATGATACAAAATGAGAGAAATAAAGCAAAATAATTCAGGAGTTCATAGTCTTAAAACAGGTAGTATGTAGAGCTATATGTGCTGTTTTATTATGTTTCTTGGTGTTTGGGGGAAAGAAAAAAAAACAATAATTATTCTTCAAGAGCTTGTAGGACTGGAAAAGTTTTGCACTGCATGAACAGATAAGATTGTGGCACAGGTGTCAGAGTGAAGACCTTGAGCAAAGCAGTAGACAATAATGCATCAGGAAATGAATGAGCTATGAATCTGCCAGGCAATTTGCCATTTGTTCATTTAAATTTGGAAAATGGTGCCCAGTAAAATTCTATGTCTGCAAAGAGAAGCTTGTCCTTACTGTAAGACTTTAGCGTAAATACATGGCTGAATTTGGAAAAAAACATGTAGGTCTTGGTACTTTGGTAACTGGCAACAGCACAAGGACGAAAAGCATCCTCCTTGCATTTAAAATATATCATGCCATAGATCTCTTCAGAGATTGCTCTCTCTTGTGGGTCAGGGACCTATTTGAGATATCTTGTAGGAAACAGGGAATATCTCATCAGAGTACAGAAAGAGACTAAAAGAGATGATGGATCAGGTAGAATCATTTTCTTTTAATTCAGAGTGTAAATTTTAAAATCCAGCACAGTGGATACCCTCACCCACATTCTGTTGAGAGCAAATGCTATGCCTGCTTAACTGTGCAAACAGAAAAAAATGTTTCCTTTCACAGAATAAGAAACTTTCATGGAGATGGAATGTCTACTATCTTTTTTATATTTTATGGATAAGGAATGTTTTGGCCTTATAAAACATTGCAAATATTTATGAAAATTCAGCATCTCCTGCAGGAAGAAGTGTTTCCTGCCTATAGGTTATTTGATAGCCAAGTTGCATCAATGGGGGAAAATGTTGCAAGTTCTRCATAGAAGATGATATACTATTGTCTGGCTATGCTTTCAGAATTTTATTCCATAGGTTATAGGCAGTTTAAAAATGATGTAGAATTCACAGGCTGCAAGAAAAAAAACAAATACATTTATAAATTTCAGGTCAGGGGGAAAGCATACGTAGATGAATAATTGTTATGAGATTAATGGCTAGATTATAATAAAGCTGAAGTTTTACTATTATTTCTGCCATGACAGACAAAGAATCAGTTCAAAGGTTTCTTTGATGTAGTGATCTCAGAATGTGACCTATGTGTTTAATATAACTGTGTTGTGCCCAAACCAGTGACCTTGGAGTACTATTGTGCAAGCATATCCTACTAAATGTTGTGCTAATATCATTAAGAGATTTGAAAAACTGAGTCCACAAAAGAGTTCTGTGGATACCAGTGTTGGAATTATTTAGAAAACAAACCTGAACCTTGTAAGTAGGTTGCTTATATATGTTTGAAATTTTGTGTTATGTGAATATTGAGCTGCTGCATTTGAATGGGGAAAGAGGCTCACAAAGGAGCTGAAAGGAAGCTGTTGATAAGCAAAGCTCATATCCATGCTATAGGGCTGGCTCTGTGGTGGTTATGAAGAACCCGGTGCTCTAAGTCAGGTGACTTCTGAACTATAAAACTGTTGAGGGAACATAGTATTTGTATCGCCTTAATCTAAATTGATGGCAGGAAAGAAAATCTTCATGCACCAAGCAGTTGATACAGAGCAGTTATTCAATACTTTGATTACTGAATATTCTTAGCCTATGTAACTTGTTAYAGCTGTGCACTGTGCTGCTGTCTGTGTGTCCAGATAAGATGCTTAAATTTCTGAAAACATGACCAGTCTCCCAAATATCTGGACCATTCAAAGTCAAAATCCTAAATTCCAGTTTTACATTCATGTTCCCTTTTTTGAACACTTGCTTTCAGCGCTGCTCAGTAACGTCTCCCTACAACAACCCTCAAAATCAAAGAGTGTAGTGCGTGAATAGATTTATTATCCTCTATTGAAAGCAATGCTCTTTTAAACCACATTCTTGCATTGCATTTATTTTCCCCTATTATTTGCAAAATGGCCATGATATAGCTATTTTATGTAAATAAAACTTATGACTACTGGGACATTTTTTTGAGTCCTATCCGGTAACAGGGCTGTTATTACTAACACCTTAAAGTTGGGCAGAGCTTTCTTCAATTTGTAGGTATATATTTGCCACTCTGTTTTCAATCACTATGTAAGTTTTGCTGTGAGTGCCTCATTTATCTTACTTAACAGACTAGCAGAGTAAGAGTTTGCAGAAAGAGAGAAGAGGGGAAATGCCTTCTGGGAGTATTGGTTTAAATCAAATTTACTTTCTGAGCAGTTCAAATTTATAAGCACTTGTGTGCACCTTACTCCCTGCGAACATACACCCATTCTGTCCACAGTAGACAGCTGCCAATCTCAGTGTCCTCTTTTCTGCTGCACCGAAACACAACTGTCAGGAAGTGGTCTCAGGACTTCCCTTATATGCAGTATGCTCCCTTGGGTTATTGATATCAGTGAATATACCATATTTATCAGCACATGTCTTCTTCTGGCTTCTCCTTTAGAGTCTTTGACTGCCTTTGAAGAGGCTGGAGGTATTTTTTAATTCTTATTATTTTTAAATGACTAGCTCTGGACAGACTTATTGCAGAAAGAAAGCTGTTATCAGTTGGACTGTGCTATTTATGACTAATCCTAGATTTTTAAAATAAGCCTATTGAGACAGAAGTTTGCTATAACTTTTATTATTATTTGGCAAGAAAGTCTTAGGAATTTCTAATTGGTCAACTCATTAGTCATCCTCATGTTKTATTAAAAGCAATCTGAGTCTATCATACCCTGAAGTTCTCTAAAATATCACAATATTCTTTTAAACTAACATTTTAATAGATTTTATATATTTTTGTACTCTGATTTTTTTTCAAAAAAACCAAATTAGATATTTATTATTGATCAATATGTTTTTGAGCTAAATCAAAATATTTTTGACCTCTTCTTATGTATTGCTTTCTCTTGGGTTAAACCTCTGCAGCCTGCTAGCATAGATTGTATTTCTTGGTCATTTACATCTCCTGTGAGGCAACAACTCCCTTTGCTGAAGTGTAAGATGGAAGGTGTGACCTGGCTTTGAAACCTGGCTTATAAAGAATAGTCTTTTGAACACTAATGGTCTTATACAATGACTTACATATGTGAAAGCTTTATGTTAACAGAGGCCTGGTTTGCTTTTTACTTCTGCTCAATCCGTCTTGCATGCAATATAACAATTCAGTGTGGTGTTCCTGAAAAGGGAGTGTTGTGCCAGCAGTAACTCTCATGTGTTGACTATTTGTGGTCTAGTAGAAAGTTAATACCTTTCATTATAACTTTTGTCTTTCCTAGGTTTAAAAACCTATGGTTAAAATAAGGATGAACTGCTCTGGCAGATTTTAGGAAAAGTATGCAAAGCTTCACCATGGAGATCAGATGGTCTATAAATAGTCATCTGTGTTATCTTTTTCGTCCAAAATTCATTATAAGGTAGCTACTGTCATTCTACTTTTGAAAGACATAATTTACCTTTTTGCTCAAATGCTCTTTGTATTTTTCAGCAATAAACTAAGTGCAATAAATAAAATGTATCTGGTGTTCAGCATATTCTTACTACCAAGCCTCAAATATATTTAACACATACTAGCCACAGGGATACAGTAGGGCTACTACGTTCCTTCTGAAATTTATTTAGAAGAGATGTCTTTGGATTTCTTTAAATAAAAACAAAATTTAGGCATTTGTCTCAAAAATGATTAACTAATATACAGTATACTCTTCAGCAGAGCATTGTGTGGAACCTCTATTATCCCACCTCCCGTTGAGAGCCCCGGTCTGTAGACTGTGTCCTTGCTCTCTGGACTGATGATATCTAATGGCTCTTTGTTCGGATTGGCTTCAAAAGAGTGGAGCATGTCATCACTCCAGAAGATATTCCCCTGTGATCTGAGTATTCTTCTATCCAGAATTCATCAGGATTTTGAGGCTCTAGATTTTGTTTGTAGGTGTTGAAAGGAAAATTCATATACATGCATTTTAGATATAACCCTAACCCGATTTACATTGGTCATATTCTTACCGGTTATAATCCTGCTTTCCATTCCACAGTTTATTACTGTTAGATRTTCTACCTACAGAGCCAGGTCATATTTATTCTACCAAGTCACCTGAATCTGAAACACTTTCAGAGTTTAAAAGCACCTCTTTAAGGGATGCATGCAAATCTAGTTAATCTTCACAGAAATTTATTGGTGTCCTTGAACTGACTGGGTCATCACACCAAGCTGAAGAATCTAATATACTGCGAATCGTCTAGTTATTTTACCAGGATGTAATAAGTTGAATATCAAGATGTGCTTTATCACCATCAGAGTAGATAAGCAGGGAATTACAGAATCAAAAGTATAGTGGCAAAAGCAAGAAAAACTTTAGCATGCTTGGACTTACGCTGTGCTATATATTAAACTAAGTTTGCATATGATTTTTTAAGACTTTTAATAACAGTTGAGAGAACTACTTGGTTTTGATTAAGAAACAGAACATCTTACTCCTGTGGGTAAGGAAATTCTTAAACGAGTTATAGGGTGTAAATTTGGGGAGAAGGGTACTATTTCCAGGAAAAACACATGTGAAAAAGACAATGGACAAAGTTATTCATGAACTTTTGTAAAATATTAGAAACAAGCTAAGGTATGAGCCATGTGTTCTGTGATTAAACAGGGCCCTTGTGAATGCTTTTACCCTGCAGTAACTGAAAGAAAATTTACCTTTCAAATGGAGGACAGGAAAGCTTCTGTGCATTTTCAGCAAGACAAGCATATTCAGATGCTAACTTGCCATTGAAGGGCTATAGCCATTCACTCACACCTTTCTCTCCCTGCAGAATTTGTTTGCATGCTTACACAGTTTGTAATAAGAACTATAAACTTGATGAGCGGACTGGTCAGGTTTCTGAGAACTCCTCCGTCTGGCCTTTTTTGCTGTTTTGATAGCTATTGTTACTGTGTTTGCCATTATTTTTAGTTGTGTCAGTATCAGATATCTTTGTTTCAACCTGATTTCATGAGTAAAGGTTTCTTTGAGTATAGCTTTATATCAAATACTGTTTGAATTCATCTAACTGTGCACAAAAGGGGCAAAAGCTGGCTCTATTTCTTTGCTAGTTAATTACAAAGATCTTAAATGTCTTTCAAAAATATCAAAAGGTGTTAGCAGTTCTTAATGTTGTAGAATATTACACAAAATCACAGAATGGTTGAGGTTGGAAGGGACCTCAGGAGATCATCTAGTCCAACCCCCCGGCTCAAGCAGGGTCACTTAGAGCACGTTGCACAGGATCACGTCCAGGAGAGTTTTGAAAATCTCCAGAGAAGGAGACTCCACCACCTCTCTGGGCAACCTGTTCCAGTGCTCTGTCACCCTCACAGTGAAGAAGTTTTTCCTCATGTTCAGATGGAACTTTCTGTGTTTCAGTTTGTGCCCGTTGCCTCGTGTCCTGTCACTGGGCACCACTGAAAAGAGTCTGGCCCCATCCTCTCGACACCCTCCCTTTAGATATTTGTACACATTAATAAGATCCCCCCTCAGTCTTCTTCAGCCTGAACAGGCCCAGCTCTCTCAGCCTTTCCTCATAAGAGAGATGCTCCAGTCCCCTAATCATCTTTGTAGCCCTTCGCTGGACTTGCTCCAGTAGTGCCACATCCCTCTTGTACTGGGGAGCCCAGMACTGGAYRCAGTACTCCAGATGTGGCCTCASCAGGGCTGAGTAGAGGGGGAGAATCACCTCCCTTGACCTGCTGGCAACACTCTTCCTGATGCACCCCAGGAGACCATTGGCCTTCTTGGCCACAAGGGCACATTGCTGCCTCATGCTTAACTTGGTGTCCACCAGCACTCCCAGGTCCTTCTCCACAGAGCTGCTATATTCTTCCATGGAAGGGCTACACATACATTCAGGTATTAAAAGTCTTGCTTCAGAGGGACATTGAACAGTGGTTTACTGTGCAGGATAACACCAATGTACTCCAACAGCACTCTGTCTTGCAGGGACCCTTTTTTTCATGTTGCTTCATTCTGTACGGAAACTGCATTGGAAACTCCTGATTTGAAGAAGTAGAGTATTGTCAACAAGAGAGAATACAGAGTTAATCTGGCTGGATCAAAGAGCATGCTATTAGGCTTGCAGGTTTTGCAATGAAATGGTTAACTGAATTGTTGAGATTTTGGAAATGTTTGTAGTTAGAAGACAGTGAGGTGCATTTGTGTGGGTAATCTTACCATTGTTCTACTCTGGATGATGCAGTTCTGTTATCACTCTAAGAAAGTGGTAAGTAATGCTTCCAGTATGATTCATTGAACTGAAATGACTTTACGTGGTAAAGTAACTGCATAAAGTGCTTTTTCCTTGAAAAAGTCTGAAGCTTGAAAGCAAAAGCTGGAACAGCTCTTCCTGCCCACTTCTGTGCATACCCACTTCTGTGCCTTTGTGTTCCTCAGGGCATTTGGACTTTTAAAAAACATTCTACAAGGTCAAAATGGAGCTGATTCACATCAGAGACAGCTGATTGCCATTTCTCTACAGTAAGCCATTGCCTTGCTGCAGTGTCAATAGAGTAAAAGTGTGTAGTGATAGTTATTCTTGTCTTGTATCACTTTATTTGAATGAAAGGTGATTGTTGAGGTAATGAAATAAAATGTTGTTGTAATACCAGAACTCAAAGATGGTATGCAGAGCTCCAGATTGTTACTGATTAAGAGAGGAGCTGAAGCTGAGACCAAAGTTATGGTGGGAGTATTCTTGCTTGAGCTGATTTCTTCTGTAAATAATTTATTTATTTTTAAAATATCCTGTGATTCCTTAAGAAAAGTAAAAGATTCCTCCAGAACTGTGAAAATCTGCCCTGTATATTCCCAATTATTTTATTTTGGCACAAGGAAAATTTAACTCTGGTTATTAATTCAAATTGATTCTAAGTTTCAAAAGGAAAAGTTTTTTTGTTTCTTTTGCATTCATTTTGATTTCTTCTGGCAACATATCACGAATACCTAAATTGAATAGACCCAATTTAGTCATCAAGTCTTTTGGTCAGCTACTGAATAAAAAAATCCAGCTTTGTTTATGGTAATGGTGAGGTTTGGCATAATGAATTTAGAACCAAGAGCTCACCTCCTTAAATTCTTGTAGATTAAGATGATCTAAGTAACTTCACTGTTTCAATGCTTCACACTGCATTCAGTCCAGGAAAAAAAAATCTACAAAGAATTCTATAATATATAACTGTATTTTTTTAGGATATTATATTCTAAGGAAATGAAATTAACAGTTCTTTTGGTCAGAATACTGAATGAAAAATACCTTTACTTTTTTTTTTTTTTAGGTTAGTTCATACTTGCAAAATTGCCCAAGGGAAATAGGCATTTTTTTCACCATGTTTTTGTTTATTCTTTTGCCTGCTGCATTAATTAGAAAGATAGGCATTAGTATCTCATTTGCTGGTAGAACTTAGACCACCATCATAAAATGATGATGCTGATGGTACACTTGCTTCCTATTATATCCTGTGGGAATGTGATTGATAAATGACATTTCAAGCTCTAAGTATCTTCTTCCCCAGTGTACGTTTTGACAACCAATGGGAGGGCTGTCACTGTTTGGGAACAGAGGGATTTTGACTTGGACCTGGGGGGGGGGGGTATGTTAAAAAAAAATCTTTACTGCATTTGGGGACATAAAAGTTGAGGTGCTAGTAAAAAAAGTGTCTAACTGTTGAAGTGAACACATCTGTATCTGTGAGCTCTTGGACTAATTATTCCCAGATTAGTCTGCTTAATTCCAGTTCCTTCTCAGAGCAGTAACAGGAACTGTGTGCAGAATGAAAATAGTCCTTGTAGGTTGTATCTAAGTTGGTGTCTTTTCAAATACAGTACCTATCTCTGTAACTAGAGGTAACCATAAGTCATTGTATTTTCAGGTCGTCCTAGTTCTGACATCCTATCACCAGGTCAGATGTGCAGCTTTTGAGCTTGAATCAGCTTTGATTTGAGATGGGTTAACCTGATTTGAACTGAATGCATTTGTACTCCCATCATATGTCTAATCGTGTATCAGACATTAACTGATAGATACTGAAGGAGCTGAAAGATGATTTTACAATGTTGAAATTACTTGAAGATAATTTTCAGTTATGAAATTGGAAAAAAGTATGCAAGCATGACCCTTTCCATTAGTATTTCCCCTTTTCTTTGGGAAAATTGTGTATGGTATATGAATTACATCTGGGCTTTTTAAATTAAGTGTAGTAAAGAAAAAATGGAGTCTGGTCTCAGTGGAAATAAAAATATGAGCATAGATAGCATGTGCTGTGTGACCACAATGTGATTTTGAGCCAAGACGCTTGAGTGTTATCTGTTTACAGTAGCATGAAAAGCTGCCAATTGTCTGTTATTTTTCCTAAAACTCACCCATGTATTTCTTTACTTCTCTCTGTCTCTGCCTTCTTTCTTCTCTTCTTTCTGCCAACCATTAAACCTTTAAATGTTTCTTAATATTTTATCCTCTTCTTTCTTCCCTTCTTTCAGTATTTTCTGTCAGCAAACAATGAATTTATGAAACTTGGGTGGGTATTGCTGCTGGAAGTGCTTCTTACTTTCTGGTCCAGGAATGAATACTATGCCATCTATAAACAGAAGACTTCCCAAATTTATCTTCTTTCCCTGCTGAGAGGGGAGAGCTGTAGAAATAAACCTCTTTCAGGGTGATCAGTTATTTGAAATGTCAATCTCTTGCTTCTCTAGCTGTACACCATAGCAGGTATTCTCTGCAGATAAATCTCCCAATAGCAACAGGGTTACTGTGTGTGGCAATGTACTCAAGGAGTCTCCATGGACTCAAGGAAGGAAGGGATAGAAGCAAACAGATTTTATTTAACTGTACAGCAATAAAAAGACCTTTGTCCCTATAGGGTTGCAATAGTGGGATGAGGAGAGCATGTGCTTCCTAACTGTGTCTTTATGACCTCACTTCATGGCTGGGAATTTGAGTGAGGACTGTGGTAGATTGGGTAAAAAAAGTTCCTTGCTGTTCAGCTCTTTCCCTCTACTGTTCACAGTTTCCAGAAGAGCACTCTTAACATGTGAATTGATGTAGGGTATTGCATTTCTTCTGCTGCTTGGATTAATAACCTTTTTGATACTGTTTTGCCTTTCCAGAATGACAGTAAGGATTTTCTTTTTGTTCACTGTGTAATTTAATATTTAACTCTTGTGCATGTAGTGGGTTCCTGTGGTGGTTCCTGCACTTGATATTGAGAATACAACTTCAAACTGAGTATTCTTGTCTTGGCCCCTGAATCCTTAGTGTGATACTTTTGGCCAATCTCTTAATTTCTCTCTATTCCTGCATTTGAAAAATGGAAAAAAAAGGAACATATTGATCATCTCTCATTAGGTGTTCAACTTGGCTGCCAGTGTTAGGAGCTTACTTATATAATATAAGGAACAAGCTCCCAAGAGTCTTAATTATTGCTATATATTGCTATATAATATAATATAATAGTATAGTATAAAATATAAATTGCTATATAATATAATAGTAAAAATATTGTTACATTTGGAGGATAGATATAGAATATGGAGAGACTCTAGGCCCCTATCTGCAGCACTTCCAGACCTCTGAGTGCTGTTATAAAGAATTACTGGACTTGAGAACCCATTTAGATAACTGTCATGCAGGAAACTGGGCAGTTACTTGTTGTTATATTGTTAGTTATAGGTCTCTTTTTCCATCAACAAAAAGTCAAATACACTTTTACAATTGTCCTGACTACCAGGCATCATTTCATTTTCTTGGGAGGCTACATAAAAATCTTGGTTCTCTTAGTAAAAAACATGTATTGATATTGGAGAGACCATTTTTTCCCAGTCTCTAATTCTTATTCTGTGTTTAAAAGATGCAAAGCCAACACATTTTGACAATAGTTTACTATTGCTACAATATTCTTATGAAAATTAATTATAATTTTAACAACTTATAGTAATAATGTAATAAAATTATTTGATTTTCCCATAAAATAGAACCTTCTCTAAGCAATCATTAACTGTGCACTCCTTCCCCATATATTTCTTCTAACTAATATCCTCTAATTAATATTTATGAACTATTTTACTCAAAGTGGTGTTCTTTCATCTTCAAGATCCAGAAATGCAGGGTAAAAACAGAAAAGAGAAGGAAATAACTACAATAAAACACTTTTTGGGGTTCGCTTTTGTGAAACCACAAAGGGCACTGTTGAAAAAGTCATTCATAGTATGGCGCTGTAGGAAGAACCACTGTAAATCTACCATAAGAAAAGTACTTTTTGATTCTGAGGAAGAGTTTCAATGGGAACGTATTGTTTTCTGCATCTGTGCTGAGGAGAAACTGGCCAGCCTGACTGGTTTTCAGATTTCAAGGAATGTGGCACCCTGGTTCTGTCAAGGGGACAGGAGAGCCCCATCAAGATCTCTGTTTCATTGTGAAGCTAACTACTTGGGGATCTAGTCCCTGACTTCTGGATAGCTTTCTCTTCAACCTGCTCAACATCCCAAAGAGATGGCTCTTTAAGGAGTTGAAGAGTCCTGAGCAGCTGCTTCCATGATTCAATCACCCCATATAATAAGTCATTTGCATCCCGTTCTATTTAGTCTCTCTATAAAACTAGTAATTAGCTGAATTTCATATCACTGATGTGTTTGTATAAGTACTTCTGGAGTTTTATGATATAAAAAGTGTATGTACTGAGACTCATAAACTCAGAGGTGATTAATGTCTCCTCTTCTTACTGGTTTGTCCAGAAGGAATGCAGGAACTGCACTGCAGGAACAATGTCTTGGCAAGCTAAGTGATAACAACGGCTGGTTACCCAGGCAGTTAGCATTTCAAAAATAAGTCTGCATATCACTAACAATTTGTCAGGTGGGCTTACATTACCAGGAGATTCATAAGTTAATATTTGGATTGCATTTATTGAGGACTCTGGAAATCCTTAGGGATATAATTACATTAAGTAAAATTCCAAGGAAGAAATCTTAACTTCAACGTAGAGGTTCCAGTCTGGAAGACAATACCTGAGGAATGTATATTATCTGATGGATCAGGCCTCAGGTCTAAGAAACATAGAAGCTTTCTTGTCAGCTCATAGATGAATGAGGCATAGAAAGACATTGGGAATCAACTCCAAAAGGTAGCTTCTGAAATATGTTTTTGCTTGACTACCTTGTGTCCATTCTTTCAAATTAAGGAAGTTAGTTTCTGGATTCAGTGTTTTAGAGTGAATTCTAAATTCTGAATTCTATATTTTTTGAACTGTCTTTCATTTGCATTTCTTCCGACATGATAGATATTTCTAGAAATTTGTGAAATAACAGGGTTCTCTCTCATGGGAAAATGATGAAAAGAGAAAGTGTGCACAGGAATGCTTGTGGAGAACCTTATGATTCATTACAGTTAAGGAATTTCTGGAATCTGTGGTGTTGTCCTCTACTAGACTTCAAGGGACCAGTTCAAGTTTGCCAATATAGAATCAAAGAAAAAGTTTGCTTGGTGTTGCTGCCAGCTGTGTTTTATTTTCTATCAAATGCCCACAGAACAGGTGTGCTGGACAGAGCATAAGGTGGAAGTGGGGGAGAGGACAGATAGGACCTGGGCATGAGGCATCTGCCTGCCCAGGAGGTGGCTTGGAGAAGGTGGTCCAAGTGACAGTGGAAGGCAGCTGGTGTTCTGTGCTGCAGAGGGCAGTGTGGGAAAATTTCCTTCTTGATCTCAAAGGTGGTGATCGACCATAAACAGGAAGGAAGAGCAATGCATCTGAGCCCCTTGGGCCTCCTGAGGGCTTGAACAGCCTCAGAGCAATGGTCCCGTGTTGCCTGGTGCCTGGCCTCCAGCAGGGGTGAGGGGCTTCTTGCCTGAGGGGGACAGGGGCCTGGGCTAGGGGAGAGCTGCTCTTTGTCTGGTCTTGGGGAAGAGAAGTGGGGAGAAAAGAGCCCCTCCCTGGCCTCTGCAAGCAGCTAGAGGTGTGAGCCTTGCTTGTTGCCTTTGGCCCATGGAGAGAGGTTTTTTGTTGTTTTTTCTGGGTTGCTCTGCAGATTGAGTAGAGCTGGTGTGGTGTTGTGCATCAGTTGCTGGCTCATGGTCCTTAATTTCTCTTTGTATCTCCCACTGTCCATGTTGGAGCTTCTTCCTCCCTTGGCAATTAAAGAAAATGGCATTTCTTGTACCTACCTCTTTGAACCTTTTTGCTGCCTTTTTTTCTGTCAAACCTATGATTGATTCTCAGTCTCGTTTCTTCCACTGTAATGGCACTTTCCTTTTGTTGTGTGCCCTCCCTCCTGGTCTTGTGATGGACTGTGTACACTCATCCTTGGCTATGTTGTTCATAAGCCCTGTAGGTAATTGACACGTTATTCCAGAAGAGAAGTTTCATGGACCTTGGTCATGATTTGCTGGATTATTTTTGCTCTAATGTGAAGTCCTTCTAGTATATACTAGCTTTTTTAATTCCTTTTTTTTAAAAACAGCACCTGTGATTCTGAGGCTTCTCCCAAATTTCTAAATACAGATTAATATACTCCTTCTTGATATGGGCATATTCAGCAGATACCTAGTATGACATTACCTTCATTGATCTCTTTCCTGATTATTAGCCATAAGCTGTTGAAGAGTTTCTTATCCTTGCCGTAGCAAAGCAATTTAGCTCTTCTTTTGTGTAGAGAACAACCTCTTCTCCTTTCTCTCCTTCCTAAAGTGCCATTATGTGTTCATTCCAGTGCTCCAATTTTCCTGGAGCGAGGTTTCCCATCACCTATCTGCAGTCTCAATCAGATTGTAGCTATGTGAATGTGCTTATGCTTCTGGGTTCTTTCTGTTTCTGTCTGATGCTGCACGTGCTCATATACAAGCATTTGAGATACCTTATCATCCTGCTTTTTCAGAAGTGTGTGAGCGAGCCTCCTCTGTCTTACTGCCCCTTAGGTGCTTCCCCTCTGCATCCTTGTGCTTCCCATTCTCTCCAGGCTTTTGTCACCATCCCAGCAAACCTTGTTTCAATCTTCCCTCACCAGGTATGTGTCGCAGAGGGAGGTTATATTGGTATTATTATCTCTGGGTTTATTGCAAACAGATTTATTGAAGATGGCTATACAGTGTAGTCATAGCAAGCAAATCTTACTGTAACATTTGTTATTGCCTGAGTCTCGGTTTCTTAACACTCCAACGGTTTCTTGTCAGAGGTTCTCTTAACTCCTGGAGGGTAACCTTGAGAGGTGTCCCAACTCAAGGGGAGATTCACTGCCGTGCAGCCCATCGCCGTGCAGGAGAACTCATTGGGCTCTGGGCTGCARCACTATTTATGGGCAAGGAGTTTGACTCATGGTCATATGATATTTGGTGTGGGGATATACCCTTTTTGCTGATGTCATGCCATGTTGGGGAAAAGATACCTTATTTCTGACCTCATGCTGTGTTGGGGAAAATATACCCCTTTTTGCTGATCTCATGCCCTTTTCTGGCTTCACCAGTTGCAACCAGTATCACTTGCTTCCTTCTGGTCAGCACTGGGTGCTGTCAGTTATATGCAGTCAGCTGGGGCCCAAGATAAGGGGGGGCCGGGAGGTAGTTGCACTCTGCCACAGTTTGGTAGCCTGTTGTTTAATGCTGAATCATKGAGAGGTGTTTTCCTTCAATAGAGCTAGAGCCAGTGAGGTAGTGACTGCAGGATCAAGACTGAAGGGGAAATATCTTTTTCTCTTTAACTAACACAACATTTCTCTTTATGTGATAAATTTCTAGTTTTGTGTATTGCCTCAATTTAGGATTCATTTTTTTCCTTCCAAAACCAACATTTTACATAGGAAGGAAATTCCGTTTTCAGCAGCTCTCATTACCTGTAATAGCATCTACATCCTCTGTGCTAATGGTCTTAATTTTACCTGATCACATTTAAGGAGTGTGTGATATTACTTTGATGAACACTTTGAGTCAGGTGTTCAAAAAAGGAAGAACCGTTCTGAGGCTTTGACAAGACAAAGTGGACTAACAAGTTAACAGGTGAAACCATGTAGCCTGGCAATACAGTATTGCCATTGCTAGCAGTGAGCCACAGCTTTGTAAGAAGTTTTCTAGGCCTCAGAACTGAGGCTTGTCCTGCTCCTGCTTGCTCTGTCTGAACTTTTCTTGGCCTTCCTGCAGCTTTGTTTTACTTGGTTTAGCTATAACAGCAATTTCTCTAGCTGACCAGGTGTCTATGGCTAGTTTGTTTCGTTCATCTTTGTGTGGTGCAACCCTAGTTTTATATAGATAGCAGTAACAAGCAGTTTTTCTCTGCAACAATGAGATATTTATGACTCTTAACACAGTGACGTAGTGCAGGGAAATATAGGCCTGGTATGATAGCAGAGGCCTTGGGAAGTGGAGACATAGGGTGCAGCAGAGAGAAGTACAGACATGGGATGATAAGGAATGGGGCACAGGCTTGGCACTGGAGACCCCCGGCTATAAACAGCTCACTAAGGGTCACTTAAAGTAAATGCAGACCTGGAGCTGGACAAAGCTGATTTTAGGATTAATGAAGAGAGCAAAGGAATAGTATCTAACATATGTAAAGGGCACCGCATTCTGATGTCAATTCAGATATGTGAAGATGCAGACCGATGAAGACAGAGAAAGGTGTAAAAGTGTTTCAATAAATACATAAAAATGACCTTGAGTGGATCCTAGAGGGAGGAGGAAGAAAACAAAACATGAACATCATGTTCCTCTGGGTGGAAGGATTCCAGATGCTGAAAACTCGCCGTAATACCCCACCACACGCACACACCAGGGTGAAACCACCAACCTTAGGACCCAGAGGAACAATGGAAGGGCGACCATAACAATGGGAAAAGGGACAGAAACTAAGAATTGAGTGTATAATAATTTTAACTTCATGATTATTCTTTCTTTTCAAAAATTAAATCTGGACTAATAATGATTAGACACTTAAGATTTCAATTATACTAACAGTAAATTCTTGGCTTTACTTACACACAGGGGTGCTTACTTAAAATTAAGGGGTGCTTCCTCTTTGCCCATAAACAGGATTTTGAGTGCAATGCAGGGGGAAAATAATAACTGCTAAGTAGTAGTGCATGCATTTTATTATGGTGCATGTGTTTAGCTTCTACCCAGTCTCAACGATGAAAGAAATGGTTTCTGTCTGGATATTAAAAATTTGGCAGGTTCATGATAAATGGCAGTGAAGGGTGCATTCTGCTCTTCTTCTTCTGCCATCCTTTTATTGCTTAAGTGCTGTGGGCTTTCACTTCTTTTCTTCTTTTTTATTTTTTGGTGTGCGTGCAATAGTCCATGGGTAGTTTTTTTCTGTAGCAGCGGTTAGTGGACTAGTGAGGAATTCATGAATTATAGATAACTCTTAGATCCAAGGATCTTAGGTGGGTAACAGTGTTATTGGATGAAATTTTGAGTCAGAAATATATTCTAATAAATGAGCTTAAGTCCTCATGTATGTGCAGAGAATGTGAAATACCATCTAAGTACCAGCTTAGATAATGCAATGTTAAGAAAGCAGTCTGCTAGGAAGAATGGAAGAAAGAAAGTGCACTTCCTAGATGGAAGTTTTTTTAGACGTGCTATGTTGTACATTACCTCTGGTAGTGATGACACTGAAGTTATAATTATTGTAAATAATATAGTCTTGTAACTGTTATTTGTGTGTCTTTCCATCTGAGATCAGGCTACTGTGGTGTGCTCTACGTTATCTTCGTTTTTAGGACTATTCAGAACCCACAGCTCTGGTGCAAGAGTCTCATGTAGTAATAGCTTTTTAGAGGAGCACGTTCAATAGTTCAATGAGTTTTGGGTTGTCTTTGGGTTGTATTTGTTTCTATCAAACCCTAGCCATTCAAAACTAGAGATTGGCTGTGGGTTGTTACTGTGTTTTTTAGCTATGTGGTTTGTGCAGAATTAAAAAAAAGTGTGCAAATTGCAATGGGCTTTTGATGGTAGGGGAGCATGAGAAGGGGCCATTTGAATGAACCTGTGCTTCAAAGGTTGAGAATTCGTAGGTGTGCAGTGAGATATTATTTGTGAGTTCTCGGGAAGATTAAAAACACTAATATACTGACATGAAAACTGAGGCACAGAGCTATTAAGTGACCTTCCCAGTGGATCTTTGGAGTAAAACCTATAACGAAAGCTGGAAATTTTGACTATTCCTTTTATTTATTAATCTCTGCAGATTTTATTATGGTGTTATGGATGCCCTGAGAGAAGCAAAACAGAACAAAACAACAAAAAAAGATGAGATATTTATAGGGAAGTAACAAAAATCTGAAAATTATATGTATAAAGAATCCCTATATGACAGTTACTAGGGAAATAGGGAAACCTGAATCAAGATTTCTCTGGATTCAGTTAGTGCTGGTCTGATTCCACATTTAGTGCTTTCATGAATTTTGAATGATTTCTATGGGAGAACTTGCCTTAAGACTATTTCATTCGCCAAAGCAGCAACACAGTGTGTAAAATGACCTCCTGTCCATAACTGATAGCAGGAACAAGAACACTTTGAAATTATGCCTCTGGGGAAGTACTAATGGTCGCTCGGAGGATTTTTAGAAGTAACTTGTACTCTCCTTCCTGACCTGACCATCTTCAGGTGATATCACTGACTTCACCTTAAACTGGCCTGCAGGAAGTCCATGTCTTTTATGCATTTTTTTGTTCTGCTAGTTAATTCAATTGTGAATTCTTCGCAGAGGGCTACACTGGGCAAATTTTTATATGTTATCCTCGCACACTATGTTTGTATAACTGAGAAATGACTGAGACCTCGCAACTGCAACAGCTGCTAGCTGGCCATAAAAAGCTTAAATATATCTTGCTATATTGGAATCTTAACATGTATGAAATCATTTTTGCAGTTGCCAGCCGAGTACTGACAAGTTTTGATAGCACAGACAGCTTGCTCAGAAATGCCATCTTATGACTATCACCTTCCCTTCACCATACAACTGCCTTATTGGAATTCTTTTCTATATGCCTTTCTTGGGCATCTTTAATCTTGGCAGAAAACTGCAACTGCATTCCCTAAAGTAAGCATTTTCACAATTGACTGCCATAACTGCTGCTCTCCTGGTGGGTGTCTGTAACTCCTGGTGGATTTGATTTTATTATTACGAAATAATTGGCACGCTCTAGGTGAAACTGTGTAGGTGTGCTTGAGTCTTGAGGCATGAGTTGTTGTTAGACAACCTGACTGCATGAATATTTTAATGTTATCAGTATTTTTGCCTTGTATTTGTGAGAGAGAAAAGTTACTCGAGTAGAGGACTGAGTCCTATGACCATCTGAATGCAAAGGTTTTGGTCAAAGTCGCTGCAGTGAGAATCATTTGACTGATCATTTTCCAAATCACAGTCAGAAGTTTGTGGGGTTTTTTGTAGCTGAAAGTGAAAATATTGAAACAGGTACAACACAGGCATCTTTCAGCTGTTGGTTATTTCAAAACTGCATGAAGTGTTTGTTTTGAACATTCACTTTTTAATTATAATATTGCTTCTGTTTTATATGGAAGAATAGGATTCTGTAAAGCTTTGTGAATGTGTCCTCAGCAGCATTAGAATGGAGGAAGTGGGGGAAGGTACTTGCTTTTTTATACATGCATTTTTGTGAGGAAAACTAGCACAAATGTTTAAGAAAAAGGGCCTCCAAAATGAAACAAATGAAATGAGCACGATCAAAGATGAAATTATAATTTTTGATTGCATATGAATTGAAACAACTGTTTTAGAAAAGTGTAACTATATCTACTAGCTCCTCAAGTATTTTTCCAGTACAGACTTGATGAGAATGACCACTTATGCTGTTGTTTCTTTATAGGAGCATGTGAAAAAAAGTGGTGGCTGGCATATTTGGAACAAGGAGTTTTTGACCTTCACGTATTTATGTTGCAAATCAAAATATGAAACTAGATTCTGATATTAGTATGCTTCAAGTTTTCTGTTTCTTTTTTTTTCAGCACAAATAATTGGTAAGAGCTTTATTTTCTTAAAATTGTTGTCTTAATATTTTCTTAATTGCTGTATTATTTGTTTAATGAAAATTACTGCTGTCAGCACTAATCCAAGATTGGAGATGTGTGGATATCATATTGCATTGAATCTGACAAAAGGTAATTATAATGGTCTTTGCACCAACTTCATTTTTTGCTCTAAAAAACTGTCAACACAATGCTATGCAGGCTGAGTTAGACATAGATTTTCACTTGTATGAATTATATATGTCATATGTTCATTTAAATATCTTTTTTTTTTTTGGAGGTGTGGAGACAGTAAATGCTGAAACCCTTACTAATAGTACTTAATCTGAATTTATAACACTTTTTTTAATTTAGTATGAAATAAAAATATGTAAAATAGCTAGTTAATTTGCTTTTGCAGATTCATTCTAAAGACCTATTTTCAAGCCAGAATCCCTGTCTCCATTGCACAGATATAGCAGCAATTTATTCCAGGATGTGTTCATGAAAACAAATGTAAAAGACCTTCTCACAACATTTTTGTTAACCTTGAAATAAGTTAAATAAAGTCCCTTAGTTGGTCATAAACCATAAGATTTGTGTAGCTTTGGTGATATATATTCTGTCAAAGAGTCAGACTCCTCAGCAGCGCAATGATTATCCTGATCAATAAAGCAAATTAGGAATAAAAGACAGAGTGGAAGAGGAAGACATTGGGTAGGACAGGGAATTGGGTGCTGGAACTTTAGTTGTTTGATGTTGCTTTTACACCAAACATGACAAAATTAAAAATAGGAATGCTAGGATTAGCTTGTCTTGAGCAAATTTTATTTCTAATCTTAATTAAATAACCATAGCCACACAGACGCTGAAGTTTACGCTCCAAAAAGCTCCTTAAATGCTGCAGCCAGTATGACAGCCTCCATAAGCCCACTCCAGACTTGCAGCTAAAATGAGATGATGGGTCAGGTAGAGTTATCAGGGATAAGAAGCCTGTGTCAGTAGAATCCCATTGCATGGTTTTATTTTTGACGTTCCCCAGGAGAGCAATTTGACCGCTGTCGCCAATGTGGATGACAGATGAAGGGTGACCACAGAAAGGCCAGGTAAACCAGCAAGGACTGTTGCTTGCAGGGGTACAGGAATTGTTATGGGAGGAGAGAGGGAAAGAGCATTTTGCAAGGGGGCAGAGAGAATTTTGGGATCGAGTAAAAAATTTATTATGGAACATTTTAAGGGGATTGTGGGGATGTGTGAAATGTATTATGGGATGCATAGGGGAAAGAGAAAAGGAAGGGAAATGGAGGGATCCAAGTGGACTGGGAGGAACTGCTTGGGAAAATAGAGGGAAGAGGGGATAAGGGGATCTGGCTACATGTGAAAAGGTGGCTGGTCAGTGTATTTGTCTGACTGAGCCCTTGTGCTTGATCTGCAGTTTGTCCTATATTCTTGCTACAATTCTGAAATGCTTGTTGCAGCTAAGCACTTTGGTATTGTGTACCACAGGTAGGGAAAAATTCTGCATCTGCCCCAAAGCAGCTGCCTAACAACCTCATTGGCTCCTTCCCCATGGGCTTTTAATGATTTGCAGCTTGAAAAAGCTTCTGAAATCCAGTGGGGGAGGGCCCAAGGCAGGGAAGTGTCAAGCAGGGTGTGAGCAATGGGAGCAAAGGCTGGGACAGCTTAAAAGGGGAGGTCCTGGGAAAAATGGGAGCTCCTGGAGAGCTGTAAAGGGACCGCGTAGGGTTGTGCCACCCAAGCAATGGCTGAAAATGGACTGAGAAAGGAACCCAGGATGGCCAGGCAATTTTGTTTAAAGAACTGTTAGCAAGCAGCAAGCAGACCTTACCACCCAGCAGTGCTTTGGGGCTAAGCAGAGCTTATGCTACTTAATTATTAAGGTTCTATTTAAAAAGTTAGCTTGAAGGATTGAAAGCTTTTAATATATATTTTTTTCCCGCCAAAAGAAGAGGAGAAAGATGGTTCTTTAATAAAGTTCTGGATGAATTGGTCTTATACCCTGTGTTGGTAGGAGGCACTTATAACAGAGTGACTAGAGGCCGAGTGGAGAATTTGTCTTGCCATCAAGAAAAAGAGGAATTGAGCGAGCTCTGTTATAAAGGCAGAAGAAACTGCAGCTCTCTGAGGAGAAGCTGTGATATGAGGAGAATGAGGATGTAACTCTTATTAAAAAATGACAGCAAAAAACCCAYTTACTTACCAAAACCAGCAACTTTCTTGTATCTGTGGGAGAACCATGCTACTAAAGAAAGGGTGAAAGGGTAGCAAAACRACAATAACAAATATGGGCTTGTTTTTCATAAACAGGATCACTACGTGCGTATTCAAGCGTGATATGAACCTTTTGCAAGAAAGGGGAGAATGAGTTAGCAGACTGCTGATAAACAATAACATGTTCCCATTTAAATTAGTAGGATCAGAAGGTATCCTTAAAATAGACAGAGTAATAGCTTTCTGAAAACAATGACCAAAAAGGGAGAAATAACAGAATGCAGCATGTAAGACATCATAGGCAACATTTTTGCTTGATATTTCATTAGGAATCAAATTAAACATTATAACGATGCTGCTAAATGAACAAGGCATGATACTAATCCTTATTCTGTATTTTTTAAAAATATGTGTAGGATTATGCTAAAGAGCTGAAACCTAATTTAATTAAGGAAAGTGGGTAAGTGTTATTAAGTCTGTGTATTGTCATCAGTCATAAGGAAGATAATCCACAGAGATACTTGTGTATCAGTCTTTCAAAACAGAGATAAGGAAAAAACAGTCAATTTCTAAAACAATTCTGAAAAAGTTATGAATAGGTGGAATGCTACATATTCTACTTTTAGAAGCAGGATTTCTTAAATCCCCATGTGGATGACAGATTTAAAGCTCCATGAATGATCCTAGCATGTACTATATTTAGATATCTTTTTAGTTCTTGATGCTTGACTTCTATATCATAATTGATGCATTAAACCATGGTGAATAGGGGCCTGATGGATAAAAGCTTTATTACAGATGCAAATAGAAAAAGAGGATCCTGTTTTTGTTATTGAATTAAGAAACAAAGTTAAAACAAATCTATATTCCTGATAATCTACTGACATCAGGTATGTGATGATACACTTCTCTACGCCTGAACAGAGACTGCAGTGTTTGAATACCATAATATGTTGAATGCCAAAGTCTAAATTAAACCACTATTTCCTGAATTTCACATTATCAGTACCAGAAAAAAATACGTAGTTTCAACAACTGTGCTTCAGTAAGTTAACTTCTCATATTCAGGCATAAATTGCAAAGGAGAGTGGTGTTGCAATGATAGGAGCGTGCATGTGTATGTATGTGTGAGGTTTTTTTCTGCCCACCTGTGAATTCTTTGACATTAAAAGGCTAAATGTATATGGGCAAACCTGCTAAAAACATGATGAATGAATATGAGCTAAACAAGTCATGCTTTATTAAAATCRAATACAAATATTTGTGTGATAGCTGTCAAAATTTGAAGACAATTAAACAAAACATTTGGATTTGGGGTTGAACTGGTTGAGACTGATGTCATAGCTAATATGGCACAGGGTTTCACCTGAGTGAACCCATCCTCTGCATTTCCAATATAGTAAATAAACTGGGCTGAGGGAAAAGCCAGTGGATTTTTCCTTACTTATATGAACTGGATAAAGGTTTACTTTTCTGGTAGCAGACATAAACGCTCAGCTTGTATATTTTGGAAAGTACCGTCCTAGGGGGAAAAAAAAAATGTATACCAACAAAAAGACATATTAAAGACTAGTCTTTCCTCAAATTCATCCTTCCCAGTGGTTGAGGTATAGTCATCTGATAGATTGAAACAGATCCTATTCCATGAAAACCTTAAAATGTATTACTATTTTTTTTCTTAGAACTTCATTCCTTCATTCTGTGCAGTCTATAATCCTTTCTAGGAGAAGTTATTACTGCAAAACAGCAATGTGAAAATAAGTCGAACTTTCTATGAAAAAGGATGTTGTGGGTACCAATGAACAGTTGACACGAACAGTGGAGTACAGGTAAATACAATACCTAGATATCTAGGATGAAGCCAGGGCCATAATGTATTGTTCACTCCATGAATAAAATACAATGTGTACCTTAACAGGGTGTGATTTAAGCAGAGAGCTGATTTATTCTTTAATAAACTAAAAGATAAAGGATGTCTCTTGCTTGTTCCTTAACTCTGAGCAGCCATTTTGTATTTTATTAGACTGGAACTATAAGAGCAAAACATACTGTTAGCTGATTGAAAGCGACTGAAAGGCGTTCACTCCTGAGAGTGAATTTAAAGCTTTTTTTATAATTGTTCCACATGATTCATTGCAGAGCTGGAATTTGAGATCTTAGGATATAAAAAAGGTAGGCTTTAGCTCTTGTATCGAATACTGTGATCATTAAGGGGTAGCAGACTTGTAAGCCTCTGTCTGTTGTGCTGGTGCTAGATGAGGCCACAACACCGCCCAGTTGATAGTGTTCTACACTGCAATTTTGGCAATATATTTTTCCCATAATTCTGTGAAGAAGGCATGAATAAACTATGATTATTATCATTTGTGTATCATTTTGTTCTTCAGGGAGATCACTTTCACTTCTATAGAAAAAAAAAATGCTGCTTTCATGAAGCAGAGCTACCAAATATCAAGGTCTATGGAAGGTTATTTTCTTGTTGGAGAAGTAGATGCCAGCATGTAGTCTCAGCTTAACCAAGGAACTTTAAAAATACTCATCTTCTTTGGAGCACAGGTCAGCAGCAAGTTCATCTAGGCTATTTTGTATTTAAAAGACTTCTGTCCAGAACAAATCTTTGCTTCTTTGGGAATAATTTACATTAAAAAATGTGCCTGTGGTAAACTTTAACATAGCAAGCAAATTTATTTCGTATTAGCCACAACTTCCTCAAAGGAACAGTATTAAAAATAAAACATTGGTTGATCTGGTTGAGGATTTGCTGATAAAACATAATTGTCAGAAAAGATGAGTGAAAACTAAAAGGACAGCTGCACTTCTTCAACTACCCTAACTCCACAAAATGGCATTCAGAAAGAGGTGAAAGTTCTGGGAAAGATTTCTAGGGCTGATGGTCCTTGCATCCTAGCATCCTAGTCCTCCATCCCCACCCCAGGCTTAATTGCCCCCAGGCAGAATTACAGTTGCTATAGAATTTCTTTGCATGCTGCTGAAATCAATCTCTTCAGAATAAGGCACTGTATTATATTAAGTGGCTGGAAAGATAAATATATACATATATTTATATATAAAACTTGTATTTTATAYGTATATATGCTTTGAAATATACCAGAAGAGTCAGTTGCTAGTATTAACATGTGCTGTTTATATATGTTAAAATGCCTGAGTATCTCTAAATGCTTAAAGCTTCATCACAGCACTTAGAAAAACTGAAGTGGGAAAGTCACAAGCAGACCTTTTGGCATTATATTTTAAGTCTGAGTCAAATGAATTGAATAATGACTGTCAGAGTGGGAGGCGGACCCGGAGTAACGACGGAGTCTCAATATGAGTATGATCGTTCTCCCTTTATTAGAGCTTACACAGAGTATATATAGACAAGCAATAAGCATGCACTAGCAATAGCTGTATGATTGGTTTACAGTCTCTGTTCACGCGCCTAAAGCGAATACACGATTGGTGCAAAGTTGCTGTTCACGTGGAGGGGCTTGTCAGCCCCCTCCTTGACTTGTTTACCACTACTTGTCTTCCCCTTCTGTAATG
>NW_020450727.1:0-182349 GCF_003343035.1 Apteryx rowi
GTCTGGGTCCAAGCCTCTGACACAGCAACTCCAGCAGCCGCTGGGGAACGCGCTGTGCGGCGTGTCACGACCATACTTGAGGAAGTGTACACCACAGGGAACAGAAATGAAGGTCCCTTCGCACGTCCCTTCGCGCACCCTTCTGCGCGAACTGCTGCGCAAACTGCTGCGTCTGTTCGCTGCCTCTGTTAGCTGCGCTCAGAAGGCAGATATTTGGATGCTTCAGTTAGAAAGGATATTTTATTTAAAATTTTGCATTAATTAATTTTAATAATTGAAATCCCAAGAGAATATTTTGTTTCAGGTTGAATAAAAAAATTTGTTTCAACAATACTGACACATCCTTTCTTTCTCATGAATTTTTGAAATTGCTGGTGACTGGATGTCCCCTATTTCCCCAGACTGCTATAAAAGATTCAGCCAAATGTTGTCATCATTTTCAGCCGAATCCCATTCTTACACTGAAACCATCCTGAAGAAGTTCTTAGGGAAGCTACTATCAGAAACTCCGGAGAGAGGAGCTCAATTAAATAGAAATATGCTATTCTGAACATAAAGCATCTCTGGAGAGTAGAGAGGTAGAACTAGACTCCTTTGCAAATATCTTTTCCCTCATGAACTTTCTTAAAAACTCAAAGGATGTCTCCATGGACTTCAGATGTGTTTGGCTGCCCATCTTAGCTGAYGGGCCTCCATTACTTGAATGGAAAAATTAGAGGAAACTAAACATCACAGGTGAAGAAGCCAAAGAAATCACTTAATTACAGCCTGAAATATATCATTAAACTCTGTGGAATTTTATCCTCCACCTATTTCTTCTACTAAAAGCATGACATCTGGGGCTGACTGAAACCTATTTGTGAATCTGAAGTTAAAAATAAAAAATAAAGCCCCACAAAACCTTAAAAACCAAATGTACTAAAAAGCGAACTGTTTTCCTTTGCCCTTTGAAAACTGATACATATTTTTTTACTTTGGAACAGATCTGTGGCCAATCATTTTAAACATTTCCAAAAGCCGAATACTTCATTCTGTGGTGAAAAACAACTTTTATTTGCCCAAGCTGATTTTTGTTTTCATATTTTTATTTCTCAGGAAAACAAAAAAAAAAAGTTCTGCCTTCTGGTAGCTGCAGCATAACTTATCCTCACCTTTTGTTCAGCCAGAGAATCACAAAATGAATATAAACACACCAAAAAATCAAGGATAATATTATGCTTTGTTAGCAAAATGTAACTGTCTCTGATCACTGATGCTTATGAGCAATTTAATTTGTGTCTTCTACCTGTAAAGAGAAGAACCTCATTTTTCTCATTATGCCTGGAAAACATTTACTGAGTATTACAACTAATCAGGGTTTTAATTGAAGTGAAGTACTCATAAAGGATGTGTCTCATATACAAGATGATGATTCTTATTTGAATATTTTAGTAGTTATGCATCATATAGAACAAAATATTGGCAATTTCCATCAAAATAAAATGCAATTTAAACTAATTCAGAAGTTATAGCTGATTTCTTGGCATGCCAAAGTCAATACTGCAACATTGTGCAATAGACTTACTTAAATGGGTTTTTTAAAAAAAAACCAAACCCCAAACCCCCCAAACTCATAAAATGAAGTAGCTATAAAATTTAGTCTTATCAAGACTGACACATAAAATTCATTTCTTTCACTGATTCTTAGTTAAACTTTGGAAAACTGACCTTTGGTCATTTTGTACTGAAATCGTAATAATAATCTCATTGTAGTAAAAATACAAAAGAYAGGTGTTAAACAGGAAAATATCCATCTATTAAATTTCATTGGGAAACCTGAATGAGACGTACGCAACTGAGGAAAAAGTACTATTAGGCTGTGTACAAATAAAACTTCTCTTTCTTTCCAGAATCCTTAGAAGTACCTCTTTGGTTTATAATATCCTTCTGAGTTCATTACCAAGTTTGAGACTTTTCTTTGTATGACACTTAGTCATGTTACACGCAACAGATGTGATATTTTTAGATGTAAACAAACATGAAAGATAAACCAATCAGACAGCACAATTCAGGCAAGTTTGTCAAACTTCATTATAAATATACTGATCATATTTACCCCAGCAAATTTTCATACAGATTTGAAGTCTAAAAATTCCACCTTCCCTTTTGGTAAGTAGCTTTCACAGGTAGTCAGTGCTTTTTAATAGAATTCACCATTCAAGCAGTGATTTACCAGAAGAATTACATAAAATAGTAAACTCTCTGGGCATATGTAGGAAGTGTTGAAGGAAGAACCCTTTCCTTCACATATTTGCAAACTCAAGGCCAAGAACTTACCAGTTAGGTATGTGTCTTCTAAAGGAACTAGCAGTTTCAGATTCTTCCCTTTTTCAATGTTCTATTTTAGAAACTTAAAAGGCTGGTTAAATCGCACAAAGTTATCAGCACCCACCTCGGGAAAATCCTTCCCTGAGATGCTCAAAATTTGATGTGCTTATAAGAATTAGTTCCTGCATAAATTTTAAGCCATAAATTATAGAACATTCTTTAGCAAAGATCAGGAGTCTTGGATGTGAATGCTGATCTTTTCTTCTCAAATCGTAGTTCTCGTTAAGCAGACGAACACAAATCACCATCCAAAAATGACTGAAATACATCAAGAATCTAAAGAATCAAGAATTCTAAATTTTAAATGACATAGGAAAATAACGGGGATGTCTGGATATGTTTTTTGCATCCACTTGACTTCAGAGTCAAGGATTTCAATTTCTTTAGTTTTTTTCTTCCTACATATATGTTTGCATAATTACAGGAAAATTTCTAATAGGTTTCATAGATTTACTGCAGCACACTAAAGTGCTTGTGTTTTGTTTGTGCCTTCATTTTCTTGAGTACTCATTTAATGTTATTTTGTTGTCACCATAATCTATTTTGATTTTCTTTATCATAGATATCTATTCTGATGCTGGATTATGATTTGCTTAGTTCAGTGGATTCTCTGGCATATATATATGAAGATGTTCTTTTGACTGCTGCTTCAAATATTTTTTGTTCTGGCAATTGGTCTTTTAGTAGTCTTCAAGATTTTCCAAGTTGTGCAAATAGTTTCCCTCTTAACAGTCAAACTGCAGCATCTGATTTTCTCATTTCCCTAAAGAGCAGAGGAATCACTCCTGCTAGTCAAAACTGCCTTTCATTTATTAGAAACTGAAGCTGTGATTTGTACTTAGAGAGATGAGGAGAAAGAATTGTAGGAGAATAAAATGAGAGTTAAATTCCAGCCTAATGAATCATTTAGAAACAATACATCTTTCCCAAATAATCAGCAATCTTCACTGTCAAAACATAACTTTGCAAGGCTTTTCTTCTGACACACACTTTAAAATGAGACAAAAAACATATCATCTCATTTTCTGGGTCTTTTGAAAATTCCTAATTTTAAGGAAAAAATAAGTCATTCACCCTTTTCTCATCCATAAGTGCTTGGAGAATTAAAACTGAAAAAAACCCTGAGTATGTGGCCTGGTTATAACAATCACCAAACTTTGCTTGGTGGCTAAGTGGCCACTCTCCTGGTTCACACTTGGTATATACTGAATTTGATATAAGGGAGCAGACTGAATCTGCAGTCATCTTCAATATGAATTGAAACCATCTGCATTAAGATTACTACAAACAGTGTCCCCATTTGATCTGTATTACCTTATTTTCTCCAACAGGTAGCATTATCTGTTGGGACAAGAAGTTCTAGAATTCAGTCCTTCTTCATAAGAAATTAAGTAAACCGAGGGACTGCAGATAACAAAAGCTGCACTTTAACAAAACCTGGTGAGTTAAGTTCCATGGGCTGCAGGAAGCAAAAAAGAGAACAAATTAGCTCAATTATAGGTAATTTTCCTTGAGCAGTTACTCTTAGTCTGTTTCCTTCATATTAGAGCTCAGTTTATTTGGCAGTGTTGGCATCTTTCTCCTTCTTCAGTAGCTAGAGAGCACTGTTTTCCTCACTGTCCTTCAGTAAAACCATACAAAAGAACCAATGCAAGCTTGTTCCAAGACAGGCTCTTTAATCAAAGAAGCCAAATAAGTCCAGGACAGGAGAACGGATTTGACAGATGGCATCAATGCTCTGCTAAGTGGCACTAACAAACTAACAGGGAACGTATAAAATGACAAAACAGGATAATCTGTGGGACAATTCAGCATCCAGTCCATTCAGCCACAATGATTTCATTGACTTCAGTGGTGACTATGACTGATCATGAAATGTCTGATGCATGTAATATTCCATCTTACTGAAGAGAGGTGAGGTAAAGACAAACTTCAGATGGTTTTGAGGTCCATTCAGCTATAATAAATCTGTAAAGTGATGAATGCTAAAAGGGATGCTATTGCTAAAAATAAGGCTTAACCCACTTGGAAAACAGGGATCTGAGCTTTGGGGCTAATGATATAAAAACACAGATCTCTGCCACATTAATTAATCACAACTAGACGAGGAGCTGCAGCAATTCATTATACTGTCCATACATCAGAAAACTTCAATATCTTCCCAGTTTGTGTTACATTATAATTGAGAACAACCTGTAGATTATGTTGTAAGAGACATAGGCACTAGTCTGGGCAGTTAAAGAGAGAATTATTTGGTTAATGTTACAATGAAGCACAGTCCTAAAACACAAGTCCTGTCCATTTTGCTTCCAGCTGAAAAGACTAGCTCAATGTGGCTAGTGAAACTTTGCAAATGTAGCTTCCCAGTGAACCTCTCCATTCATCCCCACAAACATTTTCTTTGCAACAGCACAGGGAATTTCAACAGGTTCTGCAGTTGCAGAATATCATTCCAAATGCCAGGATTGTTTTAGCGCTGTCCTGTTGCCATATTCTCTATCTGTTAAAAATTTTTCTGCAGTTCAGAGCATTCTAAGGCTGTAGGTGCAGCACATGGTGYCTTCTGGGTGCAAGAGCAACTGCCAGAACTTCGAGAATGTGAATTCTTTCCTTAGCAGATTTCAGCAGATCATCTCATCATTGCAACAACTGTTTTCTCTGTTTACCTTAGCTACAAAATTTAGCCCAGTAAGTCATAAAAAAGGTAAATGGAGTCCTGCAGAAGAAGAGTGAATGTATAAGCAGAGTTGTGTTCAGTTCCTCGTTCCAAATCAAGCTATGCCTAGTTCTAGCTGATGCAGCCAGTGACACTGATTTCATATAAGCTACAAGTTTCAGCCAACTGTTATTTTAGGAAGAGAGACAGAGGAAAGAAAGATCACTGATTAAAGACATGTATTGCCATAGGCATATGTAAAATACATCTGGGAAGGAACAGCAAATTGGACAATTCTTTCCCTATCTATGGCTGTTTCTCTAGATTGTCTCTTAAAACTGTTCCCAAATAGCAACAGTCTCAGTAGTATTAGTGACCTTTGGCAATAGCATTTCATTCTTCTGGGGCTATATTGATTTTCTCTGGCTTCCATGTAGCAATCTGGCATTTTGTGGACCCAGAGCCTCAAAGTAGGCAGTATCACTAGCAGCCAGGGATTTCAAGAGATTATTTTAGGACAACAAACTAGAACATGAGCTGGTGCAGGCTACTGTGAGGAAAGCGTCCATGCTCTCTCAATTCAGGCAGTTCTAGTGCATTGACCATTGTGTCTGGCAGATGGTGGCACTGGTTGGTTTCTGTTGCTTTGTCTCAAGATTAGTTTGTTAGCCACAGAAAGTGCATGGCCTGATTGTCTTTAAGTGTGTGTCTGAGTTCCAAGGGCTTTTGTTTTAGTTTGAAAAAATCCAGATGAGTAAATGCTTATGTGTTTCTAGAGTGCATTAACATACTAGCATGTAAAGAGCACAGAATGCAGAACTCTCTCACCTTAGCATGTTTTCTAATAGTTGTTGAAACATTTCAGGGAATTCTTAGGGACCTCTTTCATACATGGACCATGTACATACTATTCACTTTTTTTTTAATGAAGATTAAATGTTTCTTTTTCCCCTGAAAAAAAATAATTTAGGTACCAATGAATGTTTGGAATCCTTGCAAGGATTTATTCTCAGAGTGAAATCCTCCTCTATTTCCATTTAAAACTGTGCAGTGTACCAGTTTGCTAAAGACTTGAAATGAACTGCTTTGAATTACATCCTGTGGAGGAGATTCTACAGCTATCTAGTCTGGYGCTGCAGCCTGGCTGATTTTAATCCTACTGATCTCTATTACTCAGTAATTACAAATTAAGCTCATCTAAAACTGAATGCTTCCACTGACTTCGTAAGACCTACACTGATGTTTCTCAGGAGAATAATGTTCTCTAAATACTATTTAAAAGTTCTCTTACGATTATGTTAAAGGACATCAAAGCTGTTTTCTAAACTACTTGTGAGAAAACTTTCTGTTTCTAACTCTTTGCAGTGCTGTAAAGAGCAGCATGAGTCATGGGCAAATCGCAGCCTTGGGATAACTCCCCTGGATCCTTACCATCACTGTGGGCAACGGGTTCGCCCTAGAGTTCCTTTTCTTTTTTCTTACCACTTTTCACAGTTATATTAGTTATACGGTTGTATCAGCTGATTGCATTAAGCATTTARGGTAAGTGTAATGTTCAAACTGTACTGCAAAAAAAGAAGAATAAGAAAAAGAATGACTAGCCTTAGTGGTAAAATAATATAGAACAACATGAGCTCTCTTTCAAAGGAATGATTTACTCCAAGCAAAAAATCCTAGGTATGTATATTTGCATTGAGGATAATATTTTGTCCAGAACCTTATTTATCATACAAGGTTCAGTCCTGAAGTCCTTAGATACGGACTAAGCTAAGCAAAGACGGGCAAATAGAAAGAAAGGTAGATAGGGCCTAATGATTATAAATGAAGCATCTGAAAGTGTCATTGCAGTGTTAATGTTCTCCTTCCACTTAGGCAGTAAAACTGTAGGAACACCCAATATCAGAGACTGCTATATTTTTAAATTCCCAATTTCATAGTCCTTACTCAAGCGCAGTTCTCTCAGATCTCTGCCTCAGGATTTAAGAATTTTCTACTCTCTACTACCCATTTTGCAACTCTTTCTCAGTTGTTTAATACAGTTTTGTACTCCTTTGACATCAGTCCCTTCCTGAAAAGTGCAAACAAGCATCTGACACACAGTATTACAGTGAGGCACTCCAGGAAATCCCCAGAGCACAAAAAGGATATAATACCTCTTATTTCCAAATCTGCTGATGCATAACAAGGGTTAGAACACACTTCCTCAGAGAATATTTGTGTTCAGTAAGGCAAGAAAGAAAAAGACTCCAGTGAATTTATTTAATAATTGATAGTGGAAATAGAGTCTAAAGAAATTTCCATCATCCAGAAACATGAATTCTATTTTATACATACTGTCATTTATTTTTCTGCTAATACCTGACTTGGCAGCTTCCTTGAATTTCCTACTCTGACAAAGAGCCCTATTCTCCTGTGGTAAAGCTCTGCAAATCCCAGGGGAACCAGAGAAGTGCCAGGGTTATATGCATAGAGGCTGTATACCTCCACAGCAGCACAGAGAATAAACTGGTAGCGAAGCCCCATTAGAGATGAACCCTGCTGTGGAGGAAAAATTAGAATGTCTCAAGCTGTATTTATCTTTTTCTTTGTAAATCCTTTAAGGCTGAAGGTAGCAGGGGCCTTAGAAATCCTCCAAACAGGCACAGATCCTAGGTCTTGCTCCTGTCCAGACTTCCCTCAGCCCTTTTATTCCCTACCTTTTATGCCTGGAAGATTTTGTTGTCTGGAAAAATGGATATATTGAAAGGCAGAAACTCCCAGAAAATGACAGAAAGGATAGATGCTACAGAGAAATTTGTTTGCTTCCTTCCATGTTGAGTGGGAAGTTTTCTGTAGGTGCTGTGTCTACTTAAATTCAGACAGATACCATGTGAATATTAAGCACTACAGTCTCATACAGCTTCTGTGCTTGTGTAACTCACCTTGAATAAGACTGCATGCTTTGTGTACATGCCATGGGAAAGATATGCTTCTGATTGTCTACAATCAAATCAAAAGTTTGGGGATAACAACAATAACCAATACTGCATTGCTTAAACAAATATGCTTTACAAGTATCACTATTCTTGATTCTCTGATTTGCATATGTATAAGATTGGGATATTGCTACTGCTTCCATGGGCATAAGAGTGAAGAACTAGATATGATTAGAAGAGACAGTATTAACATTTTTAAAAATATATTTTATTACCATTACAATCATTTTTCCTGCAAATCAGACATTTCCTATTTCAAAAATCTATCAGTGTCCCATCTTTCTAGAAATAAGTTAACTGAGAAGCACAAAGGAGAAAAACAAAACTATTGTTTCCTAATAAAGTATTTTTAGTTTAATTTCAGGCTTTGAGCACTTCAGGATCTTACTACATATACAGATCTTCACCTTGATTTCAGTGGGATTAATAGTATGCAGGATCTTTTAAAGCAATCACATCAAATACTTACAGAAGACTTAGTATAATGATAACTTTTGAACAAGCATTGTCACACAAAAAGTAATTTCATGGGGTTTACAATAATGCAGCTGTGACTACAGATACTCAATTTATGGTGAATGTTTTATTCTCCCCAACAGGTGTTTAAAACAAGTTTTTTACACCTCCTTAGTCAGAGAGATCTCAGGGCTCAGTTTAGTTTTCCATGACAGCTAAGCTCTTCCATGACTGACTACACAAGGTTACTACTGAAATAATTCTTCACCTGTTACCCTCAGTAATCAATAGTCTACTCTAGTACTTATACTAAATCAATCACCTCAGCCAGTTCTTGTAGCTTTTATATTATCTGCATGTCAACAACATGTATGTGTGCTTGTATAAATGTCTTGAAACTAATATTTTTGACCATCTCTGATCATTCAGTCCACTGAAATAATTTGCATGCCAAAATATGCAGGAGTTTTTTCATTATATCTTATTGGGCTTTTTTTGGTAGAGCTTGTAAGAGCTCCTAAGCTCACAAAGCACTAGGGAATATGCGTATTTCTTAAGCTAGAATTAGGAACGTAGTAGGAGCATTCCACATGGGAAATGCACCCTGCAGCACTTGCACCTACTGCAGTACTGAAATGCAACAAATTCCTATCAGGTCGGTAGCAAGCAGCTTCGAGATCAGAAGCAAAGTAAGCAAACTGTAAATGTGAGTACTATGAGCACAAAAGGAAAGCACAAATCTTAAGAGGGCTTTAAAGAAACAGAGCTTCAGGTCTTGACTCTGTAGCCGCAGCCAAAAATCAAAGGAACTTGACAGCCTCTACCTTTTTGTACAATACGAAGTTGATTTTTTTTTTTCTTAAAGTGAATACAAGTCTACTAAGCCCACTTCCTTTAGCTACAGAGCTACCAATGTAACTTTGAAATGCCATTTCATATAGAATATTAGCAGGAAGAAAAGTCATTTTTCCTTCCTTAAATGGTGCCCTAAACAAAACGTGGTAGCTAGTGAACACTAGAAAAGAAGCAGCATTGCTTTCAGACTTTTTAACATCATACGCTGGTGAAGAAACAGGTGGTCCAGCTTGTTAATTGAAATGACAAATCAAATATGATAAGTGCATCTGATACACTATTAATAGTAGGTTGACTAGAAATATCTAGTCTACTGCTGACTTTATAAACAGCATGATAATGTCTTTTTTGTTGAAAGGCACTCACTAAATTCATACAGTATAGCTACAATATTTTCAGCAATGCTGGAAAAAAACTTAACTGTAATTGCCCATTTCAAGCCTTTGATGAAAGTTGTAATTATTAAAAAATGTTATAGATTGAAAACAAATGTACCCTGGTAGCAATTCCTTTCCCTTTCCCCTATTCCAAACTATTAATAAATGTTGACAGTTTGGGGCAGCAAAAAGATCTTACTTTTACACACACTTGAAAATGATGTTTCACTGTGCCTAATAAAGGACTGGCTTTAACTGTCCTGTTCAGTTTACTTTGTCAAAGGTTCCTCTGATTTAAGAGGTAGTTGAAGAATAAATTTCCATAAATAAAAATGGTGAACTTTTAAAAGGACAATTTTGTAGATTAGTGGGCAAATAATAAGATTACAGAACTGTAGAATAACTAAAAATCAAATGTGTTTTTGATGCACTGGCATAAAAAGTACTTTTTTTCTTTTTTTTCTTAAGAAAGATGAGTAATCAGTAGGGAAATATGGCATGATCCAAATGTTTTGAATTTAAAGAAAAGCCAAAAAACTCTAAAATAATGTTTCAAGAGTCCTGTTATCAGAACCTAGATAATCCACTTGTCTTATTACAGTTATGTTGTATATTACAGTTATTAAGTGATCTTTTAATCTAAACTGCAATTAATTTTTTAAATTGTAATATTTTTAAATTATAAAATTTTGGAACAGAAATGGCTCAAATGTCTTCAAATCCAAAGTGAAATCACAGAGTGAAGACTAAAAATGCAGTCTTTATGCACATGACTTGTTGCTAAAGTTATACCATTTCTTCACATAACTCTTTCATTAATGAGCTGGCTTAGTTTTAGCAGTATAAATACCTTTTATACTATTATGCAAAGCTACCGTACACAAAACATAATGGCGGCAACCTGTCTAGCAAGACCCACAGCAAGGAAGAGAAAGGGATTAACAGGAAAACAAAATAACACATAGAAAAAGGGCAAGTCAGCAGCTTGAGGCAGTGTTTGATTTTTTAGATAAAAACACAACAGCAAAGGCAAGGATTGGTTCTATATGCAGAGATGACCAGAGGGAATAAAACCGAGGAAATGAAATAAATGCTTTTTTGCTATATTATTAAGGAAAGAGGAGGGGGAAAAAAAAAAAAAGAGAGATACTGTTGCCTGACAACTAGACAGCTGATCTAGTGCTGTCACCCTTACACAAAGAAACTATAGAGAGATATTACGGCCTTTGTTTGTATTTTTGGCCTCTGTTTCTATTTTTGGTTAGTCGTTTCAGAGAGAAAATAAAGCGTTATGCTAAAAAACATGAAGGGGGAAAGGGAAAAATACCTATGTAGACAGGCAAGAACTCTGCCATGATTTTGGGCATATTAGAGATATGCATGTTAAAAATTTAACATTTAATTAGCATATGTAATTCCATTCGCACAAGTATTTTGTAGAGAGAAATGTATTTAAGTGACAAGCATAACCACGATGTCTTGAGGAACGAAATAAAATTATAAACAGTCCTATTGTAGAACAAATTAGTCTGACTTACAATCAACAGGACAGAGTTAAGCTGACCAACAGTATCAGGACCTTTATATGTACATGACTAAAAAGTAATATCACAACTGATGCAAAGAACAAAGTACTTTTGTCCAATTAACAAAACTAATGAACTCTGGCTTTCTATAGCTTTGTACCTCTTGACTGATTTTCTGTCATCTTTTAAGGTGCAAACTCAGGTTGAACCTTGTCCTTAGCCTGAAGAATTCAGAAAATATTTCCTCCATTTGTAATTTCTGGCATCGGCTAGAGCATCAAGCTTTTCCCTTAGAATTAAAACTTCCTTTCCTACCAATTTTAATCATATAAATCTTGCACACCTAAGGCTCCTATTTTCTGTTAGATTTGGCTGAAATTGGCCAATGGATTAAAAAAAGGTCTTTGGGAAGGGACATACAGATGGCATTTTTGCATAAAACTTCTTTCCTCAGCAAATCAGGCTAAAATATAGGCTACATGCAGCGATGGAATTCACAAAATAAGCTTCAGAATAAACTTGCTTTTTGCCATGTTTTTAGATCAGCAATCACTCTGGTTTCAGTTGCATTTTTACATTGCCCCTTGCATATAATCTGAGAAACAAACATGGAGAACTGGTAAGATACCTCTCCACAGAAGGGGAGAAGCATGCCCCTATCAAAACCAGGGAAAAATGGCTTAGATTTCCTGTAGTTTTAGGTACTGTGTCCTCAGTTCTCTATACTCCGATATACACTTTTCAAAACTATAAACTATTAAGAAAAATTTTATTAATTCTATCAGCACTTACTGCACAGAGTAAAGGAGGGAGAGGACATGCAGGAGCAGAGCACTTAGSTAATAGTAATATGCTCTTTCTCTATAGAAAAGAGGAACCTTTCCCTATAGAAAGATTTTTTTTTCCRCTTGTCTCAAAATGCAGTAGGATGCTAGATATCTAGATTGTTATGATCATTTGTGATATATTCAACAGCTGTAAAAAAAAGGTTAACAGTCATCAAAGGACTTTGTATTTAGATTTGACACTGAAAGGTCAGGACGTGCACAAAGCAAGCACAGCACACCTCCCAGCCAGACACCACGAAGGTGGAATGCCAGGCTCCGCAAAGGACGATATCAGAAAGATTAGGAAAAGTAACTGGAGAATGAGCAAATGGAGTGTCTGAGCGACAGAGAAGACAGCAGCCTTCAGCACAGGAGTGGCCTTGCAAGTGACAGACACTCAGCAGCAGATGCAACAAATATCCTGTGAGCAGGCAGTACTATCCAGGTGAAATTTTCATCACTACAATGTAACAATTAATTCAGGCAGTGCTCTAGGAAAGCAGCAGAGGAAAATTAGGAGAGAAATAAAATACAGGGAACCAAGCACAAGTAGAAGTGTTTACCAATTCATTTTCAATGACTATTTCAGAATTATTCTGTAGCTAGCAGAAAGTAAACTTTCAGAAGACAAGGCATAAACATTTAGCTTTTAAAGTAGACAAATCCATTTTGGAGTCACTGAAACTTTGCTGTGGGACCGAAAGGTAAGGCAGCCAGGAACCAAGTTCAATCCTTCATTATCACTGCTAATGGAAAACTTTATCTTATCACAAACTCCGCTGGTATAAACCAGACTAGCTCCATTGATATTAATGGAATTATAATGATTAACTCATCAACAGATTGATAAATTGATTACATGAAAATACAAGACAAAGAATCTCTTTTCCTGGGGAGGAGCATGATTTGGTAGTTCCAGCACTTCCAGATCCCACAGATGAAATTATCCACRTTTCTGCATAGGCTTTCTACTCTGTACAGTATAACAAGAGTAAGGAATTAAATACAGTGCAGAATACAGTGACTGCAGTTACATAATTTTGGCTGGTGCATACCCACTTATGGGACTATACTTCTTTTTCTCTTCAAATCATATTCCAATCAGCTGGCAAGCCAACTATCTGTCAAGAATGCACACAGCAAGTGGTGAACACTGCAACATGTTTTTATGGCAATAAGATTAAGGTTTCGAATAATCTGTAAAACACATCCATTCTGGATGCTTCCCACTGGGAAAATACCCTAGGTTTTGCCAGCCAGGGTTTTCCACTTGGCATTGACTGCCTCTGCGTAGCTGGATTGTGTCTCATAGCAAGACAGCTGAGCTGTGAATACTGCTGAGCAGGGGGACATCACTGTAAGTGCTTTCCTTCTGTTTGTAAAGTAATACAAGTCTGTGGAGCTCTCAAATACTTCAGCATGMGACAGACCCTTGAGTCTTGGGGGCAAGATAAAACACATAGTAGAACTAGAATAGGCAAAATGTTCATAAGCTGATAAAAACAGGCACATTCACCTCTTTTGGCCAAACATGTAGCTAAGCAGGTATGTTTGTCAGTAGGATACTGGCAGGTAAAAGGCATGAAAGGCTGAACAGGAAAGACTCCTCAAAAAAAAAAGGAAAAGAGAAATGAAAACACTTTCCTCAGAATAAAAACAGGTTTCATACATTTGTGAGACAAGCAGTAAGAAGCAGCCCAGGGATAATTCAGTTCATACTGATGATGTCATGACAACGTAAACTGCTGAGCAGGGACCAATTCAGGCGCTATTCAGTTGCCTCTCATTAGATCAGGAAAGGTGATGCTATAAATAAAGGTACAGATCAATACAGATTTGTTTCAATATTATCCAAAAAAGCATTACTCAATTCAGGAGCCTAAATGGGCTGGTGGAAACCAGAGTTAACAGTTTCAGAAGAGTGTTCAGGAATAACTGAGAATCTAATGAATGACAGTAGAATCTATAGAGATTTGGGCTTACCTGGGGCAGGAAGTGAAGTCCTGGGCGTAGCACTGAGCCTAATCCTGATTCTAAGACCACTGTGTTATGTGATTTTGGAAACTGTTCAGACTAAAAATTTGGAAGAAATCTTAGGAACTTACGGGACCAGTTTTCACCAAATTTCAATATAATTTTACTGCTTAACTCTTCCAAACAGCTTTAAAAAAACCTCAACCTAAATTTCATAATTGTAAACTGGGAATGATGATATTTAAGCATAAAGGGGGCTTCAGCTAATACTCCTGCTGGTTTTTGTTTGCTTTTTGTTTGTATGTGCTGCTGTGATGAATGTGGTAGAAGAACATGAGCAAAAGAGGAGAGCTTATCAATGCTTAGTATTTTTACTATAGATAGAGATAAGAAAAACAGCAACTACAAGAGTCGTTTTTGCTATTGCTCCAAATAAAATTTTGAATGTTCATAGAATTTATTTTTGTCATTAAATAACAAGAGATTGTGGCATTATTTGCACAATGTAGTTTGAGGATCTGATACTGATCTGAAGGGATTAGGGCTATAGATATTCTGATATATTTCTAGTCGTTAGTTAGCATAATTATTGCAATTTCATCTTTTAAAAGGAAGAGATTTATAGTTTAAAAGAAGATAAATTGATATGAAGATACAAAAAGTAAAATCTAAAGGAAGATTACTTCCATTGACACTTTCAGGTATCATAAGAGACAATGCTGTAAAATCTCAGAGAATTTAATTATCCATAATAGCAACAACTGTTGATGATGAAAACAAGTAACAATGACTGACCTTGAGAACACTACACCCACACTTCTCTTTGTTGGAGCTCTTTCTATGCACTTTGTAATACAATGTTCAAWCAAATAATGAGCTAGGGTTTACATTTGGATCATTAGTACATACAAAAAAAAACCTCTTATGGAAAAAGTTATTGGAACAAGAATGAATAAACCATAATATCAGCTGTAAAATGAAAAAATTGGTGCTGTAGAAATGTTGAAAGGTTAGCCTTTGAGGGAGGTAGACTCACTTCCAAAACTACAATTATGATAATATTGTAACTATTAAAACTGTTAATAAGAATTGACATTAAAAAGGCCTATGAAGTATGTGACTTTGTCAGAGCAAAACAGAAATGGGGAGAAAAAAGAATAAAACGTAGTGAAACACATTTCAAAAGGAGAATATTAAAAAACTGAAGCATCAAAAGATTGCAAGGAAAAGGAAGTCAGTATTTGGAAATAAATTAAATTAGAAAAGAACTAGCCTTGATCTAAGAGACTGTTTTTTATGTGAGTGGTTGATGGCTTTCTGAAGTGGAAAAAAGCATAGTATAATACATGCATTTAAATAAGCAGACTTGTCATGTATGTGGTCAGAGTAATTTTGGTAAGACCGAACAGCACTCAAACTTAAGACAGAGAATTAAGCTGTACAAAACTCTCAGTTGGCTGAAAAAAATCAGATTTTCTTGAGAGGAAACACAATTTACAATTGAACTCACCAAAAACAATTGTGTAAAGATACCATCCGACTCTTGCAACCAGATACATTCAGTTTAATCCTGGTTCATCTGCTATGTTACTACGGCAACAAGCAAAAAATGTTAAATTGTCAATCTATAAAATTGAGAAGGACTACAGATCATGTCCTGGTCCTTGGATGATAGACTCTAAACAAAGCAGAGCCACTTGGGTTCTTCTGAATGTAAGCCCCTTCTTGGGAGAATTTCATCCAAAAAGAGGGGTAAGACCCTTTTGTTAGAGCACTATAGAGCAAGTCCAGTCTTAAAGGTTCTAACTTTGGCTGACATCCTGCCACCATATGTGACACGGGTCATTTCATATTTCATTTTTACCTAGGAATGCTTTTGGAAACAGCAGGAAGATTAAACAGTTAATGATTGTACAAAACTTAAAAGAAATAGTGAACCATCTACTGTGTTTTATGTTATTCTTATGAAAGATACAATAGCGAATAATTTACAAATATAATCACAATATAAAATAGTTATAATAAAATAGTTAAACACACTTTTATGTATTTTAGCCAAATAATTTTAAATAAAAAAGTTAAATAGTTAAAAACTATAAACAGTTGAAATTACATGTGTATATTTTTAATAAATCACATTCAGATCAATCATACTTTTCTAAAGCCAATCCTCTGTTTACCTCCTGAACAAGGATAATTTCTTGATCTGGGACTTTGTTGAACAAACACTGACTTCACCACTGAAAACCAACATTTCCTACCATTTCTTACAGAGAGCTGTATCCCTACAAACAAGAATAGCCCTTTGTAAACACTCTCTTYTTAACATCTGGTTTGTCCATTTGCAACATGGTCATTAACATAGGTTTATAGTCAAAGCAGTTTATTAATTTAGCCCCTAACACTTGCATACACGCCATCCTGTGAATACATAGTCTTAACTGATCATGTCTGTGCTCAGAAATACCCAGTTTTCACTAAAATGCAACTAAATACATGTTGCACAGCAACAATGAATGCAATGTTTCTTTTTGACTTTCAGGGCTGATTTTAACTCTTTGCACTTTCTTTATATTGCTAAAGACTCTCTTAATAATAGTTGTTCCATGGGGAAACTCTACTATAATATGCATAAATTTCTGTAGTCCTTGAATCTTGTTTTTCTCTTACAAAGCGTAGTGGCTTCTATTATGTACAAGGCATAGATTTCTCCTATATAATTTTCAGTATTCTTTCAGTATTGTTTTCCATAAACTGAGGAGGAATAATGCAATCTTAACCAATATTTGAACTGAGCAATCTCCCCAATCACACACAATAAGGCAGATGGTTAAAACATTCCCCTTATAATAGTAGTTTTCCCAATGCTAAGTACACATTGCAGTTGGTTGTAATACAGCATTACATCTGAGAGCAAGAACTGCACTTGCATTTTATAAACATAATTGGACATCATTCATAGGCTTATTATGAAACAGGTGATATTAAAATACCAGGACACGGTAATTAGAAATGAGCATATAGAAATACCTACTATTTTTTTAAGATTAGAAGGCTACCTCCCACATCAGATTGTTACTACTAATCAAATCACAACAGACACATTAGCAATTTAGCTCTAATATTAAAACCAAAGAAGCTGAAATCACACATTTGCCAAAACTGGACAACAGCTACCCTTTTTGTTTTTCCTGTTAGAGTTATTGCTTCTGCTGTATGAGTAAACCAGAAAAAAAACATGTAATAGTATTATTTACCCATACTTAATAACAAAAAAGAGACTCACCCTTGCCATTCACCAAACTTGACTTATTTACTGCATTCAAAACCATGTCCATGGCACAGCATTTCATTAGAAGCAGAAATAGTGTGTGCAGGGAGTTGAAACAGGGCCCAAATTTGTAGGATAAGAAATACCACTGAAAAAAAAAGAAAAATTATTATGTGTTAGCAACCATATCTGAAAGAAATGGGTAGTTTATTATATGTGCACTTCTGAAAGAACACAGATTTAAAAACTAACTTCCAACAAGAAGCAAACGTTTGCTTTATATATTATCTCTGAATAAAGCCTAATCACAATAAAAGATTAATTTATTGTAAATTATGTATGTTACATGGATCTTATTTTACATTTTTTTTTGTAAATTGAAATTGTAGTATAAATTATGAATGGGAATAGGAAGGCATGAAGCCAAAAYTAAAAATGTATTTTGGAAGATCTTTAAGTTCCTCCATGCAAACAACATTATGAGAAATGTTTTTATTATTGGCCTAAACAAATTCTGTGGCATTTCAGAATAATACCTTTTACATGGAAATTAAATTAAAAAATTTTTGAATTTAAAAAACAAAGTTCAAATGTATGTAAAAGGTATTAGAAGAGTATGTTAAAAATACACATGATGAAACAATGAAAGAACTAATCAAAATGGACATTATTTGCCACTGAAAATCTTGAAAACAATTGAAAAAGTAATTTGTCAGTTTATTTGCCACATCCATTTAAATAGTATGGCAGAGTGAGTATATTTGTCATAAAAAATGATTCAGAAAGATTATTTTTGCACAGAACTAATATCTTACTCAGTAGTCAAGCATGTAAAATACTCATGTTTATTATTTATTTATTATAATCTTTGAAAGAGGACCAGATGAGGTTCAGACTTCATATATATTCTGCAAACAGAGTGGTTAAGCAGAAGTAACAATTCAAACATACATGAAATCATATGTGTAGGCTTTTTTATTTCCTAATGGTAAGAGAACTGGCTTTATTTACCACTAATATTTGGAAAATGGATATACGTATACAAACAATTACAGCTACATAAGTCAATACTAATATTTGGTTTCAAATAAGAACATTTATTATTTGTTGTTCATTAATCTTTATTTTATCATTCATTATCCTCTAGAGCTAATGATTACCTTCATCTGAGCAGGAAAGAAAAAAAATGAAAACATTCAACATCATTCACGCATGAAAAATAAGAATTACTCAATAGCTCAAGCAAGTAGTTCATCATTTATTAATTTATAGGTAATTTATTGGTCAATACTGAAATATTAAATATACATATGCCAACATATAAAAATGAAATAAAATTAAAATCAGAAGTTTTGTACTGAAAAAAGAGGGGAGTTGATTATTTGAGCAGATCTGCAGTGATATTAACAGAGGTGAAATCTGAGAAATAGGTTTCTCAGCTTCTCAGTTTCTATTTCACTCTCAAACTATAGGTAATAGAAGTATAAAAAGGAATCATTAAAAATAATTCATCTGGATGAAATAATATTTTTGGATGAGCAGGACTGCTCAAACACATTCTCTAAATTTTTTTTGTTTGTTTTGAATAAATACATTAGAATACATTTTCTCTCAATATTTTTAGATCCCAACTAGTTTAAAATCCATTGCAAATACTGTTAGAAAGAAAAAAATCTTATTTAATTTGATGGCTTCTATTTCAGATACTGGACAAAAATCTGGCATTGGAAATGTTCATCTGAAAGTTTTTAAAATAGAGTTATATTTTTAAGCCCTGCTTTATCTGCTCAACTAGCCTTTTATGCATACATTCGTCTGTACCAAATCCTTTTCAACAAATCAGAATGTAAGCCAATACACTGGGAAGAAGGAAATCTGCTCAAAACTTCTCTGATCTCAGGTAGTCCACTCCTAACAAATATTTTTACCTTAGTTTCCCTGGTATTCACATGCATAGCTCTGACAGGCTTCCATGGGTGTTTTGCTTATGAATTAACAGCAGAAGCGGCCCCCTGTGTGGAGACATGGCTGATTGTATGTAATAGTTCCATAAGTAAAGATAAATTGGACAACTATATTGGTTTGGTGTTGTGATGCTCCATCTGTTCAGCTCTGTTTATTTTGCCAAAAGCAAAAAGTAATTTCCACCAGCAAAAGTGCTATAACTTTGAGAAACAAATTAGAAGACCACAGGGGTAGGCAAAARCAGTATATTTAACTGCCTCTGCAGGACACATGCCCAGGCACCATATTAATCAGCTCTTACTCTTCTGCTATGGAAACACAATCTTCATTATTGAAACTCAAATATTTTGTTTTCTATTAGCTTTAGATCCTTAGCCAAAAATGGCTCTTATTCAGGGTTTCAGTACGACTGGAGAGACTGTTACTCTGTAGCACATCCTCCCTTTCATATATATTGCTCCACCAGAGCAAGGGTCTTCCTGAATTCTAATGAGAACTACATTTACCAGTTTTTTCCCTGTGACGCAGCCTTCCAGCAGAGCAGGCATGGCTGGAGGAAACCACAGCTGTCCCAGAGGAGGGCTGCGCTGGGCACTGGCAGCCAACCTGACCTTACAGAACGGCCTTAGAAAACTCCACCAACCAGCTGAGCGTCCTGAAGGCTGATTACAAGTCCTTGAAGCCATTAAGGGAACTCAAAGCTAAGAATTAGTGCAAATCTCCCATTTGCTCTAGCTCACAGATTACTGCTAAACTACGGTCTACATTCAAGCATTTTCAAGTGGACATTGCTTCTGGTATCTCCTAGGACAAACATAGTGGGGATTCCAGTGCTAGGACCCTTTGAGAAGACATTAGTCTACACATGTTTCGGGAATGACTAGCAGAATTGTTGTCACAGATAACTTGATCTAAAGATGCAAGCAAATCATGCTTTGTAGGTCAAAGAAGTATCATGTATTAGATCACCTGCTAGAGATAGGAAAAAGATAGGTAGGTCTTTGGTGCAGAAAATCATTAGAGGATGAAACTGAGCCTGTCCTAGGCATGGAAGAGGGGTCCTGACCCTGGGATTCACCCTTCTATAGGCTTAAGACTTTGTGTTTCATATTCCTTAGGAAAATACTTCATAAATTTATGCCTTTCTTATGAGTATGGCAGCTGTCACCTTGACTGCTACAGCAAGGCTCAACAGGAGATCTATTAAAACACAGACTCGTAAGCTTGAAATATAAAATGCCTTTTTTTAACCATGAATTGTAACAGACCTGTATCCTCAGTGATTCAGACATTTAACACTAATTAACTAGTTACATAAGCTTATCTTTATCTAGAGTATTTGATGATTTAATGTGTGGGTGAAAGGGGATCTGAAGTTGCATTTTGCACAAAACACAGCACTCATGAAAACATCATATACAATCTTTAAATGCTTTTCAAGTGGAAAGTAAAAACATTTCCTTTTCCCTTCATTACTCTCAGGTTATTTTCTAATTGATGATCGGCACTTGTAAKTCTCACTGAGACTGTTGTCAATAAAAATGCTTAGCATCTCTCGGGACTTGGCTCTGAAGAAATGAAAGCTCTGAAAAGCTATTGAATTAAATGATTGTCCTGGATTTACCATGATCATCCAACCTTCTGTGTGATGTAATATCTGAATACACAGCACATTCCTGAAATTACTATTGCATTAAATCTTTCAAATAGCAGACACAAGTATTTTATACAGAAACCCTTCAGCTGAGAATACAATTAATTGCATTAGTTAATTCGAGCCTTTTACATTCTTCTTTCCAAATTAAGAGGAAGCAGGCACAGAACAGGATGTTCTTGTTTGGTAGAAATAGAAATGCAAGGTTTTTTTGAAAAAAGTTTGCACCCCATTTGCAATGTGAGCATAACAAATTAAAGAATCATTGGACTTGACTGCCAGCACAACAAGATACTGGCCATGATGATGCAAGAGGCCTTTCTAAATTTGTCTTAAATGTACTATCCTAATTTAAGGATTTTATTACATAAAAACACCTTTATTACCTAAAATTATGAAATAATGAATAATGATCTACATTATTGTATATGTTCCTTTGTGCATGTAAAGCATAAAATGCTTTATCCTGTTGCTTTAATTTCCACTTTACTTAAAGAAAATGGAATCTTCTTTTCTTATCGTTGAATGTGGTATATTCAGTCTTCAAGTTTAAAGAGCTGGTGCCAGTGGTACAGTTAATAGAGAGCTCTTGCCCCATTATTAAGTTATATTAGCCTATTGCAGAATGTAATCTTGGTGAATTTCAGTGTAATATCGTGTCTGAGAACTAAATCTGTTTTGACATTTCTATTTAATCACCTCTAAATGTCTAGAGAGGCCAGGTACAATGGATTATCTTCAACACTGAGGTAAAACATAATCAAAGGAAGAAGTTCTCTGTTAGCATCCAAAGCCAGCATGTGTATGTGCACATCTGTATTAGTTACCTATGCCCAAGCCTAACCTCCATGAAAAGCCACATTTAGGTGAACCCTGCCGATGTACTTGATAATATAAGAATGGAATGGATCCCTCACTTACAAAGCAGCCATGAGATATGATAATTAGCTAATGTTTAAGAAACTAGTTTGTATAATTTCCTGATATATGGGCCCTTGGAATTGGATTAATCTACTAGAAAAGTTTGAAAACATGTCCTTATGCAATGACAATTCCAAAGTTTGAAGAAGACTGTATAGTTGAGTAGGATTGAAAAGACCTTTGCTTCCCAGAGTCAGGGCACTCATTTCTTTTATACTCTTTAACTGCTGGGTTTACAGAAAAACCTTTTTAACACATCCTGACTGTAATTTATGCAGTAATGTCTCCCTGAGTCTACAGAAAGTATAAAGTGGAATAGCCAAGACAGTGAACTACTCCCATATACTTCAAGAGGTGCTGACCCAGGTACCAGTGATAGTAATTTGTCTATTTCACTGTTCATCCAAGTATATATTGTGAAAAAAGAGAGAAAATATTGTGTTATAGAGAACTACACATAAGCTAAAGATCATCCTAGATTAAAACACAGCCATGGAACATCAGATYTGTCAGCCTGAATATTGATTAATCTTACTCAATCACATTTAGCTAACTCAGCTGAGCAACTATGATTGAAAAATACATCCAATTCTGACTGTCAACACAAGAATACAGACTAGTCCATTGCGAGCACTAATTCTGAGCAGCTTTTTAATATCACCTAATACATCACAGGCAGAAAAAGGGCATAATGGATTTGTTTTCCTGAAGGACAAAGCAGGTTGCCAGAATTTGGGAAATACTGCTGAATAGAAATGAACTACTAAAACTCGGCATGAGTTACTGTACTTACCTCTCATGGAGTAGGTTTTACACATTCTAGAACAAACATTTGAAGAATTGCACCATATTCTATTGTGTAATAGTTCCAAAATGGGTTTGCATTCAAGTTATCAGAGGGTGCATAAAGAGACAAAATGTGTCAAAATATTTTGAAACTTTTGATAATGTCTTTAATTCCAAATGTCTTCAGTGTCAAAGAGCTATTAAACTAGGATAAATAAAGTTAAAAAAATATGGGCCCCTTTGATGTTCTAAAATGATGCATGCATATCTAAATGGATCTTCTTAAGTAGATTCCTTGCATCACTTTCACAACCAAATATGATGTAAACAGCAATTATCAAAATAATCTTTAAAAAATATAACTAAAAGCCACAGACCTGTTTATAATAAAATCATAATGTCATGATTTGGGGGTATCTTCTGCTTTCTTCAGTCACAAAGATTCCCCATTTATAAGGTTTAAAATGAATAAAAGCTGTACTTTATAGAGTTAATTTGGAAACTAATGGCATCATCTTTGTCACTGATTTAACATTTCCCTATTCATAGTGTTGTCTTTCTAGGACAACAAGATATGGTAACAGTATCCAAATGCCTTGTCATTTACATCCAGTCTTCAGGCGTAATTACAAATACTATTCTATGTCTATTTTAAAAGTGTGTACTTGGTATGTTTGACTAACCTTTCTCATCCTCCTTCCTGGTTAGAAAGGTCACCACTGTGTAATGATACCTTTTTTCTACTACCAAGATGAAATGCAGTCAAAAGTACTATAACGTTCTAGTTCCTTCTGTAACTAACAAAATACAGCCTACTGCAAATTATTTCTTTCTGTAGTGCACAATTTAGACTGCTTACAGTGAGCCAGGCATATTAATACATTTCAGAGAAATATTTCATAGAAAAGTTTATCCTTTATATAACATTTGCAAGAAAATTAGAAGTTTATAAGGGATCGGATTCCCTGAGGATATAATTCTAATTTTTCAATGGAAAAAGTATGGAAAGAAAATCTGACTCAAGAACAACTTGTGTATGAAGACTAATGATTATAGTAGTAATATATTAATAAGCCCATGTAAACATGAATTAAGAATCAAGCACTGAATACCTACAGGAACAGACTGAGGGTAGGACATGTTACATTCCTAAAGAGAAGCTCTAGGAGCAATGGTGCCTCTGTATATCAAGAAGGGAAGTCTGGCCTCATGCCTTCCCCCTTCTGAGGTCCAGGGAAAAAAGTCTGAGGGATATCTGCTGCTATCTAGTATTATTATGTCTGGATCCCATAGAGAGGGAAGTCCCTCCTCCATACACAGTGTGGAGACTGGGCAGAAAGATATTGCTCATCTGTATCAGGCCACAATCATTGCATGTGGAGTCAGCTGAAAATTACAAAAAACATTTCTGGCAGTGAGATGGTTTCCATAAGGGGGTATGGTAGTACAGCTGCCACTTCTAACATCGTTGTGCAATCCATGAGCCTCAAATCTTCCAAATGATTGTTTTTCCAAGTTAAAGCTTTCATAGTTTACTTCCTTGCAATATTTTTTATTTTTATATGGTAAAAGTGATATTGCAACATTGCATAGTTACAACTGTTCCTGTGAAAAAGGAAGCTGGGTCAGTGCCAACACTGGAAAGTTTCTCAGTCTTAATCTGTCACATAAAAGGGATTGCACCTGTCAAGAGAGGTGCATCTTTTTCTTTCAACACACACGTTTTTACATGCTGCTTTGTGCATGAGGTGCTTTATGAGCTAATTAGGTGTGTATTCATATTACAGGTGTGATCAGCTGAATGCAGACAGAGAAACTAAGTTCTGGAGTCTAGAGTAAAAATTTAATCCCAGATGTATCATTCTGGGATGTCACTGATGCATACACACTGCATTGAATTTCTGGTGTCAGCAGTGACTTTGAATCACTTCACTGAAGCAGGATTTCATAGATAACAGACACAAGACTTTCTTCTACACTGAAATACTTCCTAAAAACTGTTGGCTTGAAAATTTATTATTGAAGAAAACCTTAACTCAAACTTTCATTTCATTTTAATAGATCATTTACCGAGTTTTGAATTCATACCTACTGCATAGATTTCCAAAGACTTCCAATATAGAAGTACAATTTGGTACTGGGAGCTCCTTCAATTCTGCCACTTCATCCAGGTATGAATGGGAATGTGGCAGATAATAGAAATAGATGTTGAATTCCAGAAAAATTAGCCTCCATATTCCTTAATAAATAAGTCTTGCTGCACCTTTCTATGAAAAACATTTTATCATTTATTTGAATTGCTTTTGAATAAAGTGAATCCAGTTTATGATTTGCCCAAGCTTGTTTACAGAATTGCTGGGGAACCTGTAATTAAAACCAGGAAGTCTACTGCTAAGCCTTTGAAATAATCTCTAGGAATGTTAGCAAACTTTTAATGCAAATTTCATTTTAAAAAGAAGATTTTTGAGGGGCAGAGGGTTGCTGAATATTCCTACTATCAATCAGAAGAATACTCAGACTTATCTCCAGTATTGGCTGGGATCTTCAGGAAACATGGATGTTTGTGATTAAGATGTCACATAAATCAACTGCCTTTTGGATGAGCCAGAGCAAAAGATTGTGCCCCCAAAGGTGCTTCTATGTTAGCCCACTATTTCTGTTGTTTACATAGCCCACTGATGTTCATCTGTAATGAAACTTTCAAGATTATCAAACAGGAATTCTTTTGAAAACAAATCCACATTTGGTAAAACTATGAAAATGTTTAATCACCTGAAAGTGTCTTCATTTCAAATTGCAGTAGAGTCTGGCCATAACTGTTACATGATTCTACTTTAGATATGATGGGAACTTTGTACTGAAGTTGTCTGAAACCATTTGAGAACTATTGTAAATTATTAACGGAAGAAGGAGCTGCCAAAGAATGCACAGACCAGCTTGGCCATATAGGCAAATCCTCATGCTTTGAAGACGGCCAAGCCTGTCAGTTGGATCCTATAAGTTATATATTTTTAGTGGAAATGCAAAATTCTTTTGTGTACAGGGTCAGGGAAGTGCAGCAGCTGCCCATCTTATTTACAAGTAACATGTTTTGTAGTGAAAGGGGTTTTGCTTGGACAAGAGCTAGCATTTTCAGATGGAACTTTTTTTTAGTAGTAAACTCTGTATTTTCTTTTTCCTTCTCTATTCCACATGTAAATATATGTGAGCAAGTGTATTATAAATATGTTTTTATTCCTATAGAATACCCAATCAAAACAGAATTCGGATTTGGACTTAGCTTTCAAACTTTTGAAAGATGATGAGTGTTTATATCTTTTAATTAATTAATTCTATCTTCTAATTTATTTTTACTAAAATTATGAACTCTGGATCCAGAGTCAGACCAAAGCGCACACATTCAAGGTTTGATCCATGCTGACTCAGGACTATTTTGTGCTTCTCCTCTATCACTAATTTCAATGAATATGCTATATTCCACATGCCATAGGTGGAAAAACAAGGATATGAGAAAGGTGCTTTTACTTGGAAAATTTTGCAGTACTTTTAAACCAAGATACATTCAGTATTGGCTCATTGTTAGGAGAAGGTTTAAAGAACATCAGGAAATGCTAACAATGTGATAAAACCATTGATAGACAAGGAGTATTCTTGAAAATTTGTATTCTACTCTATCACAGAGCTTTGTTTCTAGTTATTCTAAACTTTCAAACAGTTACGGAGTTACAACACATTTACAGCAAGCAAACTTAGTACATAGGTCAAGTCAGTCCTAGAGGCAAGTACATGTTGCTCTTTATGGTGTACTAAGGTCTAAGAAAGTGACCGTTTGGAGCTTTTTGATGATTAACGATCCTTGCCTTTCCTAATTAGAAATAGTTCTATGTAGTTGAAGGAGATTGGTGTATTTTTATTTCCTCAAGTTATTCGCATAAGAATAAGGTATTCCCTTTTTGAAAGAGGAGCAGTAAAGGAGCAGAAGCAGAAATACAGCCAGATACAAGCTGCAAATGCTTCACTTGTAGAAAGAATATTCAGAAAAGCATACACCTTAGCAGAGAGAACAAGCATAACAGGCCTACTTATCTGAAAGATGCCTAGATGCCTTCTTCCTAAATCCAGCCAATGTTTGGAGTATGAGATGAGGAATGATTGCCTTTAAAGTAACATTTACCACATCTAATTGCAAGAAAAGTATCCTCTTCAATAACTGAAACCTTTTACTATGTACCTACCTCATTCAGCAGAATAGAGAGACCAAGAATCTGGAGCTCTTTTAACAAGTTCTGCCTGGTAAAACACTATATATAGGTCTGATTATTGAGGAGTAAAGGTCAGGCTTTGAACTACCTTCCAGCTTTTCTCCCAAAGCTAAGAATAAAACATATCCCAGGATACAGAAGAGATTTTCTATCATGATACTCCTTTATCTTTTGTATGCTTGTGATATTTTCTTCAAGTAGATAAATTTATATTTAGTATCCCAATAGTAGAGTACAAAATGTATGTTTTTAAACTGGAAAATAGTTGTATGTAAATGTTCAACTGAAAGTGGCAGTCAAATACATTCAAAGTACCATACATATAAATCCAAGAGCAGGAGCATACTTCTGTGCAGATGGACTTTGCTAGCTTCACTTAGCATTACAGGTAATTTAGAATATGACTCTATGGCTTTAATGACACTTAGATACTGTTACAGTTCTTGACAAATTCCCAGTACACGAGACACATAATAGTTAATGACTATCCCTTGTCTAACAGCAACTGCTGCTAGCAAATGTTCTTAATGTATAATGTAAATTGCAAAGAAAACATCATATTTTTAAATTTAGTGGTACTGTTTGTGTCAGATTTGTTAATAATTTAGACTGTAGTAGTCCTCGAGTACTGTATTACCAACCTGTTCACAGATTTTTTTAATATCTATGCACTCCGTAGGTATGATTATCAGACCAAGAAATCATTTATGAACTAAATGAGCAATTCAAAAGTTCATAAGATGTGACTAGTAATTTAAAATACATGATTTGGAAGGAAAACAAACCCAACAAGTCTACAATAATTTTCCATATTCTGAATTTGTAAGCATATCTGCTTTAGAGATGCCACAAATTTGGGGCTTCATGACATGGTATCTTACAGTTCTGTAAACTGAGAGTTCACTCAAAGCTGGAAGAAGGAAATGTACAATTCCTTGCTGTGGTTCAGAGGAATTAATCTATAATTAGTCTGTCAGGAGTAGATCACTTCCTCTATCTATTCTATGTCAATTCTAAGGGGTGCCATGGCTTTAGCTACTACTATGCTCCTATCTGTAGACAGGGAGGCTGCAGTCCTACAGAGGCTGTCCTTGTGATCATACATAATCTGCAGTTTCTAAATAACATGAGAGTCTCCACAGCATGCAAAAAGAGTGTAGAGATTAAAAGAACTTAGTTTGCTCTTTTCTCTTCCTTTTATTTAAAATTAAACTGTCGGAGCACAAAAGAATATGCTGGCCTGAACAGCAGTGATATTGCCTAATGCAATGCAGATACATTTAATCATCATTGACACACTGATGAGGAGGTAGATGGAAATAACCATTGACTTGCTATTAATACCACAGCGAAGGATAAAAATAATTCCTTGACTTTATGAAAAGTGTTGGAAGAGATGGGAAAGCTGACAGAACAGCAGATTTTAGAAGGCAAATCAGTTGAAGAGGAACATGAAAGTTGAAAGAACTTCCTATGCCATCAAATCCCTCCTGCTTCTATTGCAGGTAATGACATCAAATAATCTGTTTATTAAAATTCTGCAGTCCCAACTTAAAAACAGTTGGGGCTTTTGGTTGAACTGCTCTGACCGAAAGGCTATTTCAGGACTTGACTGTTTTAATGATCAGAAACCTTTATCTCATTTCAAGCTTTAGTATGTATCTGAGGAATTAATATCCATTTCTTCTTGTGTGGGTGTTGCCTTTGACTCAAATATTTCTTATATCCTCCTGATATGTTTCTGGACAGGACTCATCTCCCTTCTTAGCCTTCTCTTTGCAAGGCTACATATCAGTCTTTCTTAGCAAGACAGGCTTCTCTTTCTCTTGGCTATCCTTCTCTGCACCTGTGCTGATTTCAGTTCAATTTTCTTGAATGTGGGTGCCAAGAATGGGACTTAGCATTCCAGGTGAAGTGTCAACAGCGTCTTGTATAGTAGCATTCATATGTGCCTTACAAAATGCATTTTAGGATTTCATTTGTCTTTTACACAGCTTGTCTCCTAAAATTTAAGTTAGCTGCTCAGTTTGAGTATTGCCATTATCAGTTTCTGATTTAAGCTACTATTCATTCCAGAGGACATGAGAAAAACTTCTTTATGGGTCTAACAGCTGTTCCAAGGTCACAAAATACGGTTCCAAACACCACTCATTTCATAGCTTCATAGCTACAACTTTTCATAGTATTGTGGCAGTATACATTTATGAACAATAGTTCTCTGGTGCCATTCAGATCCCCATTTAATAGAGGTTTTAGTAATCACAGCACCCCTCCTTACACTGTCTTATCTACTTCGTTGATCAATGCAGTAAGCTTCATAAATGTAGATAAATTATTTTCCAGACATTTTTTAATTAGCATTGCAAGATGAGTTATCATAATTGCTTGCCTGACAGCACAGTTTCTCATCATTTATAATGTCTTGATATATAATGCATATCCGGTAATGCATTTCAACCAATCTGTAACTATCACAGTCAATCATCCTGGAACAGTGTCTCAGCATGAGCTGCTTTTAAGTCTATAGTAAGYGCTCTGTTTAGAAAATCTGTTGTACAACAGTATAGTATTGTTTTACAACTAGGCCTGAATAAACCCTACAGGTTTTCACTGCATAACTTGTTTGTCCCTGGCGGATTTCAGTCCTTAAAGGCTAGGCATGAATGAAAGAAATCAGAGATTAATTCAAAATATACACTTTTGTCCTGGTACTGGAACATAACTGTTAATGGCTTTGTTATAAAAAAAAAGTTTTCTATTTGCCCAGAAACCATTAAAGTTCAGTTTTCTGGCTGAACCTTTCTGACACCTGCAAATATTACCCTTCAAGGAATAATCAACACTGTACTAGCCAAAACAAAGGTAATCACATTGTAGGCACAAACTGATATAGCAGAGGCAAAATTTGACCTGGAGGTTTCTATAGCTTGATACTATGAAAGATATTTCCTACATTGGCAAAAGAGCTGACCCTGTATAATCTATTTAATATGGTAATTAGGACTATGTCAGAAAATGAATCTTTGACCATAAACAGCATGCCACTGATGGTGAAAGAATGAGTCTTTTCTTCAGTCTGCTTCAAGTACTCATTCCTTACACAGTGTTATCCCCTTACACAAAGGGGTGTGTGTCTTCATAGTGGTCTGGAAAGGGGAGATGATCTGAGTTACTATTAGTTAGCCAAAAAACAGTTTAATTTTAGCCCACTATGGTTTGCCACATGGCCACACAATTGTCTGTACTTGCACAAAGGAAGGGGTTGGATAGAGTGGAAATTAGCAGCCCAAGACTGGGCAGGACTGCTTCTGTTTGCAGAAATATTTACTTACACTGATGTAAAGCTTCTGCAAAACTTTAGCCTTCAACTGCACTGACTCAGACTGCTGTTTATATGAATAATGATTGCTCTTTGAAATTGCTAATGCTGTGAAGTAGACAAAAAACTACAATTTATGGAAAATTTCTTAGTAATGAAAACAATTATGGCGATGAATTATCAACAATTTCTAGGCAAGTGCTCCAATACAATGCTACTAATTGCATTATTTAATACTTATTTTAAAAGTTTTTTTACATACCATTAACAAAAAAACCTCACAAATGTGCATAACTTACACATTTCACCACATGGAATTCCTTCCCTATCAAATATTGTATAAATGTGACAAAAAGAATTATCTTATACCAACCACCAGAAAGAATATGTGGTACATCATTTCTTAAGTCCAAGCATAACTTGCATTCTGAGAAGCAACAGTCTGAGGAACTCAGTGCATACTTTTCCAACCCAAAGGAAACACAGCCAGTCAAACACTTTCATGCTACATCTCCCGGGAAAATATATACAACCTTTTTCTCATTATTAGAACTGCTAGGATGGAAATTCCATCCCAGTCAAGACTCCGAAAGTTTGGAATGTAGCTTACTTTTGAATAAAAATGAAATCGGCAAACTTGTACTTTCTGGGAAGAAAAGTCTCCCTTAAATATTTTATCAGTCTATTCAAAAGCTTTTTTTCCTGTTTCAATGTTATTGTAGTGCATTCCATTACATTTTGTATATGCAYCTCTTCCTGCTGAGTAGAAATTTTCTCACCATGGACTCACAGCATCCACCTGCCATCAGAGAAAAACAATTTTATGATCTGATCTAGAAGGGATCTGTAAGGGAAATTTCCCTCACTGAAAGGAGGAGTGTGTTCTAGATATATAACTCATTAATTACTGTGACTGTTAGATATGTAATTCAGTAATAGCTCTGTGAATCTGAGTTTTACTTGAAAAGAACAGGTACAACTGTTGTGACTTGTTCCTCTGAAATCTTTTTTTCTGTCATTATCCTGCACAATACAATTCAGCCTAGTTTAGATTTTTAGTGCCTTTTCAAGACAAAAAATATTTGGAAAAATAATTTTTGAGTAAATCTTCAAATATTTGCTGCTATCTGTAAAATACCTCAATCTTGCACAGAAACAAATTTTTGTACAGCTTTAACATAAAGTCATAAATCACTTTGACCCACAATGTCTCTATTTCACCTACAGGCTAGTCCATTTGTGAGTGAATTTGGCAACTGAGTATTCCTATGCCTTGTCAGTACATGTGAATGCCTTTTGCTTGCAGACAACCTGAGGTTTCCCTCCTCCTTTCCCTGTCACCAATCTGCCTACTCTTGAATGGCTGCAATTTGTACTAGCACACCCTGGGTACTGGACTCCCTTTCCTTGTTTTATTAGTCTATATCCAAAATCCTCCCTCCACTTCAAACTGTAACAGGAGACAAACAAGATACATAAGTGTGGTCCTGGAGTTTTGCAGGAAAAAAGGAAGTCAAAACATATTTTAAAGAATGCAAAAACAACACTGGATGGAAAAATTGCAAATCTAGTCTAAGGTGTGGCAGGAGCATTATAGGATAAAAGTCTTGATAAAAATAAAATCTTTACAGTCTTTGTGCATGCCAGTCTTTCAAACTGACAGCTCTTTCTCTCTCAGTAGTGCAGCATCAGTTCCAGCAATGGCTTCCTCAGTCACCGATTTTTCTGTGAAAATTTCCCACCAACCTAGCACCTAGTCAGCTTTAGCTGGTGTAGCAATTGTAGCCCTGGGGTTTCTCATTTTCCTGTACGGAGTATTTTTGAGCCCTGAAATAAATCACAGCGATAAGATGCAGGCTGCTGCTCTTCAGTAGACTCTCACTGATGGAGATGATGCAGCACTAGAGCAAAGGTGGAACTTCTGCATAGAGCTACACTCTGTCTTTATTCCTACTATACCAGGAGCTATTTAAATTTGGGCCCTAATCAGGCCACTAAGTCTTCACCTAGACTAAGCAATGGGATAGGTAGAGAGCAACGTAGTTCCTTTCCTGGTCTGTGGAAGATGAAGCATTGGTAAGGAGGTAGAACAGTCTACTGCATGCCTTGATCTCATCCTAAAATACAGGATTAGGCTGCAATCAAGATAAGTGTCTGACTAGGAAGACAGAGGTAATCCCAAATTCATTTTAGGCACATTTCTAACCYAAGTTCTGATACAGCTTAAAYGCCTAGAGTTCAAGGAGAAAAGCTGAATTACATGCTCTAGTTTTAGTTTGTTCATAGTTAGTTCATAGTAGGTACAGAGAAACAGATCTACCCTAAGGTATGGTCGGCCTCCACCGCATTTCACGTTGTGTATGGGTATGAACTTCTGTGGAGCACCCCAACCACTGAATTGGCACAGTGCCTTCAGGCAACTCCTCTTCTACAGCCAGTATCTTTTGGAGGAAATCTGGTCAGCTGCAAGCCCCCCGAGACAGGCATAAAGCAGGTGCATATACTCATATTTCTGTTGCTAAGGACTCAGCCCAGCTCATATAGGTCATGACTGTTTGCTTCTGACAGTTTAAATCCTGAGACAAGAGGCAATGTCAAAGCCATCCAACACAAGTATTTACAGAGGAAGAATGTATAGCACATTTATATTTCTCAGTAAAATGAATTAGCACAAAAAAATCTCACTGGTTTATTAACAACCAGAATTGTAGACTTTCTTGGTATTGCATGAAACAGAAAGAGAAAGTAGTAACAGAGTAACATGGGTCAGAATCCTAAAAATATATAAAACTGTGGTTGGTGGAGGTGGCTGGAATCACTGTCTCACAAATGATGTGCTGTGACTTTCACCAAACTGTACCTCCCCACGTCTGCGTGCTGTTAAACACAGGAGCTCTAATCAGCTGGAAACAAAAGAGTTTTATGTCCACTGACCAGTCAAGCAGATTATTCTTAGCTATCGTGATAAAATAAACAAACAACCATTAGTGTCAGCTGGAAAAATATTGGTTTTTTTCACAATCTCAATTCCTTACCATTTCCAGACAAGACTGTTAAATGGCAAAGGCAAAGGGCTGTTGAAGGGTTAAATAGAACTAAAGGATGGCAATATACAATCACACATGCTTATATATATTCTGCTCAAACCATCTGCTGCTCATATGTGGAAGCTGCTAAATATGATATTGCATCATATCAGAGATTCATGGGGGCAGGATATTGACTGTTTAAGACCAGCTCGTTAGAAGAGGGTCAAGCTGTACAACGAATAAGGAAAAAAAAATAATCCACAGCATATTTAAGAATTCAAGACAACAGGAAGATCCCAAAGCATTCAGCTGACTTTACCAGTTAACTACCAGCCACTGAACTGTCATTACTCAATAGTAAGGATGTGCTCAGGCAAACTCTCCTTCGACATCTACACCCAACATTCATGAAAATACCACTTCCAGTGAATTTCCCATTTTTAGACATCACACTGTGAGTACTTTCCATTTATGTGATATACTTTAACTTTCAGAATTACCTATACAAGGATTAGAGATGCAATTTTAAAGAGGAGTGTTATTAGTTTTATATTTTATTTCCTAACATATCCCTAACTTTTCTGGGAGAAGGACCAGTATATACTTTCATTCTAAAATCTCCTCTCCAGTCAAGGTTTATGACTTAGTCTGATGATTGGGGAACTATCAATGAAACTTTTTCTAACTCCAGTAACACATGGGAAGAGTTTTTAGTCCAACTGATTTTCAAGGTAATCTTCATTTCTTTGTTCAGTAGCAGGGAAAAGGTTGGAAGACGAGGTGGATTGCCTGTGCCACCATTATTGCTTTTTAGTAGCATGACCAGTTTTTTCACACTGGCAGAAAGCACAGATGCTATGCTGTCCCTCAGGAGATATTCTGTCTATCTGAGAGGCAAAATTTCAGTGTATCTTGACTGTGTAGAAAAGTCTCCTTGTTTGTCCTTAGGGTGTAAAAAGATTGAATAAAGCTAAGTATTTTTGGCACTTGAGAGTTGCAAAGGAAAAACTCTCTAAAAAATAATGTTATATTAAATAGTGCTGGACAACAGCCTTTTGCTGTTCAGAGRAAGAACACAGACAGTTACATACTTTGTATTTTCTGCATGACAGTCATAGACATGCAGTATTCTGCTCTAATGCAGGCACAAAACTCTGAGTAGTTCGGGACTAGAAGGAGTTATATATAATTGAATGTTTACTATGAAAATGTAAATTTATCCTTCTCTGCATTAACTGCCATGCCAGCTCTCACAAAATTAGGTATGCGCCTAAGCCATTTCTAGGGTACTTTTTATTTTCACACCCACAGAGTTCTAAGAAATTGGAAAGAGCTCTGCCTCGACCATGTAAAAACAAATATGCATCAGATGATACAAGTCCAAAGCCTTCTAGCTGCAAACTGGAACAGAGCGCATACACTGGACTTGAGCTCTGACACTAACACTTTATTTATAACTGAGAAAAAGTGATACTGACTCTTCAAGGGGGTGGGAAATACACRCAACAACAACACAGAAAAAAACCTTATGAACTTTGCTCCAGGGAATAGGATGGGATTAGTCAGATGCATACAGTGTAAAAGCACTTCAGCTAAGTATTGTTACCTTCATTTCTCTACCTCCTAGAGTATCCCATCAAGACATAACCCATGCTGTGATATTTCTGCAGGAGTGAGGTCTGCAGATCACAGTCTAGCAAAGAATTAGTCCTAAAGTGTTACATACTATCCTCAGCAGTTTTGAACTACGACGGAGCTGTATATCAGAGTTACAGGACTGCAAGATCAGATCTGGCTCTATCCATTAATTGACTACAAATTTTCCTAGTAAATTTTTGTCAGAGGTGCTGCAGAATGCTGTAGACATGATATCCATTAAAAAGTTTACATATTCCAGTTTATGAATACTTAACTATATAATAAAATGTAATGTATTTTTGAATAACGTATGTAAATCTCACAGTGACTTTGTAAAATAATTAGAAAAAGTAATTTTTGTCATAATTTATTAATAAATTATTTATAAATATTCCATTCATTTAAAATGTTACTAGTTTTTCAAGTTTTGCACTGATATCATATGYCAATATGTTAATTTAGGTTGTGCAAGCAATATACTTCTGCTTTTATAACTTACATGTTTCTAATACTAGCCATTGGCTTATGTCACCTGCTTTTTCCAACTTCAGTATTTTATGGTATCCTTTCAAACTGAAAGTGTGCTACAACAGTATAGTTAAGAGAAAAATAGAGAGTCGGTTTTTTTCCAAGAACAGTTTAGCTTTAGTCTACACTGTAGGCAACATCTAGTGGTCTTGGTCTTCTGACAGACTTTGATCCTTCAACTGTTATGTACCACTGTCTTTGCAAGACATAAATACACACTCTCATCGAGTCAGGCAGACAGGGGAAAGGAATGAAAAGCTTTCTGGCCTGCCGGTATCTATTTGTGAGCCTATGGTATCCAAGGGCTTGCATAGTTCTGCTGCTCAAAGCCTCCTGTTTTAGGAAGGTATCATAGGCGGAACTTAAGTGCAGCCCTAAGTTCCCCAGTCCATATCACTGACATGAGCAAGAGTTTAGTCATTGTCAAAGCTTGGCATAGAATAGCTCAGAGACAGGTTCTAGCAGTAACAAATTAAAACTAGAAGATACATCTTTTAAATTATAACAGAGTATAAAAAAATTCTGTTAAATTACAACATGAACTGAGCTTTGTAGGTTATCATTAAAGTCACCAAATGACAGAAATGGTTAAAACTAAAATCTTCCTTCTGCGGGCAGCATATGGAAATTTAAATTTATCAGGCAAGAGTGGAACCACCAAAGACCCTGCCAATCAACTACAGCTTGAAATCCCTCTAAACAAAGCTAAACCATCATGTTTCAGATAACTACCTCAAAGCTTAGTGGGAGGAATAAAAATAGACAGATYGCTAGCATTAAGGCCAAGGAAAGCATCCTCTCTCTGCCAGGGGTTAAGCAGCTGTTTTCACCCCTCTCTTCCTGCCTGGCACTCTTTGTGAACAGCTAACTGCTGAACACCCACTGCACCGCACTTCCCGAAACGGGCATATGTGCTGTGCTTACGATGCTCTCCTGAACCTTATGATAGAATTTAGTTACAGACACTTTTCCCCCAGAGACGTATATATATTTTTATACGATTGTTGTTAAGTCTGATGAGACTTATTTAAATGCTTCACAAAAAAAAAAAAAAAACAAGTTTGGTTTCAATTACTTTGTAAGACATAGATTCCACCTTGAATACCTAAGCAGCTTATGCAGGATACTCAGTGAAACATGGCTATTACTATTAAAAAAATGCTAAAATGATGGTCACATTCTTCTGAAGTATATTATCAGGTCTGATAACTCTGCAGTGATAAAAGTAGAGCCATTCAGCTGGGGAAAATGCTTTGCTAGCCTTGTGTAAGTGGGTGTAAGCCACTACAGTTGGCCATAGCCATTACAGTTTCTAAGTGCTAAAATTTTTTCAGTTTGCCTTCATCTGTGGGTATGAAATTCATCCTTGTCCAGCTATTCAAAATGCACAGAGGTCTCATGCTAGATCTCTATACAGAGGTGAATTTCACTTATGACTTCTACTGTCATGACTGAGAGAAGAATGTCCACCTATTTAATAGGGATGTTTGAGTCCTGAGCAGAGAAAAGAAAAAGGAAAAATGGGCAGGATGCAATTAAAAGCCTCTATCTAGCCTGTTAAACTATCAAAACAGAACAACTATACTCACCATTAAACAAGATGATGACTGTTTTAAAATAAAATTTAACATCAAGTGAACACCAGTAAGTGCCTAAGTATGGATTTTACTATGTGCTTTCTAACATTTTAAAGAAGGCCTCATAGGCAAATAATATGCTTTTCAGATTCTTTAGGGAGGGATAACTGTGGAGGTATTACTATGGTCTTTTGTGTCATTCCTCAAATACTTCCCTAATGGTATTTTATTCTTTTATTTTTTTAAACAAGGAAAAAATTAAGCTACAAAATGATTTATTAAAGTAATTCATTAACTTGCCACAGTGAATTCCAGTAAAGCATAGAAATTGAGAGTCAGGCATGCTGGTATGCTAACATGACTCCTGGATGGATGAAAAGAATACATTTCTAGTTGGATATGGACTGACTTTCATTTTTAAGTTCCAGGCAGACTTTAATCTTGGTTAATACTTACCTTKTCTCAGGCAATAGACTTTGGCAGAGAGAAGAGGGGAATTTCCTTTCCTTCCCTCTGACTTTTACATGCATCGCAATCTGGAACGATTGCTAGACTTTTACTTCCCTTTGAGCCTGAAATCTGCTGCTTTGCCCCTACAATTTTTCTCAGGACAGATTAATTCCTGCTTCCATCCCCTCCTCCAGCACCCTTGCCAGTTATGTTTGAGTGGGGTTAGCCTTACTGCTCTTCTTTGGTGTCAGGTGGCAACACAGGCCTGCGAGAGAGTTTCAGAAGTCCACTGTAGCAATAGCACAAGATTAGCCAAAACTCACAGCAAACCTGAACGCAGGAACAATAATACCATGCACTTCAAAAGCATGTGGACAAAGTACGTTCTCTGAAGTGAAAATAGTTTGTTCCTTCCAAAGGGTATGTACTCATTCTAGAGTCGTACTGCAGCTGACTTGGGTCTTTCTGAGTTCAGGGTTACGCACGAAAAAGTAACAGCCTGAGAGGAAAGTAAGTTTTTATGTCAGAGAATTTCACCCCCACCAAAACTGTTTCTGTAATTGAGGCATGTGAATTTGGACACATTATTTACAAACTTATGGCACAGGTGCAATCTATTTAATCAATATTTTGCAGCTATTCTCAATTATGCAAACTTAATAAATCTGAAGGAGGCCCAAAAGCACAGTGCAACTATCCCCTGAAAATAAAGACTATTTAAAACAATCTAATTTAAAGATGCTTGGAGAGGGGAAATTTAATGGAAAATTTTGACTGTTAATAAAGAAAATCCAAACTGATTTTTATCCATTAAGAAAAAAATGAAAGCAAATCATTAGTTTCATATCAAATCAATCTAGATGGAATTATTTTAATTTTCTCAACCATTGGAAGTTTTGTTTTCAAACATTTTTACTGTACTTTTCCTATTCTAAGAATTACGCATTGCAAGATATCATGGGAGATGCAAAATGCCCAGAGGATCCAGCAAATACAAGAAGAGTACACTATAAATGAGCTACGACTCACACCTTGCACTGTAGCAGTTTTATAATTCCCATTTGAAAGATTAGGTTTTCACCAAGAATATTCATATTTGCTTCTTTCATTCAGTTCTTTTTCCAGGAAAAAGTCAGARTTTCTCCCCAGATACTTTCATGAAAATTCTCCATTAGTCAAAACTCTCCCAAGAAAGAATTTCTGTAACAATTTTTCAAGCAGTCCTTATCTCAATTTAGAATCTCAAAAGTGAGATAGTTTTGCACAGTATGCATCTGACATCCTCTCTCACATTTGTGTAGAYCAAAAGCAACTCATTTAAGATTTATATCAGTGAGAAGAAAATCAGGCTTATCTTCTGGACATTGAAATTCATTTCAAAAGACCTTGAACTGAATTCAATTTTCTGTAGCATAGAGGGGAGCAGACTTGTTTTGACATCTCTTTGCCCAGGGGCACAAAGTCTGATTTGATTCTGAGTTAAGGGAGCACTACGATTTCCTTACACCCAGATTTATAGGGAAAAATGAAATCTCCTGTAAGGATAAGCAAAATGATCAGAGTAAGTACACAGAGCTGCATCCTAAAATTCAGGTATGCTACTGATCAACATGACACAGTGACAGCCAGGGCGGGCTAGGTGTGACGCTGCCTCAGAGAGAGCGTACCTCGCTGGCACCCCTGGCTGCAATGCCAGAGTGAAGAGCTTCAGCTACCTTTCCCCACCTCCTTCAAAATAAATGCCTAATGTAAGGAAAAGTGAAATATAAGGGGAGAACTAATAAGAAGTTTTTAGAAAGTAGAAAATACTCAGGACATGGCAGTCAGGGCAGGAGTTCAGATCTGAATTCAAAACACATGTTTTTATGGAKGGATTTTTAATAGCCTTAAATATTTTCTGCAAGTCTTACTTAATTTCTTTTGCATACAAGTGGCTTGGTAAATACTTTAGTTCTTCCACTGTCATTTCAGGCACCTGTGTAAAGCATATTATTTTAACTCTAGTGTTAAAACAATATAAAGATAAATAAACTAATATACAGTGTATACATTATCAACAATATTCAGCAGGGTGTTTAAGTCAGTAGGACTTCTCACAAGCTAAAAATTTGTCATCTACTTAAGCATCTAGTTGAATCTCAGCCAATGGGCTTCATCACACTTTTTATGGTTTTTATCATTTTGACCTTTACTACACAGTAAATTTTGCCCTTCCTGTGGTATTTATAACATGTTCTATGCCATACTTGCAAAGGAGATTATCACAGATTTAACTACTGCAGTTAGAAAAGGATGAGTTTACAGTGGGTTGCACTACACAGAAATATGCATGGTGAATATATTAAAATTATCATTAATTAAATATTTTTAAATGTGCAATATTAATGACAGAAATAACATGAACAGCATGCAATTTATACCTTTTAATTTCTTGAAGTGAAGGTGACTTAATCTGCATATAAGATTTGTGGGTCTTGTTAAGTCTTTGATAAACAAATAATTATATCTCAGGCATGCAAGACCTGGAGTTTTAGGTTTGATCCTTCATTTTTCCATCTACAAAACTTACACTGTGAAGTTYTGAATGTTATTTTCTGCACCAGTGTTTCTTCTTATTATTTTCCTATTCTTCTTTCTTTCACCTGCTATCTCAGTCCCTCATGCCATGAATGAATTATTCTAGAAATCTTGTGGGATATTCAACTATAGACTAATTTCGACCAGTTTTCCTAAGATCTTTCTATAATGTATAGAGGAAAGAGATAATTCAGAAAAACTAAAGTTAAGTTCCATCTCCAGTCAGCTGCCGGAAATACACACCTGTCTTATTTTCCCCAGCTGAACCACTCTTTCCAAAACTCCCGAAAACTTTTAGCTTTTTCCAGCTATATCAGCTATGGGAATGAAATAGMCAATATAAAAATTCAAGCTGAACAATTCAAGCTTGATAAAATTATAAACAAAAATACAGTTTTACAATAAAAGGTGTCAAGCAACTTGAACATTAGTGACACTTTCATATATAGGACCCATATGCTTTTACATATGTGTGTGTGTTATCTTTGTTTTCTACACATGGAAGTTCAAGGAGACTGTACAGCTAAGACACAGTAGCACTTAAAATAGCCAGGCATCAGTTTACATGAATCAACCAGCTGCATATAAGTCATACAGCCATACTTTTTACAAAGCTCCATAGAAGCAACAAATTTAAAATGAGATTCTTGGATAATACTAATAAGATGTATGTTATTCAGTTGTTGAGGACCATCAATTTTGTAAGCTGAAAGATAATCAATGCCTAGAGCTATTAGGCTTCAAAATCAACAAGGATTGACTGCAGCAAATAGACTATTATGAGACAAACATACTTTGACTTATAGTTGACAGGGTTCTGCTAAAGGATATTTTCAAGATTGAAAACATGATGACTTAGCATCAGCCTTTTTTATGCTTGAATACTAACCAGGTCTTCACTGCAGTTCAGCCCATACAATCAGAGCAAGACTATAAGCAGAGCTAATTTCCCATAYAGATACCTAAATAAATTATGAAATTTTTCTTAAGGACCAGCACACTGAACATGGAGCTTGACAGAGTGGGCTGGGGCTGTGAACACTACATCATCTTCTATTATGAATTCCATTTTGCACTGTGCCTGAGGTCACGTCTCAAGAAGGTTATTGATGCCAAAGAAAGGCTGATGGACTATTATAAGAAATTGAAAGCCAAGATTGCAAATAAGGCCTTAAACTCAGAGTCCAGTTTGCTGAAGCACTAATTTTTCTACACAAAGGTTCACGGGTGGGGTGAGTGTGCCAGAGCTTCCCAGCATAGCACATGAGCTGGAGCACAGTCTTTCTCTGAGCAGAAAACAAATTTTCATCTTCCAGAAAACATTAGGTCAGAACGCCTCACAGTTCTATCAATTTCCAAAAGTCTCTAATTGTTTTGTAAGTGATTTTGCCTTAGAAATTCCTCTGCTATGCCTACATTTCTTACTTCCTTATGTTGGCCCTGAGGGGCAAATCAGAAGCCAAGAGTGTGAGTGTGTTCTGTATAACAAGGTTTGCCAAGAGATGTGAAGGGCTCCACAGTCTGATAAGAGGTTGGGGGAAGCATGCACAAGTGCTAGGAAGGAAACAGAAGGCAGAGTATCTCCAGGTGGAAAGCCTGAGTCTCTAGCTGTAGGGTCTGGAGTGACAGGACTTTAGAGTCACCCATTCCCATGAAGCAGATTGAACCTCAATGCGTGCTCCATAAACCCTGAACCAGATTCCACACAAAAGCAGTTAATAAAAGAAGCACTATTTTATTTAGCAATTTAGTCAACAGTTGCATTCACTTGACAAACAAATCTGGCAAAATAAAGTGATGCCAAGCAAGCTGTAAAACTAAGTGGAAACCTTCAAAAATCCAGCCCTGTAAGTGTAATACCTTTCCATTTTGCCTGAAAAATCTTTCCCCATTCAGTATTTAGCACATGAAAACTTTGTTCTAGGGTCTGTCAATGGTTTGTTCCATTAATATCATTCAGCGTTGACCTATTTTCTAGTATTTGCGCTTCTTCCTACAAAAAGTTATGTTTTGCTATTAAACTGTTCAGATGTAGATGTCCAGCTTAGGACATCTAACTCACTCCATGGAATTGCTTATCATTTTCTAGCATTTTCTAGCAAATATGTAGGGACTTTAAACCCCTGCCTAAGGATGCTCTGAATTGCACTTGGACTATTTGCCTGAAGTCATTTGGGCAACTATCTTCCATCCTGTCCAATACAAACAGGAGGGTTGCAGCACACACAGAGACACACACAGAGGAAGTCACATGAAGTATTAAGTAAGCATTCAGTCTTCGGCCATGTCTGAGGGCTAGAGTCCGATGACTTGTGGGAGGGCACTATGCCAGCCTAACAGATGGACATACATATGGGTAGTCAGGACATCATGTGAAGCCATCAAGTATGGATACTAAGGGCATGATTCCAACCTAAGAACATGAGCTTTCTGTGAAGGTTAGGGGGATGTTAAGCTGAATTTGCTTTCAAAAATCAAGAATAGATTCCRCTGCCATGTCCAGTAACAGTTGTACTCTTAGTTAATCAAGTGGAGTTGTTGCTGGCTAAAGAGAGAGGGTTTTTTGTAACAGAATGATTATGAAGTGAAGTTTTAATATTTCCCAAGAGATTTCATTCTGACAAATGCTGAACATGTTTGGGTTTGGGGTGGGGAGGGAGAATGTAGTTAATGTTAGTGATTTTGCACTTGCAGCGCTTTGATCCTGCAACACCATCTGGCCTGTGCCTTTTTGCCAGAGGAGAAGGAAACAGCTCTTGCAGCACTGAATGCAGCCCCAATAGCCAAACGCATCCTCCAGCATCCTTTACCAGGTGGGAACTGCTGCCCCATCCTGATGAGGAGGGAATGAGAACAGAGGCACAATACCTCTACATGCATTGCCCTACTGAGTACTGCGCTATTGTTGCTGATGCCTATGAGTGGAAGAGAGGCATGCCCATCCTACAGCTTGCTGCTGCTGTGTCCTTCAGGAGGCGGKAGAAGTCATGCCTTCTGAACCTAATTCACTGCTACCACTGCTGTCGCCCAAGGGGTGCCAGAGCCTGCTACTGAAATGTGATCCCACCCCTTACTAAGGTTAGACTATATAAATCTGACTAGATCCTAAAGGGCTTTCAAAACTTTACCAATTGGCTAGGCAGAGCACATGCAACTTTATTCCCAAACATGAGGGGAGAGGCAGCATCTTGGTTTATGGAGCACTGTGTATCCACAGCAAAGTTGGGCCAGGAAGCACTGAATTCCACTTTCAGTTGAAACGAGATGGTCAGGAGAACATTTAAACTTTTTTGAAGACAAATAGTACATAGGTTTTATTGATTAAAAGACCCTGTTTCTTCCAGTCTTGACCTAAAAGCATAAAGAGAAAAGAATCCACCGCTTCCTCTGATGGCTCAGTCCAGAGGCTGCAGGTTGCTGCATTCTGTTTCCAGACATTCAGGTGCTCTCTGCTAGACTCAACAACTCTTTAGCATTCAGTGCTCTTTCCATGAAGTTACTGATTGTAATGCAAGTCACTTTTCTAACTACTTTTCACTAAACAACAAAGATTGACATCTTTAAGATTCACACCAAAGGAATTTYCTGAAGAACGCTATTCTTCTGCTCTTTTTTTTTTTATGCCCTCTACAATTTTCCATGTCATTTAAGAACATAGACACCAGAAAATGTGTGCAGCAATCCAGTTTCAGTCTCCCCAGCACTAGATACATAGACATTACTCCTTATTCTACTGGTTTATATAGCTATAGACTACACTGGCCTGTCTCACAAGTTATCCTCTAATTTCTTTCATGAAACAGCAAATTCCAGGATATAGCTACCATTTTGTAGTTTCAGCCTATGCACCCTGGTTCTCTGCATAACTTTAATATTATTAAATTTACATTTTAGAATGCATTTGTTTGCATTTAATGTCCCACTTGTAGAATAATCAAAATTGCTCTATTTTGTCTCATTGCCTTGTCACAACTAGTTTCTAGCCACTTCAAAACTAGTTTTTGAAGCATCCATACATTTCATAGAAGTCATTTTATATTCATTCATTCATTTCTTTTTTGAAGAAAGCAAATGCCATAGTATTTTCTGCAGGATTGATCTTCCATTAATGACCTTTTGATACCTCTCAGTCAATTTTTAATCCATGTAATGAGCTTTTTATAAGCATAGTGCTATTACTTTTTTAGATAGAATATTGCATAGCAATCAATAAAATAGGCTACAAAATCATATGCCTCTGACATCTACATTGTTGCTCTTGCATAGAAAACATGTAATCATCAAATCAGATTTGTTGCACAGTACTAATATCTAGAGTACCATATTAAATGCCATTAATTATAAATTATTAATATTAATTATAGAATATATAATGTGTTAATTAATCATAATTAATATTAATTATAACTAATGGTATTTCTGTCAGGTATTCTTTATTAATCTAATTTTTTCTTTATTTTGCTTAGGACCAATGTCAGGCTCACCACCATACAATCATTTCAGCCATCCTATTTCCCTTTTTTGAATGTTGGCACAATACTAGAAACTAGAAAGTTTCAACTTTCTGTAACTTTCCACAGCAAGATGTGCTAAAAAGTTACATCAGTGAGTTGTAGAATACTTGACCAACACCTTCACCTTTGATTACAAGTTTTCCAAGTTCACCAATGTTTTACACCTAGCAAAGAATTACCAGAATTCTAGTTACAACAGAAGGGCAAAACTTCATTATAGTGATACATTATTCTGATACTCCTAAGYACAGAACAGAAATATTTTTAATGGAACTGCCTGGTTGTTGCATAATTATTATTGCATAATAATTAATAATTTTACAACTTTATCCTAAGTTCTTACAAGGATTTTTATGGACTTTCATTATTCTTAGAATTTTTTTTTTTCTTAATGTACTTAGATATCTACTTACTCTCCCTGGTCTTGCTCTGATGTTGTCACATTCCTCTATCAACTTTCTATATTTCATACCTCCCAGTTTCCAAAGATGTCTGTCTACTTTCTCTTTTCTCTATTCACTATATGCCTGTTAATTCCTATTTGCTACCTTCACTTTTGCATTGAATCCAGAGGGGCTGGCAGCTAAGATTTTGAGTATCTTTGAATCATTACTCTTTTGTTATCTAGCAAAATTTTCATGAATGTTGAATTCATGAAGAATTCCAAATTTTCATTCATATATTTGTCTGATTTTTCCTAGCAATTACATTCACATTTTTCTCAGCCATAGAAAATTACCCCTTTTGAAGAACCACATGCACATTTTGTTGCTTGGGATTGTTCTTTGTTTGTCTATACTGATTGTAATCAGGTCATGAAAACCAACTCTAAGGCAGTTGTGAACTTCTGGTCCAGTAAGGTATTCATATTTATCAAATCTAATGAGATCCTCAATTAAAAATACATCATGCGGGGTGTAGAGTCTTTCCATTAGAAATATATATAATATAATATATAATATAGTTTCTATATATATAGATTTTCTTTTAATCTAATAATATTTTATTTGTATGTTTGACAAACCTCCAGTACATACACTTTCCCCTAAGCCATGAGGCCACCACTTTTATTAATATGCATTTAAAATCCAGTTATTCTGTGTTATCAAAAACTCCAGAATAGCAGATCACGCCTTTAAACTTGCACATCTCTTTTAGCTACTCTGTCTTTCGTATGCCATTACACCCACTTGTTTTACTATCCCAGTAGCTTGAGTACTCCCATCAGCTTTCCGGATTGCCATTTACTTCTCACTGATGAGAATTTCCAGTTCATTTTCTTTGTTACCCAGACTCCAYGGCTGCTGCTTCATACAACAGGAATGCCTTGTTCTCTGCCTGACTGTTCTCTCCCTTTAGACACGTTTTGCTGGATTACAGTTAGGTACTATAATCCATATACTTTATATCTTATGTCATATATGACAACTCTTAATTTGTTTTTCTTACAAGTTTGGGTGTTGTGCAACTCTGAGTTTAAGAAGGTACCCATCATCAGCTCTTTTATAAAGCATCAGGAAGGGTATGTTTCCATGAGTGCACAGAAAGGCATCTTTATTTAGGAAATGCTACTCTCTTCACCTGGCCAATGGAGTCGGGTACACTTCGCACTTGTGAAAGTTTGCAGCAATGAGAGCATTTCTCTCTTGCCTCAGGAGACCTACTGCTGATGTCTGTTTTTCCATATCCCCCTTCATATTATATGATCATTTAATGCCTTCTTTTTTCAATGTCTAAAATATTAACAACTATATCACAAAAAGCCTTAATTTCCCCAGAATCTCCAGAGTAAGCGAGAACAGCATCTGGATYACTACTTTACTTCATGGGATATTCTGCCCCAATACCTTGGACAAATAAAACAAATTACTCAAATGGAGTTCTGGCCTTTTTTTTTTTTTTTTTTTTTTGCCATCCTGCTTTGTGAGGTTATTCAATTAGTTCTTAAAATAGTTTACAGGGTTTAATTTGGGGAAATAAATGAGGTTACTGTCAAAAAATGTCTTAATCTGCACTTTTTCTGCAAGATGGACAGTATTCAACAATCCTGAGCTCCCTTTTCTCATGAACATAATGAGACATTTCTCAGTTGAATGCCCAGAGGTGCATAGCTTGTAATGAGGGTTTAGAAAKGGATAGCTAGGAAAAAAGAGAGAGAGAGAAAGAGAGAGAAAGAAAAGGCAAAAAGCAAGAAAAAGAAAAAGAAAGAAAGAAAAAGAAAGCCATGCATCTTAAATTTTGGCATATACAATTAAACAAATGCTAACTGAGCAAGTGAGCTAAAAAAAAGAAACTGGAACCATTATTTGTCAGCTAGTTGGTTTTGTAAAGATAATTTATGTTTAAAGTATATTTAACCTTAAAATCATCACATAATGTTTGTAAACAGACCCTAAAGCTTCTTTATTGCTTTATTTTTCTGTTACAAAATTATTGTGAGAAAAGATGTGTCCTACCATTGTTTTTCATCTTAAGCTATGCATCTGGCATTTGTTTACAGTGCTATGCTTTAAATAAGCTTACTGAATATGTGAATGAAAAAAGTCAAAAGCAACCTTTTTCACAATGAAATCCACTTGTTTTCAAAACTATTTTAACCACATGTAATTCCAATGAATTAATGTAATTCCTATCACTATGACCTTTCCTCATTAAAAATTTTCTATCTAGACACAAACTGAAAAATGAAAATGATTATTTTAAACTATAACTTAAACTGATATGTAAATTTTTGTTGATACAGTTTATAACACAGTATAACATAAACTCATCTGCATACTATAGATAAATTATGCTCCATTATTATTATGCAGGCTGTTGTCACAGATTTTTCTTCCACTGCTTTGACTTCAAAAAAGAATCTGACATTCACAAGCAGTAGTGATCTAGATCTAATGACATTCATTTGTCATTTTTTATCCTTTTCTGCTACATATCAGGATGCTCCATGTTTTATAGTATTACATTCTGGCTTCTCTCTTGTAATAGACATAAAACTCAACACTTGTCAAGAGTATCCACATCTCAGTACACACTAGAGAGCTCTTATTTTAACATGTCCTCAGTTCAAGTGTATCATGCAGCTGAGCAAACAATGGACTTTCCATTCACTGTTAATTCTAAAAATTAAAGCTTTGCATATTTTCAGTGAACTAAACATTTAAGAAATTAATTCTCTCTCAAAGGATTATTTTGTGCAACCTAAAATAAAACATCACTTTTCATTATTGACCTTTAAAAATAAGAAATATTTCATTTTGAAAATGTCCAAATGAAACAAATCTTTTCACTTTACAAAATATTGCAGTGCTGCTTAAGTTGCATTTTTCCTGTAAAAAATTTCATTTGTGAAACTCATCAAGGGTTGTATATCTTACATTCACTAAGACTATATTGCCAATGTCCATAAAATCAAGCATTCATACTAAGAAAACAAGGTGAAAACCATTGAGCTTGCCTCATTCACATAGTCTATAATATCCATAATACAAAGAATGAAAAACCCTCCCCAGTTATTCAACAGTCAACCTGCAAAGAGTTAACAGACTTCACAATTATAGTTGCCTAGAGAGATAGCCCTTTGCCTAACCTGCCCGAAACTTGCACATCTGATTAGTAGTTGCTGATACAACATGCGTGGTRCACTCAGAGGCTTTATAGGTGCGTGCTAGCAATGAGGCACAAGATACTGAACTGCTTATGCAGAGACAGGAGCATTCTCATTAACAAGTCAGAGGCATTGCTTTTGAGAAACAGCATTACTCTGAACTCTTCTGGAAGCAACAGGCAATGCTTACAGAGGTTGTAGGCTAAGGTTATGGCCTAAATGATTCCAAGTAGTACTCATTCTTGAGCTTTGCAAACTGCTATTAATGAGAACTCATCCAGAAAACAACTTCAAATCTAACTTTTGCCCCACTATGTGCATGCCAGAGCAAATCTCTGAAGAAGGATCAGTTTGAGAGTGCACTGAAGACAGACTATACGAACTGGGCCTTCCGACATCAGTCAGCGTGCCAGAAAAACAACCCTGGCAGAACTCAGACATAGTTCTGAGGTTAACTGWGACAGAAAGGAAAAAGCCTACCTTGCAATATGTGTATCTGCTGTGGCTTATAAACACAGTGTTACATGCAGMCTGGAACCTAAATGAGATTTTATCCTTCCTTGTACAAACACTTTCAACATTTTTCACACTATGCCCTTTTCTTGGTGTCTATAGGCAAATCCACATACATCTCTGCTTGTTTATTTTACATTTCATTTTTCTTTCCTTGTCAAATATTTCATTACTATATATCTTCTCTACAAGTTTATATATGATTAAACAACAAAGCACTAGGAAATTGTCCTTCCATATAAAATGTGTTCAGCCTTACAGTTTATCACCATAGCTCTACTGGTGTAGGTGTAAGTATTATAATTATGAGGTTAGCAATAATTGTGTCTATGCAGTATTATAACAAATGCTGGAGCAAGGAGTTGAATAGTATTTATCTAGCCATTAAATTGTACTCTAAATGGAATTAAAGGGAGAGAAAATGAGGAACTTACATAGGCCAGTCTCATAATGAACTTGTCCAGTCTCCAGACAGTATTTTTTTCTTAGTTTGTTAGTTCAAAAGTTATTCCCTCTCCTCTAAACAAAATCTACAGCAGTCCTGTAAATCAAGTCTTAGTATCAGCAGTCATTTCAGTGACAGAATGAATATCTATGTGGTATGGACAGTGGAGTGAAATGTCAAAGGGAACAGGTCCCATTTAATCACTGCAAGCTCACTAATAAATATCAGCCAAATACATTCTTCTTGTCTCTACCCATCCCCCTTAAAAGTAGCTCTTCAACTGAAAAGGGATATAATACATTTCAACCTGCCATCTATTTTTAGTTGTTCCTCTGCAATGAATCTTTTAAAAGAGACAGTCATACAGATACATCTGCAGTATGTTTAATGGGAAGCTCGTGAATTCCCCATTCTTGCCACGCAAGGCAGCTCATTTTCAGTCAGTTGGAACTGGAAAATGATGACATAAAGACACAGCTCAAGACATGCAGGTAAAAGATGAAGAGAACTGCACAGCCCATTCCCCAAAGTTCTGTGTGGAAAGGTACTGGACACATTTTAATAGAATGGGGTGGTTATCTACTCATTCAGTTCTAGAAATGGGATCAAGGGTTTATTTATGCTACCCTTAGTTTTTTCATTCATTTTTGATGCAGCTTTGGATAAGACACTTTTGTATTAATGCCTGAGCTCTACCACCTTAAGAAAAAAGGAAGTTAATACTTGTATACTTTGAAGGACAGGAGCTGGCTTTAAGCAATGTTCACAGTGCAGTCTGGGATTCCTAGAAGAGGTACTTTACGTGGGTGCAAAAAATTATAGTTTTTAATCTAATTATCAAGATTCCTCCTCTTCCAAGGGTGCGCAGCTGCATAAGAATTGGGGGGTGGGGGAACATCCAGGTGGTGATCCTTTCTTTGAGAGCCAAGGTTTTGTCATAATTTAAATAGGGTGTTTTGAGTTTGGATGTCTCCAAAGATCAGAATAAATAACATCAAGTGTAAAGAGATACACATAAAAACTGACACAAATATTTGTTTGATATTTCTTTCATTGAGCTGTTTCTGAATTGAGCAAGTAGTTATGTGGTATCTCCAGTGATCTGATTCTGCTTCACTGAGAGCCAGGCAATTTTCTCAGGGCAGATTCAGTCATTCTTTCACTCCTTTTTTTTTTTTTATATAAACAGCAGACTAAGTTGTGAAGATCGGTTAGCAAGYTAATTATAATTGATACAGAAATGGGCTTGAAAATGTGTTTGGAGCCCTTTAACACAACATCAAGTCAAGGATTTAATACAATGCTACAAGAATAGCGTACTCAGTATTGTTTGAGAAAGGAAGCAAACCTTTCCAGCAGCTCCACTGAAAATAAGATTGCCTGTGACACATTGCATTTTTTCCTGGCTTGTGCTTGAATAGAAAGACAAGGGGAATAGATTATCAGTCCTTGACTGGTCATGGTGAGCCCACACATAAAAATACAAATCATCCCTCAATATCTGACAAATTGAATTTCACTTAAATATTCAAGATATATCCCTGATGCAATGTGGCCTTAAATTCTCATGCAAGTACCCTCTTTGCTTAGAGCAGACCTCAAGCCCAAGGAGAAGTACAGCTCATTTACAAAATGTTCCTGGACCAACTTATACTAAATCAAAATAGAAAGACTCTACCAGACTTCTGAATTTGACGCATAAAAGAAAAGGACTTTCTCCAGCAATAAGTAGCAGAGATCACACAAGCCAGAGCAAACATYCACTGGGTGCTGCACTTCTTTGTCTCCTTTTCTTTGTTTATATCCCTTCAAGGGTACAAGGCTCTCTGCTTCACTAGTCTCATTAGAAAATTATAACCAGTCATTTTCAGGTGCCTCATTCTTCTGCCGCATTTGCAGTTCAATAGGAGCATCTGCCTGCTAAAACAAAGTTTTAACCTGTTTCTTACCAGAATCTTGAAAATTTATATATAATAAAAAGYGTCACTTGTTTTCATTTTTTAACGTTTGGCTGAAAAGTAAAAACAAAACACTAGGGAATAAGGTCACAACTCTAGAAGATCACACCTGAAGCTGGTCCAAATGAAGGTACTCTGCTGGCCCTTCATGCATTTCAGAGCATTTCAAGAATGTGAAAGTCATACCAGCAGTGTGCAAGAAACAGCCTTAGCTCACGGTATTTTGTATCCCCCCTCCCACCTTCTAGCACCTGCCTTCCACCCAATTCAAACTGAAAACTGGCTGAAATGGCAGACTCTATGAATAGCCAGGATCTCTCTGGGCTTTAGTGCTGCTGATTGATACCCACAACCATGTCACCTAGCTCAGTGCTCAGCAGAAGGGGGACCCATGGAGAAGGAATGCTCTATCTAAAATCTATAACCCGGAGATCTGGACATGGTTATAGGAGTTGTAGCTATCAGATGCATGGTAGCTGGAAAGCTTTCTGTGCACAGCTGTGGAATAAGATAGCCTTTGCCTCCAAGTGTGCCTGCGTGCTGCGCTGTCCTTCCATAGCGAGGGTCTAGGATGAAAGTGCAGTGCTCCCTGCGCACACCCTGCCGACTGCTTAATGAGAGATTGCAACACCCCGCCTGTTCCCTGGGGATGCACGCTAGGCATGAGGCGACAGCAGTACTGGGGTAGGGATTGAGGGCATACCTGTGCCGTTTCTGCCACACTGCTTTGTACAGGGGTTGCCTTGCTGCAGTCTGCGCTCTGGGAGGGTACACTGGAGCAAACGGTAAGGCCTAAACTCCAGCGGTTTCCCCAGTGCCCTGCAGCGGGCCTTCCTCTTCCCAAGGAACACTGCAAGAACTCAAGGATTTGACCTTGAGGCACCATTGGGTGCTATTTGTAACATGCAATACAGACATAGATTATGTAGAATTTAAAGTGACTGACATAAATGTACAAATTACTGTTATCATGTTACATATTTCCCAGTGCTCTCAGCCCATTACTGAAATAATTGCAGTAATATTGGTAAAGAAAAAAATTAAACAATTTTTTCTTGACTTTTGATTCAGTATTTATTGTTTGAATTTTGATTTAGGCTCTCCAATAGAATTTTTTGTTAACTAGTTAGTATCCAATAACAGCTGTAATAAAAATATACACATAGTAAAAAATAATAAGTACTGAAGTAGGTTTGGTATGAGAAGATAATCTGTTTAGCCTACAAGAATTAGTTATCTGTTATAACCAACAGAAGTTTTAAAAAATTTTAGGAAAATGAAGATGCAAAGTATATAAAATAAACTATAAAAAGCATGTTAGAAGGGTAACTGTTTGGAACTTTTCCCAAAGAATTGTTTATTAACCTTGGGCAATCCCCATCAGCCACACTACAATAAAAGGATAAAKAAAGCTGTAAATATGTAGACATAAGGCTGTAAATATGTACACAGGGTAACGGAATGGCAGTGGTTTTGTTTTATCACACTGTTCTTTGCTTTTATGGAAGTCAATTCTTTACTATCAAAGGAATATTGAGTTTATATTTAGTATTTGAGTTATCATACTATAATAATTTCAGAGTGATTAGTCAAAAATGAACCTATCAAACCTATCCAAACCTATCAAAACAATAAATCACACGTGCTAAGAACATCTAATTACCAAGAAACTGAATGGGGACTATACAGACTTTCCTGTGCTGCTCTTCAGTAAAAGGCTAAGACTAAAATTACCACACTATTTAAATATGAAATATGTTCAGTTGCGTATCTACTATAATTGATAGTTTAAGATCTTAAACTAAAATGTAAGGTATAGACTCTATTTTTTAACTGATATGTTCTAAGTTTCAGGCTCTTTGAAAGAAGGCATTTTGAGCATTTATCTAGATAACAAAATGTGAGATCATACTGGGGAAGAGGAGGGGAGTTATTTCCAAAACAAACACACTAATCATTTAATAAAAATGCTAAAAATACCCAGCTTCCCTCTCTTGTCACTAATTAGCATAAAATAGTCACATTACAGAATTTTTATGAGAATGCCCTGCATTCACCCATGCATTTCATTCAGATCTGTCTTCAGAGAACAAGACAGCCTAGCCCTGGAAACATGTACAGCATCACCACCTCTAATTTTCAACTGTCTTTGGTCCTGCTCTAGTAGGCAAACTGTTGTGGGCTCTCCCATCCCTTTGCTCTTGTTTCGGATTATTCTTTCTCATCTTCACTTCTAAATGAGCTATGGATTGTACCAACACCTACAATGGACCTCTTGTGGGTTGCAGCAGTAAAAGAGTGTCATAATCCTAACACAAACTTTGGTATAAGGTTAATCTGTGTATAAATATATATATTTATTTATATATATATAGGTGTATACCTATATATGTGTGTGTGTGTGTGTGTGCGCACACAGAGCACATACTCAGCTTCTTTCTTTCCATAGCCTTAGTCAGTTGCCCACAGCAGCTCCAGTAACAAAAATTTATCAAGAAGTCATAAATGCCTTTGGCACGGGAAGCCATGACTGGTTCCAAAATACGTTGGAACCAGTCTTGGCCCCAGAGAAGGCAGTATTCAAATTCATACTGTACTGGGAGGAGGGGGTCCACATTTTTTATAGYGAAATGCAGCTAGCAATCATCACACACTCAGTGCAACAGGGATGCACAGCAACCTGCAGAACCGTGATGGATTTCTCAAGGGTGCCAGTGGTGTAAAATGTTGGGGTTCTGCAGAATTAGGAAAATTACCTAAATGACAGTGTCTCATTTTTCAGTGATCCTTTGAGCATGGCATATGTAATGGCATGTGAAAGCACTGTTCCCAGGAAGGCTGAATCAAAATATCTTTTTGGGATGTGTCATTTTTCAGTGTGTGCTTATCACAGTTTTTCACATGAGGATGGAGGCCCTTGTAATATGGAAGGTCTTCAATGTTGTATTATTGTATTGCTCCTTTCTATTTTCTAATAAATGGAGTCACTATAACTCAATAAATGATTGCAGTTGTATCTAGAAGATGCATCCTCATGAAAATCTGTCCCCAAAATCTTTTATGGAAAGTTAGTAGAAAAGTAAACAGATTTTACAAAGCAGATTAACTGGTTTGATGTGTCTGCTTTGTCCTGCTTTGGTGAAGCAAGTCAACTTTAAATACTATGCAGCGAGATTTTTTTTTAAATAGGCTTTGCTTCACCAGAGTTGCTCAAACACAACTAGAATATACCACTATATTCATCTTCCTTATTTCCTTATTAACTTTCTTATTTCCTTATTGCGCTTACTGTCACTGATGTGTGTATTTTGGGAGTTATTTGCTTCATATCAGCCCGTCTGGTCTTGTGAAATCATACTGTTGAAACCATAACTTCAGATTCATGTCCACACAGCGCACAGAGGAGCAGAACCTTTTCTTTACACATACATATTTGCCACTGTTTAAGTAGATGAAAGAGTGGGCTTTAATATGCCATAGAAAAAAGAAAACAAGCCTTTATAACTGTGGAATTCAAGGTGACAAGAAAATATCCAGCTTTTCCACTTACACCTTGTTGTGATGCTAACAAGAGAAAGCAACAGATACAGTTCATGGTTACTCATCAATAGTAGTCTTCAGAAAATCCAGAAATATTGCTGGAGATTGAATCTATTAATCATAAAGGTATAATTTTCATAATTATTCTGATTATATCATCTCCTTGCTCAGTGCCTTTAGATGAGAAATGCAAATTTCAGAAACTTCATTAAAATTTCTATTGCTCATCAGAAGCATTTCTTACTCTCAGAGTATTTGAGGATAGAGACAAAACAGGGAAAACATGCTGAGTGCAATGAAGAGTAATTGAATGACAGAGTGCAAATACTGAATAAGATTGTTTATAAACAAGCTACTTCTTAATATTTCCTTCATTACCGTCAACTCTAACTACTCAAAGCTTAGCTTCTGATTGTGCTAGTCTTCTTTCTTTATAAATGACTCTTATTTTTCAATCACACTAAGGTTTTCCTTGTTTTGTCCTTATTGCCATTCCAATGGAGACAGGTATTGGTAAGTGTATAGTAGACAGTTTCTGTACTAAAGACAAAAGCTAACAGTAGAGCAGAGTACTGTGGTGGGCATTATATTTTGGATAACTTGCAGAATTCCGATTCCTATCATCTGCATAATGTAAATATTCTATGATACTTAAAAGCTCAGGTGTCTTGGACAAACTTCAGCCTAATGAACTATACTGGACTCATTATCCTGCCAGTGCAACTGGTTTTCAAAGGAACTATGCTAAACCATACCAGATTTGAATCTTTCTCATTCTTTATTCCCAAAATGTTTCTACACAGAGCTTCGGTTTGAACTATATGCACTTGCTGCCACATTCTTGTGCTGTGGACTGTTAAACAGCTTCTGTATCTCTCTGGAGATGCGAATCCCTAGCTCTAGTATAAATGAAGTTTGTAAATGCTTGAGGGCGGAATGTTCTACATAAATGGGAGATATTGTCATTACTTAGCACTGTGGGAAGCCTGTCAAAAGCTGAAACAGCCTTGCCCGCGAAATGCGGGCAAGCGTATAGAGAAATCTGTGGCTCATTGTCATCCGTGTTTGCAAAAAACTAATAAACATTCAATCCACTGGACTTTAGAGTTCCTCAAATCCATGCATGCGTCAGCCTAGGCCCATCTCCAGCCCTTTGCTTCTGCTAGGGGCATCAGGTTGGGGATTTCTGCTTAACCTATAAATCTGCATATCAAAACATAGACTATATACTGAAAATTTTGTAAAACTCCAGTAGATGAAAAGGAACGCAATTTTTCATTCCAAATGAATCAATAAATATCATTTAAAGTGTTTAAAGTTAATAGGTATTTTGATTAATTAGATGAATACACCAAGATTATTTCTAGATTCTCTTCAGACCCTCTGTTTAACCAGTCGATGTTGCAATGCTTGGCCTGCAGCACTTCTATTTTTAGCTCTAATGGAACAGTCTTAAATTGCTTATTTTCTGTTTACTAAAGTCATTGAGCTAGTTACCATGGAAACTGCGGCAAGTGCCACAGCTTAACTGTTTTATTAAATGGATTGAAGGTACAGCTGCAAAACTTGAAAGGCCAGCATGTCAATTTTATACATAGCTCAGACTGCCATATATATCACATTACAGCAAGTACTACATTAAATATTAGGAGCCAGAATCTGATCTTGGTTATAATGATATAAATCTTTACCATCTCTCCCCTCAATGGCAAATAACAATTTATTCCTGTGGAACCCAGATCAGGATCTGTTTTTGTCAAATTGCACTGCCTGTCAGGTTTCAGTGATTACTGCATTTGAATGAATAAATTGCAGATGATGTACATTAAATCAGTCCCCAGTTATCAGGGAAAGACACCCTCTCAGAGCTGTGTTTGCACAAAGCTTTTAGCACATTATTATCTTATCGCTTACAGCAATCACATTATTTTTGGAATCACTATTTTCTGCTAGTTTAAAAGAGAGATTTAGATCAAAACTAATGACCTTGTCGAATGAAACTTCTTTAAAAGAGAATTACTTTGGAAGAATTAACACAAAACACATTCTTTAAATGTCTAATTAGGCATTTGAACAAGAACACCCTGAGATTCAGAGGTGTTGAAAAATTACACCTTCTGTTCCTTTCGGTCTAAGCTGGGTGTGCTCCACTTGTCTGAGATCTAGGCTGCTTTTAACTTCATGCTTCAACTTGCATATAGCACAAGTCAAATACTCTTGAAACTTATTGAAAATTATTACCACATCAATATAGAGATTTTGTGGTAGAATATAAAACCCTGTATGATCAGATCAATAGCAAATATAATTTTTAACACAAACCAGAACATTTTACAGCCCCCAAAAGAATAAGAGCTAAAATAAGAATAGTGATATATTTACATCCATAAATATTTAATGAATGATTCATCCTGTTGTAATAGCACCAAAAGCTTAAAGAATGTTTGACATTTAGAAGAATGGTGTTCTGCTGTCTTCACTAGCATTGTAGTTGGAACAGTTTTTTGTGTTGCTGCTTTTGGTGCTAAATGTCTCCGTACTGTGAGTCTGTCTATATGGATACTTCCAGTAAATAAAAACCAAGAAGCAAAATTAGCATTTTAAAGGAGAGATCTTTTGGAAGAGGTAATAATCTAAAAAATTATAGAAAGATGCATTTCTCTCTATGAAAATTTTCCTGTTTAAATGAAAGAATATTGGGTGTTCAATATTCAATAATTAAATCAAAAGAAATTCTGCAATATCTGTTGGTATAACTAGAATTACTGGAATGAAAAAATAGTGAAGTTTCCTTTCATTTATGTATTTTTCTTTTTTTCCACCCTCTGCAGGATCTACCTTCATTTGCAACACCCACATAATCCCAGTGAAAAATCAAGAGGGAGTAGCAATGATGTTTATTATTAACTTTGAGTATGTAACAGATGAAGAGAATGCTGCATCTCCCGAGAAGTGCAACCCAATACTGCCATCCAAACTTGTAAATCGTAAGTTACTCATTGAAAATTCTCTGTTTACCTCTACTCCTAGCTGAGAGAGCAATTAACCTGTGCAACAGCAATACAAAAGTCATGAGAGATTTCACATTGCCTGCCGCATTTAAGGAGAATTCAAAAACATAGGAAGTGAAATGTAGCAAACCTGCTATAGAGACATGCAAGATAATCTATCAGGTGTTTGGCAGTACTAACACCATGGATTTTGTGAGTACTGCTTTCCTACTAGAAAATACAAATTCATTGCAGGAAAAACATTTAATAGAAGTGCATTGCCCTTGACAAAAATTAATTATCAACTGAAATCTGCAAAAAAGCATTTTGGTATAGCCAAAATACTACATCCTAACCTACTCAAAATGGAATATTTCTATTTTCCTTTCCAAACAAAACATATAGGGTGGAGGGTTCTGTTAATTTAGATTAGAAAATATAAAACAAGTAAAAAAAGTTAAATCAGAATTAAACATCTTGATTTTAATCAAATTGAAATATTTGGATTGGAATGAATTTTTTTTTTGGTGGTGGTGGTGGGGGGGTTATGCAGAAATGCTTTTGTTTTCATTCTACTCTGGCACATGAGAATTGTCAAAATCAGAAAACTCTCCACAAAGCAAAAAATCTACTTCTTATACAGCTAGGCTGTGTAGCTTTCTATCCCACTATCTGCAGAAAATATGGTCCTTTGCTGACCTTCACTCTGTGCAGTCACTGCACATGATCCTTCTGCTTTGCATCTCCACTCACATTATCTGCTTTTAATTTAAGATTTCCCAGAACACTTCCCCATTTGTACAGACTCTTAGAAAAGCACAGCATGCTCTAACAGTGAATGTTAACATCCTCCCCAGGGCCTGGTTGGCTCAGCAACAGTTGGAAAATGCCTTTTAGCACTGTAATAATCTTTAATGTTAGTATGATAAAGGGACCTGGAACCTAAGTTTTCTGATTGTCAAATCATCACCTCAACTTTCTCTAAATAGGAGACAAAGATCTTCACTGCAAGAACCCAGGGGAGAACTTTCCCAATGTAAACACTGAACGCTACCATAAGCGATGATATCCTGTATTATTTTTTCTGCTACATATATTGAGAAGATTGTAAGCAGCAGGCCTGCAGCAGTGCATAACAACGTTACCAGCTTCCTTCTGATTAAAGTGGTCTCTGCCATTCTTAATAATCTAGGCTTTCTGCACTGTATCTTCTGGACAAAGAACATAGGATCTCACTCAAAGCTCTGTAACTAAAAAATACGTAAATGAAACATCACCCCCCATAATAATGCCAAATCATTCACATTTTAAAAGACTGCAGTTTGCTTCTGTAACTAATTGGGATGGCCTAAAAACAGTATTTTCATTAACCATGGAGAAAGAGCTCTGAGTGGAGCAYTCCGGATGGGCCAAAGTCCTTCCAGTCACATCCGTATAACTGTATGATGGCAATAGGTGCAAAACTGTAAAAAGAAAATTCCTCATTACTGGAAATTAGCACACTGCCAATAATTATTTTTCACCAAATACCCCAGGCTTTTAGAGTCTTTGTACATATTCTTTGCAATACATACTTAAAATCTTTTTCTTTTATACTTCCTTTCCTTATTCTGCTTTTTAAATCACCAATACAGCACTATTTTTCATTTTTCTTGATACCTCAAGAAAACAGTCTTTTTTTTCTAGTAATGTTATGGTTAGAATCCAGTTAAGAAGCATCAGGAAAAAAAAATAAAATTGCATGAGAAAAAAAAAAAAAGACAAAACCTACATCAAGTAAACCCCACTCATAATTGTTTCTATTTCAGAAAGACAAAAATGTGTGCGTTTTGGACACTTTATGTTTAAAAAAAATGTATTTAGATCTGGGAAATAAATAAAATTGTTCAGCTGGTCTATGCTTAATATGGTTCTATTGACAAAATAGAAGGTATATCCCCTCCCCCAAAAAAGCTTCATGTCCTGCAAAGAGCTTTTTGTTCTGCTATCTGCTACATCAGTGTACACTTGCAAATATTGTCGCTTGCCATATTTTAAAGTGAAAAGCTGCTAAACAGGACATCCACAAAAAAAGCACTTAGTCAAAATAGCGCTCTCTTCTTTTACAGTAGTTATGCCTAACATGCACAGGGAATTTCCCTGCTAAGAGTCCTTGAAGAAATGAGCCCCATAGATGGGGCTCCAATCTCAGTACACAATTGAGAAAGATCAATGTGCAAAAGGAAGGCGAGAAAGGTGGCAAATCATGCTCCTGATAGGGGGCTCAGCCAGGTACCAGAAACTGCCATAAACTAGAGCAGACACACGGCTGCTCTTACTTCTACCTAGATGCTTGCGGTCTCTGAGCAGACTGTTATGTGGGCAGGATTGGGAAGCTGGTGATATAAGATATGCTACACAGCCAAAAAATCCTCCTGGCAGAGAGAATTCTCAAGATAGAGGCCAACCTGTGCAAAGCATCCAGAAATAACTTCAAGATGTTGTGTACAGGCCACTGGTGGATTTGAATTAAAACAAACAAACAAAAAGCTTGACGTCTACAAAAGACAGAGGCATAAAAGATAAGGCAATCAAAGAAGTCATGAAAAAGTGATGGATCATTTCCCAGTAAAAATATCTATTTTAAAATCCAGCCATGTTCCTACGTAAGAAAGGCGAACAGCAGATTGTCTGGGAAAAGGTTGACTTTTCACCATCTTTCTCTATTTGGAACATACAGCATCCAGTAAAACAGGTGATCAGTTTTCAACGGATTACACAAGAAATAGACAGTAAYGGGCACTGGTTCAGAGAAAAAAAAGCAACAAAACACAATCCCTTCAAATCCAGCAACCAATTTAGAGAATAAAAATAGAGAGGGAACCAGCCCTACAAGTGAAATGCATCTCTGACAAGCAACCAAGATAAGGACCAGCTAATGAAAAAAGACAGAAGATTTCAGATTGCATTAACATCTACTACCCAGAAGTACACAGATCATGAGAGGTTTCTTTTCAGAGTTTCTTAGATTGAGTTTTCTCATGTTAGAATGTCTTTTCAACATGAAAGCAAATAAAAATGACTGAGTAAGGTTACAGGAGAAATGAGCTAAGACGTGAATGGGAAACAAAAGAATCACAGTTATTTTCCTGATCCCAGAAAATAAGATAAGAACTCTCCTATGCTATCATTCTTCCTCTGATTGAGTTATTAAGACCTGGCATCAAATTTATCAAGTGTAATTTTGAACAACCTTTCCTTTCTTGAAAGCATCTATCTTGCTAGCTGCAGCCAACAGTTTTAAACAGTTTTAAACAGCTTACCACAGTGCTGCTCATGACTGAAATCTAACATACTGCAAGAAAAAAGCATGTTTCTTACTTTACACACAGTGCATTCTGTTTTCAAAGGCTCTAACAAAAAAAAGTAATTCCAATCTTTTAAGGGGCTGCAGGTTCTCTGAACAAACTAAAAACCTATGGAAGGCAAGTGACATTTGCTAGACTGAGCTCAGAGACTGCATTTAGTCCTGAATAGACAGAAAATTAAAAGTTTACTGAACTAATATTGTCAAATACTTTAAACAGCATTTGCAAGCTCTTTGGGACAGGGATCCTGTGTTTTGTTATGTGCCATTATGGTGCCTAACACAGCTAGGTTCTGATTCACCGTTGGGCCTGGCTTATTACAACAATAAGACATTATAGAAGAAAGTATGATATATTGCTAGGAGTTTGATGACCACATCTAAGTATAAATAGAATTCTTTCTAGCCTGGTGTTCAAGAGCTCCTATCTTATATGCAGCAAAAAGTTGAATAGGCAGTAATGTGAAAAGTGAAGATACTGGCTGTACAATAGCAGTGAAAAAAACCTTTCAGTTGATCCTTTGTTCTCCTTATTCTTCCTTGCAAGAATTTATCATCAGTTCTCTATGGTAGTCTGACCAGTGTTTGTATAATGAAATAGCTAAATTTTGGAAAAACCTAGCATGCACGAAATCAGTAAAGAACTACTAAATCACAGCCAAATGATTTTTCAATCTTTGCTGTTCCATTGCTTTTGTATTTTGCCACAATTCTGTTTTTTCAATTCATTATTTAATCACTCTTTTTCTAAATTTTGCCTCATTTCAATATATAAACATATTATATTCTTTCTTACTTCAAGTCTGATTTTAGAAAGCCTGTTTGCTCTTTGTATTGTTCTTCCTTAGATCATTTAAATGATATAATTCCAGAAAATAACTTCTGTATCCAAAGAGAAAAACACCTAATAACCTTATCCTGCCTCACTTCCTCTGTCTCTGAAATGCTTGAAGATACAAATACCTTCTTGTTGAGTGTTGGGATATTTGTTTAGCATATTAAAGTGTTAAGACCAAAAGTTTTGATCTACATAAGTCTTAAGAATTGTTATTATTTCTAATATAAAAGTTAGTTCTCAAGGGCTGTTCCCCACCACATCTCATAAGAAGCTAACAATATTTGCTTGATTGTCACTAGGATGATGAAAATGATTCCCAGAAGTGTTGTTCATAAATTTTCATGAATCTAACCATTTGGCAAAGTTATGTAAACTTTTCAACTCCAACTGAAATAATGCAGTAGGATATTTAGTAAGGCACTTGCTTATAGAGAAAGAACTCTCTCCTCTTAGGTTCATTATTTAAAAGAAAAAAGAGCTTTCTCTAGAGTGTCTACCTGAATGCTTAGCAAAAAGGCTGTGTGAACACTTTTACATTATCATTTAAGTCTACTAGTGACAGTTGTTAACCGAAATAAGACACTCCCCAAATGAGTAAGAATGCCTGTAGAGTGTGCTGTACAGACTTCATTAAACTCTCACCACAGAGTGTTACGCTAGTATAACTTCTGTATATAAATATGGCTTTTAAATCATCTACTGAGGAAAGCAACTATAAGTGTCCAACTTCATCCCAAATCTGTCAAACATTCCAATCTGGCACATTCATCTACTCCACCAAACTGGTTGGGAATTTTTACAGAAATTAAAGAAGCCAGTGACATGAATTAAAATCTGTTCCTGGTGTCCGATTCTGTTCTTCACAGCTGTGGAATATTTTGTGTCCTTAAAGTCAGTCTAGTAACTGCAAAAGATTAAAATCAATCATGACACAGAACGGACATAGAGAAAATCTGCAGCCATTTCACACTGACAGAAAATCATAGATCTGAGGATACTGACTCCAATATGAAAAATAGAGGTCTAATTCTTCTACTGGAAATAGAGCAGTTGTGGGATTGTAATGTACACACATGCACAAGATGATCAAAACCTCTCAGAACTTTAATTCTGAGTTGTCTTCATTTCCTGCCCCACCTACAGCATGCTTCTTTTTTAAAGCTATTGAGTCACAATCCAAAGACAAAGGAAGGAGTTATAGTGAGCTATAACTGATTTTTTCTGACATATTTCTGACAATCTAGACCCTTCTAAAACAAAACTCCTATTAATATGTAGGCTACGATGGCTGAAGTCAGATGGGGTCACAAGTTTTATTCATGTAACTTCAAAACAATTTGACCAGCTRCAAGTACTAGCCTGTAAGCTAATACTGGTTCCCAAACACAGCGTTCATTCCCTCATGGGAAAAAGTCCAGAAGGTTGTTTGATTAAGCACATAATTGCACTCTGCCAAAGAAGGATATTTGGGGATTGCTTTATCATTTTATCACTTTAAATCTATAAACGTATTAAAAATATCCTGGAATAATTTCTTGGTTTTCATCCTCTAAAGTAAATATATTATTTTTGCAGATGTTAATGTAAAATTATTTGCTTGCAGGTGGTATCATTTCATACATATTTTTTAAATTGTAAACTTTTCTTTAATTCATGAATGTAAAAATATTTCTCTCCATTCTCACATGTGGAATCTTATAATTTAAAATATCACTTCAACTAAAAATGAGAGGATCTGTTACACATCCTATAAATGCTTATTTCTTAGATAATGTTCAAGGAAAATGAAAAGGCTTATAATATTCTAAAAACAGCTACAACCATAATCAGTTATAGCTTYTTGTCAGGGAGATCCTTAAAGTAGCTTACCCTTCACAAAGTTTTGCTTGATTCTGGTCCTAGCAATGGAGTTATATCTCGGGAGCAGAACTCACTGAATTCAGTGGAGTTGCAGCAAGTAAAACAAGCATAACAGAAGTTCAAATCAGGCCTTTTATTTAAGTCAAAGAATTAACTCAATAACTGTATTTGTTCTCCTCTGTGCAGAGCCCTTTCTATATAAGCAAGCATAGCATTTTAATGATAGGTAAGCATTAACTACATATATTTTTTCTAAAAGTAGCCAAAGTTGTCATGAAGTATGCAAAGAGTGTACAATATAAGCTTACTACATAGAACATGGCACCTATAAGCGATAGTAACCCTCTGACTTTGCCCAAAATGTAATGAGAAATTTGTCCAGAGTCTTATTTTTAGCTTCACCACTGGGAGCAAATTCATCATAAGTGAGGGCTAGTCAAGAAAAATTGTGTCCAGGAGGACAAAGGTTTCTATCTAGCCAACCAGCGGCGTAGTTACAACAACCCCAGTGTCAATATGTGTATTTGTCTCCAAGGTAAATTAGAGTGAACGTTAGGTGAACCGAGACAGTGAGAGAGCATGGCACTCTTAGCAAAGGAGCATAGCCAAACAGCAGTCAACAGCAAAAGAGAAAAGGATCTTTGGTGCTTTCACCTTCAGCGTGCTTCGCAAATACTTAACTGCCTAATTAATAGAACATTCATAAAGATAAATAAATTCTATTACTCTTCTTTTATAGATGGAGAAATACAAGCAGGGTGGGTAAATTACTTTTTCTCAAGATGGTTACTGGTGGGGCTCAGAGAGAACAGAAGCCTTGCTGGATTGGAGCCACTGTAATTAGCTGCTTGCATTACAGCCTCTCCCCAGCTAGGATCAGAGCCCTATTGCACTATATCTTGTACAAACATCCAATTAAAAAAAGGCAATCTCTGCTTAAAGAGATTACAAGCCAAACAGTGACAATGACAAGATAGATGTAGTTTTCAGTGGGGGGACGYCGGCAGACTGGATGACAGGAAAAGGAATACAGCTTGACAATACACGGGCTACACAGAGCCCCTGCAAATCTTCCTTTTGTTATTTAAATAAATAGTAAGTGAGCATGAAAAGAATTCTTGGACTGAGCTACATCCAGGACGTCTCTTCTAGTCCTACATTTTTTATTCATTTGTAACATGTCTCCTATTTATTTATTATTTTAAAACAGGTGGGTTCTGTGAGGTAATTTGTAGGCCAGGACGGTGATTTTTGCGAAGTCATCCCAAATTTTAACACGCACCCTCAGGAAAGTGTAAAGGCAGGCAGTTTTGCATCACCCTCTGGTGGAATACCTCAGTTAAGATACATCTCTCTATTACTCAGAATAAGAATCGTGCAGAGAACTTAACACATCTGTCAAGTTGAATTAGAGGTTTTAATCTTAAAAAAGAAGGGAGAAATTAAAACTATCAGGGTATCTCAAGCTCAGACTAAGAGGACTCTACTAGATAGCAGAGAAATAAGTTTCTCTGTCCAACTCAAATGGGTTTTAGAAGCTTTCGAATGGACACTGGTCATAAGGAATATGTTTTATTATTTGATTCAGCATGCAAGAGACATTGTTTTATGGTGAGCAAACAAAAATAAATCTATTGATAAGATAAAGGGCATTATCACCACTATGTCTTATTTCTCAGGTGTGAAATCCTATGATTATTACCTATGTTAAGGAGTGTAGTAAGCAGGCAAGTGGAGCATTTAATAGACCTGAAAGTATTTAGCACAGACATGTAGACAAAGGAGTTCTTCCCATGAACAGATGAAGTAAGCGAGCCATAACAGGGGTATGATACTTCTCCAAGGACATACTGTAAATAAATGTCAGTGGACAAAGCCTAATCTCCCTAAGAAGATTATGAAGTATTCGATATTTCAATATCAAAAGTTTCTTTCAAAAAAAATTTACATTTCCTAGCAAAGAAATGCTAAGAAATTAGAAGAGCTTCCATTTCATGAGAAATAACACATTAGTCTGATTACATCTACTTCAGTCTTCTGTCTGAAATATTAGCCAACTTGAAATCTTGGTAATTGGAAATATATCCTGATCTATGCAACAAACTGAGTAATTAGCAAAGTCCTTCTTAATGGAATAGTTAAATTTTCCAAATAAAAAGGCAACGTACTTTTAAAATAATTCTACTGCAGATCACAAATTGAATGTGAATTAAAGCTACTTGAATTTGCTTTTAAAATGTGTTGAGATCTGATATTCTTCCTTCTTTTCTTAACAGTCTCTATTTTCTGAATCTGTTTCTTTTTAAGCTAAAGCTTTTTGTAAATCTAGTTTAATTGTATTTCAGATGGTAACAACCTTTCGAGTGGCTCTTCTTCAGGTAAATCTATCTTCTAAAATTCCATCTACTAAAGTCCTTCTACTGCTTTACTCTGTTTCTATTATTTCAAGATCTCATTACGTTTTATATAATTCTAGAAGAGTGCAAGTCAAAATATGGCTCTTTCTCCCACTCTCTGAATACTCATTTCTACAAAAATATAGATATAACAGCAAAACTATTAAATTTAGTATAATTATACAAGATATAAAATCCAAATGTAGTGATACTTTTCAGTTTATTATTGCTAGAAGTTCTTGTACGCAGAGCATAAAAAATCTCTATCAATATACGAGACAAAACACATTGTGGAATTTGGTATTGATATATAAATTAGCTGTTGAAACATAAAGAGAACTTCTTCAGGTTTCCTATCTCAGACAAAAACAATATTATCTATTCTATAAAGTCTGGCAACCAAGGTGGTGATAGACGAGCGTTTCTTGAGAATTTGATTTAAAAGATGGAATGATTTTTTTCCTACAGCTACCAGGACAAACACCATATTTTCAGCAAGACAGCAAAATATTGTGCCAGCTGAATAATTCTTTCAATATAATACATATTGTGATGCTTGCTATTTTGTTTCATTGCAGATATTCCCTTTTTTCTTCTTTTCCATACTTTTGATTATGGCAAAAGAAGAAAAATGTAAGGAGTAAAATCTCTTTCCGAGAGGACCAAAAATTCTTCTTTTCCGTATGTTTTTTCATAAAAAACTAACACCTATAATTCTAATAAAATGAATAAAATCTAATATAATGACATCTGTATCAACAAATAGAAAGAAAAACAGACAGCTAAATGTACAAGTTTACATTAATGTCAAAGGATATCATCACACGGTCTTTCAAGGAGGACCCCAAGAACACCGTTCAAGCTAGATTCACTGATCAGCCAAACACAGCATAGCTCTACATGTACGCAGAGACTTCATCCCTCTCCTTCCCCAGCTTACCACTCCTGTTTTCACAGGCTGCCTCAGAGACCTATGTGTAGACAGGATGATCTGGAGTCATATTATTCTCTTAGCCATTCTCACTACTTTTTCAGTAGGAGCATAGCCTAAAGACATAAATGTGCTATTGCCATCACAGAGATAGAATAACTTTTTCCACTTATAAGGGAACTTATTGATAATAAAAACTACCTACAAAAAAAAAAATACAAATTCAACTTTAAATTTTAGAGAAAACTAAAAGAAAAATAACCAAAGTGCCAGAATTAAAGTAGACCACATCAGATGATAAAAAAGTGTATATGTAGTATCTGAGAATTATAAATTTAAGCTTCTAAAGTAAATAATTGGAGATGCCTTTCTTCTGTCTGAGAAGAAAGAAACGCAGATCATGAAGATTATTTAATAAGCAGAGAAAGAAAATGATCCACTTACACATGCTTCCCAACATTTGGAAGAAAAGAACTTGGGGGGGGGGGAGGGGAATATAATTGGTTCTTGCTGTAATTGGTTCTCTATTCTAGGGGTCTGCTGAGCCCAGAGAGAAAATAAGGCAGCATCACATGCCGCAGCATTTGTATGGAGTGCATTCAAGTATCTGCTGCTATTTTAGACTGTCAATATTTAGGGATTCCATTTCTTAAAAGCAATTGTTTCCTTTGGTCTGTTGCACAAGCTGCTAGGTATTTCCAAGACTTTGAGTAGAAATTCAGTAATTGGATACATCTGCATTTCTGATAACCTAGATCATGAAAATTCCTTGAGAACAGACAGATATCAGAAAATCTTTCAAAGAGCTAACTTGCACTCCTCTTGCAAAAGTAGTTTTGTCCATTTTGGGGGGAAGGTTCAGAGCAAAAGTATTGTTGAATCAACCCACAGTCTGGAGGATAGTCATAATCAACTTACCTACCAATCCATTATTTTCATGTTTGTTTGCTTTGAAATTTTGAAAGTTCTAAATATTCTTCCCATTTTTACAAGCACCAGGAATCTTGAAAACTGTCTTAGTGAACAAATCCGGCTGTGATCAGGCATTATAGATAACATTCTTTGTCAATGAAATCCTGACCTAACTTTGAGGATATGTTGGCTGTATTCCTTAGTCTTACTTACCGAAAAACTAACATTTGTTCCATAATAGTGCCAGATCAGTCTTCCACTATGATAAGTTTATCATATAATTTATCGCGATTTGATTTTTTTCAACACTGTACCACAGTTACTAGGCTGTGCCTCGACATGGGCATCTAAGAGTTTGGTTTAACTCTTCAGCCTAGGACAAGTTTTGCATCATACCAGGAACAAGTTTTGACATTTCCCACATCTCACTTAATTTATTTTGTGCAGACTTTTGGTGTATTTGAGTTCCTTTGATTTGATTTCTAAATCTAGAAGAGAGTCTAATAGACTCAATCTAATAAATCCAGCTAGGGTGCCTGAGACCAGCTACCACTTCTTTTCCCTTTGACTTATTTGAAATCAGCTTTTCTATTTGTCTGCAACAGCATGAAAGTAACAGCGCTACTAGAGGTACCACAAAAATTGGCTGAACACCTCTTTCAGGAGCCATCACAACCTTCCAGCTGATATCTTAGGGTTACTCTTCTGCAATGCTCAGGGGAATCTGAGAACTGAAACCGGGACTCCCCTGTGTATCAACAGGAACTAAACAGACTGTGGGATAATGCATAGCATTCACCCTAGTGCCTTCAGACATTGCAGCAAAAGTAAAGATCTTTCAGTCCTAGGCATTTCTCTGACTTTGCTACTGTGTCTGGTAAGTAAGCAAGCATTTTCACCGCTAGAAGTTTGAGGAGTAACTTCACTGTGACAAAGCAATATTCACACCAAATATCATTTCATTGTTACAGAGGGCTTCCTTAGAACAGATCAGGGAAGTACCTGCCTCTCAAGCAAATTGGGTTACTAAGGAAGTTTTTGTTCAGATATGTTTTTGCTGGAATACCCCATTTGCAAAATGAAATTTGTATTTATGGGGCAGTGAATTTCCCACCATACTTAGAATTGGTAATAAAGTCTTTTTGGAACCAATTTTGTTTTTTGTTTTTGACAACATTCTATATGATGGTGCTTAGCTTTTAAAAATTGAATTTTTCTATTACTGCTAATGTTTCCCATTTTGGCACTTTTATGGAAAAGCAAGGCTATTAATTTTTCAGATCAAGATACTGTTGTGAATAAAGTATATAAAAAAATTATTAACCAAAATATTTTGGTTTTGTCAATATAAAACCTTTATTTCACTTCTAATTCTTTAATGTAAAATAATGAAAATTTTAAAAACAAAGCAATTTTGAGGAGTTGCTTTTGCCCTAATCTTGAGAACAACTAAAAAAAAAACTCAAAAAAATCTTTGGGCAGAAAGCCAATATTCCAGCTAGCCCTAGGCATAAAAGAACATACAAACATTATAGTTGAATTTATCAAGCTCATCTCATCTCTTTATTAACATGAAAACAGATATTTTCTAGACTTTTTTGTACATTTCTATTCAGTGCCATTCTTAAGGCCTGAGGCTATAGATATTTTACATTTTCCATCTACGGCCATGGAGATCTCTGCCTCTCTAAGGACTTCAGCTTCCTGCGAAAAAAAAATCAATTCACGACAGCCTATGACTATAAAAATTCTGTTCTGAAAATGTCAAAGGAACTTAAATATTTTAGGTTCCATGAATTCTAAACATCTTCTCATAAGATCTCCCAAAATATGAGACAGAATTTAAAAAAAAAAAAAAAAAAAAGGCTTTCAGAAAGCAAGAAAAGTTTATTTGAATTTAGCATTTAGGAGATAACAAAGGACTCATCTAAATGGGTGGCAGATGTAGTTATCTGCAGTGTAAGTATTTTTGGGCCAAGTTCTACAATTTAGAAACTCTAAAGGTTAGCTGAGATGGCACAGAGAATAAATACAACAACCAGCAGATTAAGTCATTTGCAAATTAGTTATTCAGTGAAGCAAGGTCTGAAAGGAGAAGGTGGAATGTAAGCCTGCAATTGTGACTCAGAAATTCAACTGCTTCCCTGAGCTGCAATTCACATGCCACAATTATACACCTCTGACTCAGCATTAAGAAGAACCTAGCAATCTAGTCTAAGTCCAATAAAATATAAGGATTTAAATGTAATATTAATCCGTTCATATAAAATTAAATTAAAATATAAAAATATATTTATATAAATATATAAATATATTTAAAATATATTAATATATTTAAATTGAATTATTTTAAATTAAATTAAAATAAATTAAATTTAAAAATTAAATAATAGCTAGTTACATCTCAAAAAACGTTTGGTATTATAAGCTAAGATAAACCTGTTCTGACATCATACCTACATAAAGCAGGGGCTGTCCACTTTCAAACATATTTTACCCCAGGAAAGTTTCCACTGACCCTTCTAGTCTATATTGGGACATCTGGCCTGGGGCCATGAATTTTACTTCATGCCAAATCATATTACTGAGCCAAGCAAGAAAGWGTGATGTAAATTAGATAAATTCTGAATGGGCCTCCTGATAGCTTTAGCTGCAATACTGCAGAAGTGTTGAATGTCCAACACATCATATGGCTCATTATCTATACAGTGAAGAAGAATCACAATACTCCCCCTATAAAGAATATTCAAATTAAAAAGCTGGAAATAGGAATTTTAACTTTGAGAGCATGTCTTTCAAAAAGCAAAAAATAAATTTAAGTTTTCTATTTCATGCCTGAAATTCTTAGCAAGAAGCAAAATTCTCACTGTGTATTCCTTCCAGCTGAACTGCAGTTAGACAGCTAAATCAGTAATGCAGTATAACATGGTCATATTAACTTAGTGAAGCAGAAAAGACCATCTGCACCACCATGAATATGACTAAAATACAGTGCCAGCAAAAAGCCTTTAACAGTGTCTAATGCCAGAAACCCTTATGAATGTGTTTTAAAGGAGTGCAATGTAATTGATGAAAAAAGAATTATAGTAATTGTTTGACCTTTGATGCAATAAGCTTGTAAAATTGATTTATAAACTGCTTTATAACTCAATTTCATGTACATTTAAAAATAATAAAATGATTATGTACTTCACTAATTTCAACCGTAAGCAATTTGTCCAAGTATACTATACATACCTAACAAGTTAGAAGAAATATGCATGCTCTCAAGTGTACTAAAAATTGGCACCTCTAGCTGCCGTCTCTAACAGGTGTGGCTCTGGTTTTGTATGATAGATTTCTGTGTCTACTGTACTGTTGTGGTGTAAATGCATTAGACTAATAGATTCAGTGCTATATATATGGAATTTGGCAAGCTTTTCACAAGGTCCCTCACTGAAATTGTCAAGGAATAAGAAGGAAGATTGTTACATGGATTCACATTTTAAAGTAAGGAAAAAACAGGTAGGGCCAGATTTCTCAATATTGAGATGTTACCAGTAGAGTCTCACAGAGTCTTTGTTTTTTAATATATTTTCAATTATTTGGAGAAAAAAAGGTGCATATAGTTAGGTGAGAAAGTTTGCTGATGACATAATTATTCAGAATGTGTTATGAGATTCATAGAAATATCCTATAATACAGAATGGCTGAGTTATTAAATAGCAAGTGAAAATTCTTACAGACATGATAGAGTCTGAACTATCTGTTACCAGTCAAGAAAGAGATCTCTCAGCTGTTGTGCAAATCTCTTAAATTAGCACATGCTAGCAAGATAACTCAAAAAGGCAAACCTGATATTAGCAAATATAAGGAAAGGGTCTGAGATCAAAACAAAAAAGCCATTATGTCACCTCACAGATTCCTGACTCTGGAATTATTTTAGGCCACTCAAAAATGATTATATTAGAAATGAAAAGGAACTGAGAGAGCATGAAGGATGATCAGAAGTATGCGATATTTTTCATGTGATATATAGTTACACTAGCGTTCTTCAGCTTGGAAAACAGATGAACAAAGAGGGATATTATAGAAATATGGAAAACCATAAACATCACTGAGAATAAAAGGGAGCAATTATTCACTGTTTCTCACACCATAAGAACTAGCACCCACCCAATGAAATTATCAGGCAACAGGTTTATAGCAAACAGGGGAAGTACTTTTTCACAAAGGTATACATAAGTTATGGAACTGTTTGTTACAGGGTGCTTTACAGATCAAAGTACAACTGGATTTCAAAAGCACTGGAGCAAATTCATGGAAGAAAGGTCCACCAAAAATTATTAAGCTCATGGTTTGAATGCAATCTTTGGCTCAGAACCCTTCTGAACTGTAGACTGCCAGAAACTAAACAAGTGATTTTGGGAGAAATATCACTYTATAGTAGTTCTTCAGCTCCTTTTCCATGTATTCACTACTGGAAAATATCAGAGGCCCAACAATATGCAAGATGGACTTGTGGTGTGATCTAGCATAGCAACCTTAGTCCTTGCATAGGTTTTCCTTAGGAAGAGTAGGGCACTCTTGCTTTCATTCATTTAGAATACAAAATAAATTCAATACTGACTGTAAAGCACATTTATTTTAAAAGTAAAATAAGTTAAGCTGTGACATCAATTGCTCTGTATCAACTACTTTGCACAGACATCAATGAAAGACTATTTTAAAACATTTCAGTATACTGTCCCATGATCAAAGCATGAGACAATAAATCTCAATGCTAAATATTAATGAACATTAGGTAGCTACAAACACTGGTAATTAAAACTGACAGARTAAAATAAAATCTTATCCCAAACGTAATTTCTTCCCCCAGTAAGAGGGAACGACACTTCATGAAGTCCTCTGAGAACATTGTTGCTATTGATTGACTGTGCAAAATGCCCATGTAGCAAAGTGGTATATGACAAGGAGGTATTAGATTAGACAAACTCTTTCTGCTATATCTGATCTTTTCTATTATTTCAATTATTTTACTTGGTGGACGGTAGCATTTCTTTTTCTAAGCTGTTCACTGTGTTTTCTGTACATCAGAAGCACCTGTGCTTCCATCTGTGAGTTGTACTATAAAACACTTAAAATATTTGCTGCCTGGATTTGTTTTTTCTAGGTGGAAGACCTGTAGGTTTTACAGTTCTTCCCCTATATTTTCTTTATTTATACCATATTTTACACTTTTTCCTCTAAGCTACTGATATTTATCATTATACAAAGTTGCTTATTTTTCAACACATTCTGAATAGCCTACCCTACCATTCAATGTGCCAAGCCCAATTAAGCCCACACCCACATAAATGCACAAAAGATAATCACATTGTATGGGTGCAACTGAGGGTGGAGACTGTTTCTTTTCCCCCCAGATTTTTTTTTTTTTCTTAAACACATTCAAAATAAGTGTTTCATTTCAATGTAAAACAAATGTTGGAAGACATCACAGCAAAAGTGATACACAACTTCAGTTTTCTTTCCTGAATGATTAAGACTCATACCTTCCTGTTTAATTTGTAACCCACACTTCAATTCCACTGAAGCAGCAGCAGTGTCTTTAAGCACATGGAATTCCACTGATAAAAAAACCCTACAAATGCCTACTTAAGAGTATAATCACCAAGCAAAGTAGTTCTGCATGTTCTATCACTTTTTTATAGATGCATAATTTTAAAACCAGAAAAGACCACTAGATTAGATATCTTATCTCTTATAAGAGAGATAATAGAATAGAATAGAATAGAATAGAATAGAGAGCTATAGAATCCAGGCTGTTAGTCCTATTCTGATTTCGATAACTCATGTTTAACTGAAGCACAAAATCCTCAACATGACTACAACAAACTTACAGGTATATAGCAGTTCCACAGTTGCACATTCCATCACTAAACAGTGTATTTTCTTAGGCATAGGTCAATTCACATATTTATAGCTGTTATTATGCAGTCTGCATGTGAAAAAGCAAATATTTTTATGAAAAGGAATATATAGGCTAATAAACTAATGTACTTTTTTTTTTTTTAGGCAAACTTTTTGGGTTCAGGTTATCTGGATTGAGGCTCTTAACATACAGAAAGCAGTCCTTACCACAGGAAGATCCTGATGCAGTGATAGTAGATTCATCGAAGCACAGCGATGACTCAGTGGCTATGAAGCACTTTAAATCACCTACAAAAGAAAGTGTTAGCCCTTCAGAAGTGGATGACACAAAAGCATTGATTCAACGCAGCAAATATTCTCCTTTGGTTAATATATCAGGACCTCTTGACCATTCATCACCTAAACAGCAATTGGACAAACTTGATCCRGACAGGATACAGACAAGCAATCCACTAACCCATTCCAGGTCGAAGGAAAGCATTTGTAGTATACGGAGAGCATCTTCAGTACATGATATAGAAGGCTTTAACGTCCATCCCAAGAATATTTTTAGGGACCGTCATGCAAGCGAAGGTATGGTGGAAAGTCAGTCTGTATTCACTGATGTACTAAGAAAGGGATTCTTGCACATTTTCATAGAAATTATCATCACTCAGTAAGTAAAACTAAATATAATCAGCTATATACCATATATATTATATATAAAATATAATCAGCATTCAAAAAATCATACTAAAAATATCAAATATGCCAGGCTTACTCATTCTAAATACTGCTTTCCATGTCTAGGCAGTCCATTGGAATCATGGGACAGCTCTTAGACTACCATCTGCCTTCTTTAGAGGGGTATAGCAAAATCAGGCCCAATATTTGTAAAGCTAATAATAGGATTTGGGGCGGGGGGGAGGAAATCAGCTGATCAAGTTAAAATTTTATACACAGTTCTGTCCTCATACTCAAATATATTATGATACTAGTTTTGGTTGTATGAAATCCTACTTCAGCGATTGCTCAGTTTGTTTTTCTTAAACCTATGATGTGCATATTGTATTTCCACTGTCTCAACATGGAGACATGCTTTTTCTTTCATGCTGGGAAAAATCTCCTGAACAACTCAAATGAAATGCTTGGTGATGTGTTAGTCTAAAATTCATGTAAGTAGGATTTTCTCTTTATATTAGTATATTCTTGCAACCAGCAAAAGTTTTCTGTCTTCTTATTCTACTCTCTCTCCTAATTACCTGAAGTCATGGAGTGTCATCTGCAATTTCTCCTTTTAGGAGAGAGGGAGCTTGAGAAACTTGGGAGAAAGAGCTTTAGCAAACAGAGGTTTGGAAACCCTATGAATGGAGAGGCACCTTTGAAACTGACTTTCCTGGAAAAGTGACACACACGTGTCTTTGCAGCTATTGATGGTCTAATGATCTGAATCATATAATTTTTATTCAAACCAGATGGCATGTAATGTATGTRGAAAATTTTAAGAACTCAAACACATGTTGTCATACAAGACTGCACAGATTCATAAATTATCATGAAAACACATTTTCAGTTTCAGTGATTCCCTGGTTTTCTCCTATTCATTGACCCCAGACGCCAAATTCCTTTAAGTTCCCCTGCCTTTTGGGAGGTCCACAGCAAGGCTTCTCTGCTTCTGCATATCCCCTAAAATACAAGGCATCTCTATGCTCCTCCATCATCCAGATTAACTCTAAGATTAGCAGAAATGATTCCTTCTGGTTACTCTTCCTGTATTAAAGCCAGTCAGACAGCTATAAATTCTCATATACTGATAGACAGGCATCAGATACCTGTACATTGCAAGAGCGTATAATTAACCTTTGTAGAATTAACCTATTCAGAAGTTTTTTTCAACTAAAAGATGTCCATTCAATTCAGTGAGGGCTCTGTGCATAAAACGATTTCAGGCTTAAGTTCTGAATAAATAGTAAATAAGTTTTGCACACTCCACAACAGAGAGGTCATTATTATTTTTTTCCTGCCCCAACCCCTACAAAAAATTGCATACACCCCTTAACTGTTGTCTGTGGAAAACAAGTATTCTTGTTTGTCCKCTGTAAATGATGTAAAGTAATGTGACAGCAACATGGTTTAACTCAAATAATGGAATGTGAACCTCATTCTGAACAATTATTGAAATATATTTTGAGCTGAAAAAATTCCACAGATCTATCCTGCTTCATTAGTTAATGAGTCCTGAAAACAGATTGTAATGAGAAATGTTTTTGCAAAAGTTTTTTTTTTTAATGTGTAGATCACTTTCAAAGAGTACAAATATACTCTTTATGCCCTATTTACTCTGAATTTGAATGCATGTAGTTTTCTAAAAGAGAAAGATTGACAGTATGGTTGAGAGTGTGTTATCTTCCACAGTCTAGAAGAACTAAATCACCTGATTCCATTGTCTAGATGGTCATGTTCACATATTCTCAAAAGAAAGGTTGGCAATAATACTGTAATGCAATAACATTTTTAGTAGTAGTAAAGTTGTATTAATTTCATCTATTTTAGCAGTGTTTCCTTGGATTTAAAAATAGGAATTTTGAGTAGGATTTGGCCAATGTAATAAGTGCATTTTAGGAATGATTTTTCCCTAAGTTTTATTTATATAAATGTATCTATATATAACCCTGCGAAGGATGTGTTCGTAAGGTTTTCATTGAAATGTCTGGGTGAATGCTTCTTTTCACATTTTTGTTGCTTATGGACTCATTTTTTTTCAGCTCAAATAATCTGAAAATTCAATTAAATCCATTTTAAACCATACCATTTTGCTATATTTCATAACAACATTCAACCCAAGATTTCAAGATCAGGATCTAGAGCCTAAAACCTCCAAAGTTCAGTCATGTCCAAGTTTCGGGATCATTACATAAAGTTCATCTTGGTTTTAACTTCCCCAGATACTTAAACTAAACTTCCAACAAAACACATTTAAGGATATCTATTTTGTCACTTTCTATGTTTAGAACTTATTCTGATTAAAGCAATTCCCAACTGGTTATTAATTATATGAAGAAAAGGTTTAAAATTAAGCTGATTATTACATTTCTTTGGTTCTGATGGTACAAAGTTTGTGCAGAAACAGCCATGTAATTTAATAATGGGTGCGCAGAGGAGCAAAAAAATTTCTAACCATATTTCACAGGATAACATTTTTCATGAGTCAAATATTAAAGAAAAAAATTTACTATGATAAGTAAATAATTAATTTGAATTTCTACTGCTTCTCAAATGATGTAATCATTTACATTGTAAATAGATACAATAGTCACACTGATTCCACTTTGCATAAGCTACAAAACAGGAGAGAATCTGGCCCTAAGCTTAGGTCATACATAGGCATACTAAACATGTACAACAGAACGGAGGATGACTCTCAGAATTGCATTAGAATTAGTAACATCTTTGATGCCATCTGCTTCAAAACTTATTAGAATTTGGCACCTTATGCTGAAAGTATGTTTAAATTTAGCTAATAAGTCAAGTCCTGCTTGCCTTACTCAACAGTGAGCCATAAAGCCCTATTGTTGCTACAAAATTATCCACGCAATTTAGGCAACCAAGATTCAGCCCAAATCATCTTTTTTGGACTCTCACAGATTGACAGATGCTGTAGATACTGTAGTGGAGAATGTAAAACTTTAACTTAACCACAGTCCCAATGGGCCAAATTTGGTGGTCTTTAATGTTGCAAAATTTACAGCCCAAGGACGGCATAAAGTTTAATACATTTCCCATTCCCTTTTTACTTTGCTTATTGATCCTAACAATTCTGTTTTTTTTTCCTGAATCTGCTGAAAATAAATACTTTATTCTGACTGAAAATGCAATGAGGGATTCAGATTTAATTTTTTGCCACCTCTTCCAGTTCAAGTAATAATAATTGAATCATCTRAACTGAATTCTAATAGAACAAGAGAATAGCATTATTTAGCTCAATACTCACTACACTAATCCAGCCAGGGTCAAATGTGTTTTTCTAGAAAGACTATTGAGAATATAAATGATTTCATATGCTACATTAATTTATATGCCCTAGTTGCCTATCACTGTGTACTTTAAAATTGCTGCAGCTATACCTAGTGTTAATTGTATGCTGAAAGGTTTTGCACCGAAAATGACAATTTAGGATTTTTTTCATTTGAGTTTAATTCATTGAATTCCCTCCTAAATTTTTTGATTTGACAGCAAAGGGGGCAGGGTGGGAACCGTGTGCAGCTGCCACCGCCCAAAACCAAACCGAGCGCTTTCCACCCCAAACACCAGCAGCAGCAGCAATCCCGATTTCACAGGCTGGTTTAGGTTCACAGCCACACTCAGGGAATTTTATTTTCTTCAGAAAGGTCCCTCAGTAACACCTCTGCAGTCTTCCCAAAAGCAGCAGGCCTTCGAGCCCAACTCGGCCTGCAAAATCCACGTCCCTGCGAGGAGAGCRCGAAAGCGGAAGGCAGCGGGCCGCGACGCCAGCACGGGCCAGGCCCACGCCCCCAAGGCGCCGCTGAGGAGACCAGACGTCGCTGCCTCTCCCGAGTCCCCCCAGCCGGCGGAGCTGCCCTCACGCTTGCCCCGGCGGAGCCAGCCGCCCCGGGGCCCGACAGCCTGGGGCACGGGCGCCTCGGGGGCGCAGGGCAACGCCGGGCGAGTCTCAGCCCCGGCTCCACTGACCTGTGGCAGGGGCCCGTTAGCCCGCGGCAGCGGGGCGAAAGGGAGAGGCAGCCCCCGGCCCCACTTCCTCACCACCTCCACGTGCCCGGCCCCGAGGCTGCGGCGCTGGAGCAGCCCCACGGGCCGCCCCTGGAGCCGCCCCGACCTGAGGGGAGGGTGGCGGCGGGGGGGCACAGTCAGTGCTGCACCCCCACGAATAGCGGTGGTGTCTGTCCAGCCACCTGCTAAAAAAGAGAAAAAAAATAGTTTCTCCTTTAAGGGGGTTGATGCCAAGAAAGGCTTCAGGGCTTGGTGTGCCTGTGCAGAGAGACACTTCCCTGTTACCTTGCGTAGAGGCACCTCAGAGCTGAAGAGGGACATTTAAGACATAATCGTCGTCTTCAGCGTTTCCCTAGCACCTACGCGGATAAGGCGGCGTTGCAGCACGCTGCGTCGGTAAAATTAGCCCTGTGAAACCCAGATCTTCCTGCGAGTGCCTAGGCAGCGCGTTGCCACCACAGGGCTGCGCTAGGCCGCCTGCCCGCACAGTGCCCCTGAGGCGGCCGCGTTCGGCCTGGCYGCTGCACGCAGCGCCCGAGTCTGGCCACAGGCGCTCGCTTAATTAAAGGTGACTAATTAGCACTTCATGGGTTAATGCTTTTGACTTCAAACTCAATATTGGGGTAAACGTACGTGAAATCTGGACTTGCTGAGAAAGTATTTTGGCATTTTGCTTGATACCACAAGTCATCTAGAGCCAAAACTACTCTGTTTTTTACACCACCTGATGATCTACTCCAAACAGTGTTACAGATTATTTCTTAATTGTCAAACTGACATTCATCTTGATTAGAAGTCTACACCATATAATCAAGGCAGTGCAAATATATTTTAATTCCAACCATACACACATTYTGAAGCAATAATTTCCACTTCTCCAATATAGATTTTAGTTTCTTTTTTCTCTCTTTTTCTTCACTCTTATTATGCCGAAAACCAGACAATGGTCGCAATGCCAAAGGTAAAGTATACATGTAGAATGTACCATCCAGTGCTTCAACAGCCACACTTTTTGGCATGTTAATTTGCCTGCTGTATGAAATGTTCAAATGCAACATTCTCATGCTGACCTCACTAGGACCAGGTGCATTCCTGAATTTATATTTGTTGGACACTTAATATCGCCTTTAACTTTTGTCTCAAAGCACTCACTAACAGTGCCTGGAAAAAGTGAAGGAATAGTTAAACAGTCAAGTAACCTAAGTAGCTGATAATTTAAAAAAAAAAAAAAGTGAGGGAGAAAGTTATTTAACTCAATGCTGTTGTCTTTAAGCAGGCAAAACTTCTATTGATGCTACCAGGAGTTTTACCTGTGAAAGGATATATAATCGGGCCATTAATAAACAGTCCATTGTTATGAAGTGTTTACTTTTCAGTTAACTGTCTCAAAAATAAAATAATGGGTAATCAGGAACCATGTGGAAGTATCTTCACTTATTCCTCTTTTGTCTCCTTAAAACTAGTTTCACGTTCCTGGATGGCAGGGGGTATGGTTTCAAGCTTCCTGTAGTATTAAAATGTGCATGCATGAACTTCATTGCCAATTTCATGTTTAAATAATTTTTGGAGCAGCTACAAAACTACTTGTTTTCACCAGCACAATGATGGCAAAAGAAAACTGAGCTGTCTTTTGTAAGCAATTTGAACATAATTCTTAAGTGACTTTATTTCTAGAAAAGTTATTTTTAAAATGTGTTCGATTTAACTGCAATATTTATAGCTACGTTTGAAAACTGGTTTGTGACTTCATGCATGATGCAAAAAGTGCGTGTACCTGGTAAAGTCTTCTCTATGAACTGCATGCAGTGCATGAGCTAGATTCTGTAAAGCAATTCATGGATTATGAAATCATTGCATTTGCTTCATGTGTGTGTCAGCAAAATCTTGAGGAGAAAAAAAAGTCTTTGTCTTGTAAAACAGTTTTTATAAACATGTTTACTGCTGGTGAAGGTGATGGATTGACAGCTCAGGAGAGTGAAATCATTTCTTAATACATTGTATAAGCAGGGACAATGGAATCCTACCATGAAAATGGGGAGATCAAACTTAACCTGAAAGAATCTCCTTCATAGGATAGGCAAAAGCATGTCATTCTCCCTGCTTATTCGGTTCTCAGCCTCTCTGCTGAAACTGTCAATCAAGATGCCAATTAGTGTCAATTGTGATTGTGATTTGTTATGGGCCTCTTTCTGCTTCCTGCTACGAGAATATAGGAAAAGTCCACTAGCTGTCAAGTAGCAGCTCAAATACTGTCAGCCTAGGCTGTACTTAAGCTAGTAATGTCTTTTAATGAATTATCATTATCAATGAGATACATATATGCCTTGTACCATTTTTTTTAAACTAACAAAGGGGGGGGGAGAAAGATTTATTCTCACATGCAATTAACTTAAATCTGATACTGCGTGCTAGGACATGAATATTAGGCAGGGAAGGACTCACTGTAATAAATCCATTTCTTAGAGAGTTAGTTCACTTAGGAAGAGAACCAGTAAAAGGCTTAAATCCCAGAAAACAAAATTTCAGTGCAATTTCAGCATCTATAGCTAATGTTACTAATTCCATCTAATCATGGATTTACCTAAGCTCCCTTAGAGCTCTCTTACCTCAGAGTTCCCTAGATATCAAGAATCTTGTTCATCTGAGAAACAGCTCCAGCCTGATACCTCACTCATACGTAAGCCTACTCAATATCCAAAAACTATGAATTGCTACAACTGTGTAGGGAAACACAGCTGAAAAGAATGCACTCTGACCATGGCTAGCACAAACCAGCCAGATCAGTCACCTCACCAATTGTAATTGTGACCCCCGTTTTCTTTTAAAAATCACCTTTTAATAGATTACTCATGTAGATGATGGTAAAGATGGCTCAGGTCCTAGTCTGCCCAAAAGGTGTTCAGGAATAATATTCCTCATTCCTTGATAGTGTYCTCTGTACCAGGCTTTTTAGTATTCCACATGGGAGAAGGATATTGCTTTCTCCCTTTTTCTAGTGAAGCTGTTCTACAAAGAATATTCTAGATTGATTAGCCTAAGAAGGAAGAGAAAGCCTCAGTTTGTAGGCTGGTGGTAATAGCATTTACACACAATTTTTCTTCATGTTGCATCAAATGATCATTGAACAAAATACAGCAAGAGCCTTGAGAGCAGAACCATTGGACTAGTCTTTCCCAAGGCAACACCCTAACTACTACTCTATAGAATCATGCCCTCCCTTGTGCTCTTGAATTTCTTTCTGCACAGTGGCACAGTCTGGGATACAGTAGTGGAGGGTTTCTTTCCCCAGCCCAAATTAACCTCTAATTAGTGTAAATTCAGAAGGTGGAAAGCATATGCATGAATCCCGTTAAATTACAAAAGCAAACAAAAAGCCTGCTTCCTCAGGAAGCAGTCTGCCATACCCAGGAGAGGCCCAGCCCTCAGCTACAGCATTTTACAAGGACAAATGAGTCCTTCTTAGTTGTGAAAAGATAAAACATAGGTACTGACCTGCACAAACAGCTTTAGACACTGAATCCCAAATGAAGTCCCTGGAGGTCAAGTTATAGAAATCAGCACTGAGTCACTATTCAGCATTTCCAGGCAGCTAACTCAAGGCAGCTGGTTGCTTTGGATTTCATTCGTTCACACGTTGCAGATCCAGGTGTTCCCCTGATGACTCTGAAACTTACCCATAGGCCTCATCCTGTCCCATTGGCTGTTTCTAAACCATAGGGCCAATTCTTTTTTCTCTCTGAGGAAAAAAAAATACAGGGTAGAGGAAAAACATCACATACTTGCCCCATAATTAGGGCAATTAGGGAATTAGGATGCACTAAGGTTCTCATCTGGATCTGAGAAATACCCTAGATTGCACACTTTAGACAGAATTTTACTGACTGCTAGACCAGGAATTTGTCCTAAATCTGTTACTGGATTTAGGTCTTGCAGTCTAAACACCTTTACAGATCTCTTTTACAATATTATTCTCAAAAGCAACTATTCCTTACTATGAATTTTTTGAGGGGCTTCTAGGCCAACTTTATAATGACAGTACAAATAACTCTGGGCAATATTGAAAAGAATAATTTATAATCGATATGTACTTCATGAAGTATATGAACTCTGTATTGTTTATCTATCATGGCTCATTAAAGTAATACAACTTGCTTAAGTGTATATTAAATATTCCACTGATATTCTACATAGAAGTGTTCCTATTGTTTTCAGTATTTTGTTGATAATGACAATTAATGCAACACATTTTATGAATTTGTGATACTTCAAAATTAAAATAAAAATTAAATGTGCTTGGCTTTTGGGAGGATGTTAAACACAGGTTAATATCTACATTGATTAAATATGGAGTTACTTGGTCTGTGTCAACAGGGTAGGATAATTATGAAATGAATTTTACTCAATTTTTGAATTTACTGAAAGCCATTTTTTGAATTAGGTATCCTATAAACATAAGCAACATTATAGATATGATAACAGAGCCTTTGCTCTACAATAGGACAGTCCAGACATTCTAATATAATATCGTGTCCTACTTCCGCTTTTATAAACAAAATGAGAGTATAGTATTTCTACCCATCCAAAATTGTGATGGAGCATGTATGGGTACATGAAAACAATTAAGGATTGATGCATTATGTACTTTGCAATCCTGTGACTTTATAAAGAATGTTGTAGGCTTTATGTAAAGAAAATTCTGTATTTACGTCCAATAGTAAATTTTTCATTAGCAATAGAATTATTTTTAAAATCTAGATAATTTTTACTAACAAGTAGTATAGTGAAAAATAATATTAAGTACATTTCTAACATATCTCACTTAAGCATTAATGATAACTTATTTCTCTGCATTTGTCAAATACTAAATATGCATTCCAATTTTTTAGGGCCTTTTAATCATATCAAGTCAAGTCTACTGGGATCCACATCAGATTCAAATCTCAACAAATACAGCACAATCAACAAAATTCCTCAACTCACCCTGAACTTTTCTGATATCAAAAGTGAAAAAAAATCTTCATCTCCTCCTTCTTCAGAGAAAACAATTATTGCACCTAAGGTGAAAGACCGAACGCACAACGTAACAGAGAAGGTTACCCAGGTAAGGTAGTATCTATCATCTGAATTACTTTTTAGTTTTATGAACCTGTTTATCAAGGTATACGATAGATTGTTACCTTTTTCATGAATGACTTGGATATTTCCAAGACATTTTGAATTATTAGGGCTTGAGCTGTTATTTACTTTACTTCCAGTTCAGTTGTACGTGAGGTGGTTTACAATATTAGATGATACTGCTTGACTTCTGCTAAAATATGTATTACATTCCAAAGAGAAGTAAACAATTAAAACTTTTTAGCAATGTACTTTGCAATGAGAAAAAGCTGGAGTACACACCACGTGCCCAATATAAGTCTATTAACTTCAGTGATTACTGTCAGTCATAAATGTTATTTATTTTGTATGAAATTTCATTTGTTTTCTCCTTTTCTTAGTTTTGTGAATTGCTGATTAGTGCAAGGCACAATATGATAACAAATGATAGGTGATTGTGCCACTGGTATGGGCATGATAATTGCGTCTTGTAATTTCTGTTCCAGTTCATTGTCTTTTCATAATGCTCTTTCCTATGGGTTCCTTTCGCCTATGGGTACATCAAAGGGTTGTCAAAAAGAGAAGTGGATACTTTTGGATTGGATGTATGATAGCTTCTGTCATCATTGGGAATGAGTCATGTAAACAAACCAAAAATGAAAACAATTCCAAATAGGGCTCGTTTTGATAGACAGCTACTATAGACTGGTAAAGCTTGTGCTTGAAATCTGGCTGGCGAAATATAAGTTGTCCTTGTCCAGTGGGAAATGTACAATAAGTTTAAAGTCTAGCAAATTGAAATATGAACACAGTCAGCTGAATTGTGCTATTTCTACCTCTGCTTCTTGTGCAGAGTGGCAGAATGCATTGTCCCAATATGGGACTGGAAAGATTTTGTTCTCTAAGTCACAGTCTTTCTAGAACAGAGATTCCTCATCCCAGTGTGCTAGCTGGCCCATGCAGAGAAGGGGATAGCTTATGACCCCCACAGGGAACGTGGGAGGGACAGGGAGATTTTTTATGCTCATTTCTCCTCACCGGTCTGTAAGCATAAGGGCTAGTATGCACACAATTTCCTCTGTGTGTAAGCAGTATACATGCTGCTTACATATACGCACTATATATTTGACACATAAGAATGTTTAGGAAAGTGTAATGTGAGAACACAGTCACAAGAGCTATTCTTGTGAATGTATAAGTATCTGACATGTAAATTCATTGTGTTGTGAATGGCTGTTCTGGAGTTAATAGAAATCAACAACCTACAGAAACAGACAGACAGTGAAGAGTCCAAAATATCCAGTTGTTACAGTTCAAAGGTGCAAAGGTCTTCATCATAAAGTATTATGCTATTCAATGTTTTCTGCATTTTAGTTTGTCGCTTCACTTTCTTAGATGCCTGATATATAGAGGACACTATAGACATACTGCCACTCATTTCTAGCTAGTGGTTTGCAGGGATGAGTTTTCATTTTTTAAGCAATGAAAAGAATCTGATGGATAATTGACTGTTTTTTCCTTGCTTACTTCAGAAATCAGCCAAATTATAATGTTACGATGATAGTTAATGGCTTTAAGGAACACATCAGGTATAAACTATTGACAATTGATGGATAAAGCTTTTCTTCAGATGCTTCCCAGAAGGGTTCCTGGGACAACCAAATACAACTGTGTCTTATAAAAACTAATTTCACAGACTCACATTACAGGAATAGCCCAGGCCTGCTAACATCCTCTGATACGCCTAGTGAATAGAGCCCTCTGAGAATGTAAATAAAAGATCCAAAATAGTTTTAAGTGTGAGCTAAGCACCAAGCTTCATCAAACCTCATCAGCTTCATCTAGCCTGGAGTAATTCTGAACACACATAAAGGTTTGATTCCAAGTAGACTGGGAATTTTAAAGTATAAATAATGTATCCTGTTACTTATGTGTCTTCAGAGTATTATAGTAGCTAGCCGAAAGATTAAAAGGTTGTATATATGACTGTATGCCTAAATTTCAACTGAGTTTTTAGAGGCTTGACCCCAAGAGGTTTTAAGCAAATTACTGAAGACCATAGACAGACATCCTGTTCATGATTCAGCAAGTGGTTAAAGATGTTATCTCCCAAAACATCCTGTCAGTACATCTCTGCAAGATGATTTTGCCTCAGGCAATTTAAGGAACACTTCCACAAATCCCTTTGCCAATAGGATGAGGTAAATAGTAATCTCTAGCACAGGGCGGGTAGCAAACAGCTAGAGGACCAAGTAAAATGGTGCGGATTAGCATTTCTTCAGCATAAGACAGATCTAGTGCCCACTGAAGGCAACAGAGGTTTTCAGCTAAATTCATTATCAATCTCATATTTGTGTTGTATTGACATATGGATATTAGCAAGGCCATGCTACCAGTATGCAACATGCTGATTTTTTCTTTTAAGAAATAGCAGTCTTTGTCCCAAAGAACTTTTGTAGTCTCAGTAAGCAGAGGGTCAGCCCCTAAATGTCTATCCACTGACAGACTGAAGGAGGTGAGAAATGCTTTGTATTAGGATGCAGATAGAGATTCCATAAGAAAAATCTTGCTGAGAATAGCTTTTCCTTACCTCTGACCTGCCTTCTGTAGACCAGGTTTCTGCTTCTCAACACTGCTACTATGCCGGATAGTTTCCATGCTCCTGCTTCTTTTGACAGATATATAAAGCAATGTATTGTACACCCTCCTAGAGAAATAGAGATAAAAGTTGTATCAGTTCTATCTTGAGACAAGTTAGTGCCTAAAAAGTAATTGGATTTTTATCTTTTATATATTTTGTCTTTGATAGCTAACTTGAATCTGCAACCATTGTACTTTCTTCCCTGGTCAGTTGTGAAAGATTTAATCTCTTCTGGATCCATTTTGATATGTTTTAAATTATTCAGAGTAGTTATACATAGAAATCCTTTCCACAGATAATATGGCAAAAAGTCAAGTTATATTAAAAAGACTAATTTTTATAAGCTATGTAAGCATAAGTCAAGCTTGATTGGTTTTTCAAATTTCTGACGGGCCAATTAGTGCCGAAGTGCCCAGTTCCTATCTACTAATGACTGTGTTATGGGCAAAAAGAATAATCTACATTTATTCCCCAAACAACTTAGATGTTATGAAAGGTCCAACAGAAATGGTTCAGATCAGCTGAATCTTCCAGGAACATTGATGCTAACTAAATTTAAAATTAAATTTGAAATGCTCTGTAAAATCTTTACACCTCATAAAACACTTCCAATTTAATTTGATGTTGGTTTATGTCTTTTTCTAGAACTACCTCAACCAACATGCAGAGTACAATCCATGTAGCAAACTTTGATAATATATCATTCATCATAATGAGAAAGAATTACCCAAAGCTGTTTTCTTTATCCCCTTTTGTTTTCAATTATCAATATTTTCACTTATCACTGCAGCCTAAACGATAGGATTAGGTACAAGGAGAAATTCCTAGTAGATATAAATAAATGTAGGTGCTGAAGTCTACTGTACCTACATGCATCTGTCAAAGATCTAGTTAGCTAGTTATTTGTGAATTAGATTAGAAATAAACATTTAGAAGATGGAAGTGGCTAGAAGTTTTTGTCCCATTTATGTTTCTAATTTCCAGTGACTGCAATATGTTTTATGAGAGCTGGCACTTTGAAGGTTCCACTGGATGTCTGTCTGCATCTTTAAAAGCTAAATCTTTTAGGAAAACTTGTTGTAAGACCCTTTCCATGCTGTATCCACAGAAGCTCTAAAGCAGTGGAGAGGTGTTTTTGGAAGGTCTGAACACAGTATTGAAAACAGAATGGCAGAAACATCACAGAAGATAACTAGGATATGCTCATGCTGGCACAGTCCTCTGATAAGTGTGTCTGGGTGAGAAGGCATCAAAAACATACAGAGGGGAATATGACCTATTTAAGCTACAGGACAATATCAGTAAAATAGCAAACAAGTATACAATGGCTATGATACGTTTAAAGGTTACCTTTAATCAGAGTGGTGACATCCTGAAATAGTCTTCCAATGAAGGCAGTTAGGGCAGGAATCTCAGATGCCTTTAGACAGAGCCTGAGAAATGTAGTAAAAGGATAGATACCATGATGTACTTTTCTGGGATTGCAGGACTTGATGACATGGAGGGCCACTTCCAGTCACATATGGCACCATTCAAACATCTGTTCCTTCCTTTCTTGGTGATCCTCACTGTGCATGTGTCCTTTCCTTAGCTTTGCTGAGAAATTACTTCCTGCTCTATAGCCTGACGTTCCATTACTGTGGCACCTCTCACTGTCTGTAACTCAAAATCTAGAGACATGGACTCTGGTATGCACCACACTAAAGTAACACTGATCCGCAGAGTTGGATCGGTACAGTCTGGATTCTCTCTGATGAATCAGTAATAGCAAACCAAGTATCAGCATCTCCAACTACAAGAATGAGTTCTTTCCAGAAATATCTAGGCAAGACAGAGGTAACAATTGCATAACTTCTATCATATCCACAAGCTGGAGAGGATATTCAAGTAATTAAGACAATGAGAAAAGGGCGGGATGACACATAACTACCCCCACAAGGCAGAAGAATATTAGAATGAATTGTGTGAAATAAAATATTAACTTATTTTTAAAGGACAGCAAGATGGCAAAAATAGTAAAAGGAGACTTGCAATGTAATACGAACAAGGAAGAAAACTAGTACAACAGAAAAAAAAACACTAAGTGGTAAACAATTGAAAAGCAGGATTGGGGACATGAGAAAAAGAAGAGCAAACAGTATTTTGTAACCAAAATATATGGCATAGAAAGCAAATCTTACCTAACAGAGTTTACAGACTGAATTTACAAATAGAGGAGTCATGGCCACTCTGTTTAGAAGACAGGATACACTTTCAGAAAGCATTTAAAGCAGAGAGAGATGTTTCTCAGCAAGCAAGATCTTAGTGGAATAAATTAGGAGTGGACAGGAAAATTAAGATATAGAAAAGAATTTCAGAAGGAGCAGAAGATGGTGGAACAGTGGTTGGTAGTTTGAGTGAAAATCATGACCTTTGAAATCCAGGCAGAAAAAATGGGATTTCAYGGTGGAAATTCAAAAAAAAAAAAAAAGAAATGTTTTAAGTAACACAAATAAATGAATCTCCCCATGGACATCTGTCCCTTAACATTTTTGATGAATTTATAAAGGAGGCTTCTAGCCTTAAAATTATGACCTGTAGCGGCACAACAGTAAGCAATTTTGTCATTTTTTTGAATCTTGTTTTATTACATGTCCAGTTCACACTAATGTATATCTCCAAAGCTGTGAAATTTATTGTGAACAGAATAAGGGCTGAGTGAAGATTACAATAGTCTGTATCTATGGTTATGTTTGAAGAAAAGAGAGAATTCCTTTATACCCATAGACTGACGCTGATAACATATAATGACTGACCCAGTTAATAAACATGTAAATTGCTCATCCCTTGTGTTCCTTTAGCAAAACTAGTCTGTGGTCCCTCATTAATGCTCAGAGATTATTGGTCACCTTGAAATTCGTCTGTCTATTCAAAGGCAACATGTGGTTAGAGGGCCCAATATGCATCCGTTGTTTATGATTTGTCACAATAGCTGACTTACAGGAGGGCAAAACTCTACGACCTTTAAACCTTTAGTAAATAGCACTTTTCAAAACAGTTTCACCATCTACCTATCTTTAGAAAATATATATATCCTAACTGGTACATGGCTGATCAAATGATAATATGTTCCCTAACTGGATACATGGTTGATTGGAAGATTATGATTTGTTTTCCAGACATACTGGACACCCACAGCTCTTCTGAAAGTCAAACTCTGAGTGTACAGCGGGTCATATATGAAGTGATAGACCTTGTAGTTTCACGGCATGCTTTTGTAATCTGGCCAGACTCTGTTCTGTCAGCCCCAAAAGATTAAGAAGTAAGTAACAATATCCCCCAAGGCCAGTCTCAGCTGTTGATRTAAAAAGAACCATTATATGATTATGACTTCAAACTGACCTTCAGGTTTTCAGGCTAAAAGAAGACTGTTCAGCAGCATCTAGGACAGAGAGGGGCAATACAAGACCTAAAAATAAACCACATTATTGAGCTATACATTTTCAGCACTCTGATTCAGCTGACACACTGCACCATTTACACCACCTTGCAATAACTCACACGCAAATGACATTTCAAGGCTGTTCATTTTGGAACATGAGCTGACATAAACCAGAAAATCCTGAATTAAGGGAAAGTATAATTTTGATACATCTTCCAATTACACAGAAAGGTATACACAGAATGATGAAATTGGGGGTAAGCAGAGCCAGCATTTCACTAGTTACTGTATGAAATGGTAATTTATTTGTTTCTGCTTAGGTGAGAATGTTCTTGTTTCTATCATTTGCTATTCCTATTTGCAATGATCAGTTGACATGGTTTATATAGGAAGTTTTCCTTTGTATACAATCATACTTAGCAACCTAATGCAAAAAAACTTTATCTTCTATTGTAATTATATAATGAGGCTTCATAATTACTATACATGTCATTATAAAAATAGTATAAATGTGTGTAATTACATTATCATTTAGAAGGTGTGACACATCTGTGTGTGAAAAGAAGAAAGGTAAAGAACATCATGGTCAAGGAAAAAAAATAATAAAAATACCCCAGTCTCAATGTAGTCATTTACGCCTGTGCAAAGATGTCACCAAACCTGGAGAGCAGGCTCCTTTGCACTAGAGCAAGCAGCTATACAAAGTGCATGGAAATAGAAAATAAGGCCCATTGGTTTTGATCGATTTCAGAAAAATATAGCATTTTCATTTGAATTATTTGCTATTGCATAAAGTAACAAAATGGCTGATCTAGTTATAGATTCAGAGCAATAGTGAATGATAAAATATTCTCTGAAGGTGATTGTTTCCAGTAGCACCTCTTCTCCTTGTGACAGCTGAATGGTCTAAGACATCTGAACTGCTGCAGTGTTTTGAGACAATTTCACAACATATGGTGGAAATGGAGCAGTTGGAAGGCTCAGCTGCTTCAAAACATGTAACCTGGTTGCATCTTTAATCAGTCCATGTCCTTCCCTCAAGATCTACTCTTCTGATAAATGGATTGTCTGGTCTTGCTGAGTATCTAGTATCCTCTGTGAATTACAATTTCAAGTAATCAATTCTCATATGATCTTTTTGTTGTTACTGACGTGAACCAAATGCTCAGTGGGCTGTTCCATGATGCTAATATGGAATGGACTATGTGTTTTGTATAATATTGCATCCTTTCTCAAAGCAACATTCTTGTCTTGGTGCTAATATAGGGGGACAAATAAGCAGACACAGCCTTTCAGATTGCATTGTAGCTTGTTTTGAAAATGATGGATTTGATGAATAGGTTGAGGATGTAAGAATTAATGCCCTACAAGTAAGTGAGAGTGATCAAAACCAAAGTGTAGGCAGCATTTAAGTAACTCTAAACCCCAAAACTCCCACTTCATGGTGGATTGACCTTGGAAGTTTCTAAACTTGGTGAGTTAGTCAAAACCAACAGTTTTGGCACCCATCAGAACTGTGCCAAAATGAACTGCAAGAAGTCAAGCCCCTGCCTATGCCCCACTGAGATCCAGAGAGCTGGTAGAATCCTCTGCTCCACTTCACGTGTGTGGCCTGAAATAACACCTTTCACATAATGCAGTTAGAGCTGCCTTAGAGCAACCACAAAGGGAGTCACAGTCCACCTTTTACATAACCGTAGAACCATACAAAAATGTTGGTTGAAAGGGACCTCTAGAGGTCTTCTAGCCCAATCTCCTACTCAAAACAGCACTAACTTCAAAGTTAGATCAGAGTCAGGGGTTTACCATGTTAGCTCAGGGAACAAGTTCCATGTTTAGATCGGCATAAGCATATATTTTCCAGGAGAAAGTCACCCAGCAATAGATAGCAATAGAAACTGGTACAGAGAAAAGGGGAGGGAAGAGGACAGAAAGCTGTGGATCACATGGGCCAGAAAGAGCTGGCACTTTAGAAGGAACACTAGTGGTGTAGCTAATGTTTAGAGTACTCGCTTAGAAGGAGGAAGTACCGAGTTGTAGTCCCAGTGTATTTTGCCTGTTACTTATCTTACATAAAGGAACATCTGTAGAAAAGAATAAAAAAACATGCATGGACTAACACTCAGGATTCCCTCCCCYGCTGTCCTAACCCTTAAAGAAAATTTCCCAGTGCACTTTCCATGAAGTCTGGATTCTGAACTCTATTCTAGTGCTAAAGAAGCACCTCAAATGTAAGCATTGTAGTACCAGTGTTGGATCTAGCCACCAAACACCATAACCTGGGCAGACAATATGTAGCACTTACCTGAAATCACATATTCACTCCTATTAGGAGTCACTTTTCTCAGCCAGTAAATGCAAGTATGTTCAGCTGACAATTTAATATAATTTCTTGCGAGTAACTTGAGTTTCTCTGTTAGTGTAATACTAGCTAATGCAAAAAACAAAAAAAATGGTACATAATTTAAAAGATAACTTTTTAAAGGAAGTAGTTAAGTTCCCTTATACTTCTGAGGACAAAAATTGATAAATAAGCTAAATGTGAAAACAAAGTATTCCAGCAACTTGCAGATAGAAAGAGGATTAACTGGTGATAATATTAAGAGTTATCATCTACTATCAGGAACCAGGTGGTCTTAGGCATATAAAGGAGCAACAGCAACAAGGATATTTTTCTTCTGGCTTGGACAGGAGGTGGGAGAAAAGCATGTGGGTTTGTTGGTGTTGATGTGTTGCCAGCTGAAAAAAATTTCCTGTTGGGGTTTGTTAGAGTTTGGGTTTTCTTTTTTCATAGGATCAGAAACAGTAAGAAAAAGCAGAGACCATTAAATCCAGTCAGCACAGTATGTTATTTGATGCATTCTGAATGCCCTCAAAATTAATAAGCCAAATGAGGTCATTCTTTTCATCTATTACCTGTAATGTGTCAGAACTTGGATAATGCTTTCAGCTCATAACTGGTAGCAGGATCAATAGAGGAGTGGGGACCCAGAATTCCAGTTCAGAGATAATGTTTTTCAAAAGAAGGGAGGGAGGAAGGGGAACAGTCTTTAAAATTATATTGAAATATCAATAAAATCACAGCAGGGGAAAAATCAAGAACCAGCTATATGAATCAAAAATCAAAGGGTCATTGAATCCCAAATATTATGTTCATGAAATAGTGTGCTAATTAACGAGCTAACACRTAGTTACAAAGCATTTATTGAGCTTTATGGGTAGTATAGGTGATGCTGAGCATAAAATTAATGAACAGGATACAACAAAAATCTCTAGAAAATATTTACTAAAGGTGGCTAGTTCAGGCCATCTGCATTTCTATGTGTAGAATTATACTGTAAATACAAATCCATCTGAAATAAAGTACATAAATTACATGAATATTCAGTTGATATTAATAGTACATAGAGAACTCTCAGAGTTTCTTYGTCCTTATATCAGGGTAGTCTTGTATTAGATTTAGATAAGTTTTTTTTCTTTTACAGCTCAATAAATCATTTACTGTGACACATAGTGGAATTATCTTTAAGGTATTTCAGGTGTATTTTCAAGTATAATTCAAAGAATTGCCAATTTTACACTATAGCAGCATCTTTTGAAATATGAAAATTGTAGTAATTACTTTTTTTATTTAATGTATTAGGAACTTGCACATAAGTCTATACAAGCAGATATGTTCAACTCCAGACATAGCCTGTTCAGAATGCTACTGCTAATAAATGAGGAATAGTTATTAAACAGTAAGTAAAGTTGTTCATGTCACAGCTTTGCATTTTGCTTTAATCTAATTATCCATCCTCTTTGAATATGTTCATCTTTCTAAATGGATTCTATTAATAATGAAGAAACCTTCTGTCTTTTGAAATAAAAGAACTAGTGTATGGTATACTCTCATATCTGTATCCGTACCACTTCATTATATTCAGAGAAATTCAGTTTCACTGGTCTGTAGGTGCGGTAGCAGTGGAACATTGTAATCTAAGGAGAGCTACACCTTTTGCTGCAGCATAGTCTTTAATGATGTTAGCGTTTGGAAGTGAGCAAGAAATCAGTGCCTGGGGCTTATGGTCATCCTCTAAAACTCGTTATAGGCCAGCCAATTTATTTTGATAAATTTTGTTAGGGTAGCATGCTGACTACAGCCTCATTCCAAGTTTTCAAACAACGCTTGAAAAATAAGTTTTGTATAAGATCGTAATTTCCAGGTATATTATGCTTTTTTTCCCTCTTCTTTACATCTGCAATACCAAGTAAGCTAAGGAAACTGCAATGGTTAATGGCCCATTCTGCAGTTTAAACAGTGTGATATAGTCTATATAGCTAGAAAACAAACAACATTTGGAAAAGTAGAGGTTACAGTGAGGCATCTATCCTGGTTTGAACTTTTGATGCCTGCAATCGTACATGTGATCAGCTGTAGCACCAAAAAGATTCCCATATCTCCTTGATTAAATCCATAAATAAAAAGTCCTATTCTCTCCTGAACATGAGCTTCATTTAGCATATCAGAGATGAGAGAGAACCTCTCAAGGAGTTATATTTTGCTCACCCGTTCCATGCTAACACAACCTTATTGTTAGGGTAGCAGAGATCCTATGCTAGTGGAGAATCATTGTAAGAGTCCTACCATGTCTTGCCATATTTCCCCAAAGCCCAAGTATGTGTCTTAGATCAGAAAAACAAAAAAATGTCTAATGCAAGATCCTGCTACTGACTGAGGAAAGGCAAATTCTTCTGCTCAGTTCATCATTGTCTGCTCCCTATCACAAGTAAACCCATTTTCTCTGCATAGCCAATGTAAATTGAACGTGTTGCTCTAGAAATCAGGATCATGCTTTTATTCGCTAATGAAATATGATTTTTGTAATCATTGTTGTACGTGCATATGTATGTAATCTGTTCCATCTCCCCTTGCCAAATGCCTTTTGGTTGAAATGGTATTGACCAAATTTGATAAAAGGTTGGGTAATACAGGAAACATTCCTACAAGTGTTGTGAAAACAGGAAGCTGGACAGAAGACTAAGACTAAATGTCTCCTTTAAGTGAACCAGGTGGTCATATGCTGATAGGACATAAACACTGAGAGACAGGGGAGACAGACATTTCTGAATGAAGCTTTTCCCCAACTACCAGAGTAGTTGCAATTGAAGTTCATACCTTTTAGACTCTAGGGAGTCTAATTACAAGGTGCAGTTTTTCTAGAAACGAACATTTGTTTATTCTGTTGTTTATGGAACAATTATTTATCATGAAATGGAAGATTAAATTTAAGTATAACTGTATGCATAAGGATCTTTTCTCCCTTTTTCCTAAACCCCAGTAAGTATTGTAATCATATGCCGTAGCTGCTTCATCTTTACTCCATGCAACTCTTCATATATCCTTTTACAGTTTTTATGCTCCTTTTTAACTGCATCAAAATGTTTGGCAGCTAGCAAAACAGTCTAAATGGATAATAATGAAATATACATTTTTCATAAATGTTATGAGGAAGACAAGATAACATCAACAAGCACAAAATCTACTTTTGTTTCATTGACATGCTATGAACTAATGATTGAAAATATCTTGTGGGTGACTAAAAATTACAACAATAATTTAAGGCCATATTACAAATGTGACCCTTGATGTTTTGTTGTCAGACATATAAACGCTTGTAAACAGCTTAGTGGTTGTGTTTCTAGAAGAGCAATGAATAACAAACTCTTTAGCAATCTGAAAGGTAGCATTTTACTGTCTTCTGAAATGACACCTCTTGGTGAATTCATAAAGAGGAGAGTTACGCAACTTTTAATACGTATTCTGGCATTAACATTTTCTAAAAATAGTTGATTTTTAATATTTGTTTCTTTGATAATCTGCAAATAACTATGTTAAGATTTAAAGTTCCGTAAAGCACACTCAATAAACCTATAGGCTTTTAAGTATTACTCTGATGATGCGTTACCCACTAGTATGAAAGTAATTACATACTGACTGGCAGGAAAAGACTCCTGAGGTTTACGATCTATAAGCTCAATTTTCTAATTTTTTCATGGTAAATAATGGATGGAAAATGAACTAGAAAAATACTTCCTCTCTTTTAGTCTCTATCTTCATGAGAGACTAATGATAGGTTAGAGATAAAGAGTTTTCTAAATTATTACATATATTCAAGTTTGGTGAAACAATTTTGTTTGACAGTAATGTCCGCAAAAATTTTAATTCCATGAAATCTTCACAATTTTACTGAACAAATCCTGTTATAATGCTTTAATCTCATGGTACACATAAATTTCCTTGATGATTTGATGATTTTATGTTACTACATATTTAAATATCTGAATAGATTTATCAAATTTTTTGGTAGTCATATGAAAGTGGGCCACTTTATGGGCTCAATCCTACAAGGTACTCAGCACTCCCAGGAAGTCCCATTGCTTTCAAATTCCAGTGGATTTGAAAGTTCTCATCATCACAGAGGAGGGATGTTACCCTGTCAAATGGAGACTAATTGGACCACATTTCTTGAGGAATCTTTGTAAATCTTTCACATGGAAGGTCAAATTACTTTGAAAATAACACTGGCCTCTTTGTCTGCTTTGTACTGCAATAAGTTTTTCCTTGAGTTCTTTGATCTAATATTACATTCCCAGAGATTTCAGTGTTCATGGATATCAGTACATATGTACAGTGCAAACACCAGCAATGCCCAGCTGGTTCTTTGTCACCCATAGGAAATTTTCTTAGTGAAAGCCCAGTAATCGTTCAATACAGCTGCTCTAATTTCAAGGCATCAACCCATCTGCAATCACTGTATGCAGATGAGTCATACAGCTGATGGGAACATATACTATATGGGTGTGGGCTTCAGGCTTGGGATCAGAACTTAAGTTTTCTTTTTCTTAAATTTTAGCAACACCAAACAGCATTAACTTTCTACTTCACTGAAATTGCTTAGATATTTATTACAAGAATGAGTTAACCCCAGATCAGATAGGTTACACATATCACTCCAAGCTAACCTATTTTTCTTCTTCTTTATATTTCACATTACCTCATTATCTCCATAATTTCAGCTTTTCCAGAATATTAATTTACTGAATATCCCAAAACCTTTCCAGTATTTCTTGGTTCCAGCATTTCTTGGTTTAAGCTTGAGGTTGCCACAAAAAGTTTGTCCTTGGCTAACTCAAAAAGCTTTATTTAGTGGCATTTTCAAACAGCTTGACTTCTGGAACAAAAATGATTCAAATACACTCAGATAAGCTTTCAGTTTTTCATGTTCAGCCATTAGTAACAAAAGTGTGGTTTCAATGCCCACCTAAAATTACACTTGGTGAATACGAGGGTACAATCCAAAAAAGAAAAAAAAGTCTATTATGCTATTTCTGACCCTGCAAACAATGAAATATTGAGCTCATTGTTTAAATGAGAAAGGTTTTTATCCCCTTGTATCTGAAGTCCCAAATGGACATAAAGGACAGGCAAGGTCAAGGCATATTTTCACACAGCAGCAGATTTACCTTAACGAAAGCTTAACTTTAAAAATATGAAGACCCTTAAAATATTGTGTTATAATACCTCACAGATATACTTCAAGCTGTCTGATAGAGGAAGGTAAATATAAGTGTTATATACAAAGTATCATACTACCTAATTTTAAAGTGTTAATACAGACAGAAGATTAAACTGGAAGACAAATATTAACTTCCCCCACCATCAGCATTTTTTGATTAAGAGGTTCTTTAATGGCTATCCTTTGAAAAACAAATAAAAATGCATTGTAATGCTGGTATGTGAAAGTGGTTTAGTAATGCTGTATTTGGAGGGAGTGCTAAATCAAAAGCACTTCATCTTTCTTTCAGTACTGGTGTAATCTTATTAGTTGCTCATGTCAGCATCAAGGAAGACAATCATCAAGATGTCTGAAATAGGAAAGGCCGTAATAATCCTCTGGGGAATTAGGTAATGCCTCCCATCAAGGAGCAAATGTTGATTTAATTTTCATTTGTTCAGTAATGCTTGCATAATATTTATTTTTAGTTCTTTTTAGATTCAGACATCTCTTTAAAAGGTCCAGTCCGTAGGGATCTTGTGGTAATATTATGAATATAGAAGAAAAGGGAAGAGATGTCTTTGCTAGATATAGCTATAGCTTCAGTAGACCAATACATGGAAGAAATGAGAACCAGAAGAGGTTACATCAAGAGAAGAGAGTTCCTCACAGCTAAAAGACCACACATCTAATAAAATCTCCAATGCAAAATCATACTCTCTTTTAGAGCTGAAGTAATATTGCTTCATTTTTGAACTGTAGCAGCACTTGGAATTTGAGGCCTACAGTCATGATAAAAGGGGTTGATTACTACAGTAAAATGGCTTTAGGTTCTGTATTTGTATAAGGATTTTTTCTTGTTTCATTGCTTTCCTGCTTTTTTCCTGTTCAATACTGCTATTGGCCTTATTAACAAAGATCTTAAAATGAGCTCAAAACTACATATTAAAAGGAAGAGATTGTACTCTAGATCTGAGTGGTTTTGGACAATAGTTGCAAAAGTAATGAACGTTCATTCTGCACCATAAACTGCATCTGAGAGCAAACAAGAATAGTAATTTTGCTTAACTTTAATTTAGGAGAGACCACTTTCCTTGATTTCCTAGTCCCAACAATAGGCTTGGATGGAGGAGAAAATCCTGCTGAAAACATTATTTAATCCAAATAGCATTTCATTTTTGTGGAATTGCTTAGAAATCATTGAGATTAACCTAGCCTAATAATCTGAGAGCCTTCTATAAAATTGATGAGAGTATGAAGGTTCCTATGTCATCTCTTCCTTTAGCTCTTTAAGAAAACAGAACACACATTACATTTCATTTGTGTAGTCACCTTCTCTTGCTTACACTCATATAAGGAGTATGGATGATTTTGGCTTTTTGATTCAACTTGAAATGTTGTATTTGGATTAAAAGATCTGAAAATTCAACAGTTCTTCCAAATTCCTTCCCTTATTTTTGACTAGCTAAAATAGTGGCTATAATAAAACCATCTTGGTTCTGTTATCATCTTGTTTACATTTCTGTGTAAATTTTATATGCTGGCTTTTGACTACAGTTTTACAGCAGGTAATTTTGCAGTTTCCTCAAGATCAAAACCCAATAAAGATATTTAAGTCCCTCAGATACAAAAAGCTGACATGTTTCAATATTCAGTACAGCTTCCCTGCCTTAAAGATGCAGAAATGATCATCCATTCAGCTGTCAGGGCTTTGTGTCTAGCATTGGACTGGGTCCACCAAGATATTGACAAAATAATATTTTTCATTTCATATAGCATTTCCTAGAAACAGACCATTTTAACATTATATTTAGATTTGTGGACTGCTAGCATCTTCCATAGTTTTACACAAGATGTTTTATGGGTGGGATGCTTTTAAATGCTGTTTTATTTAAAAATCCTCAACTAATTTGGGAATATATGTATAGACACTGTGAGTAGCAACCATTGCTGAAGGAGGAGAGTAACTCATGCCAAATATCCAATGGAGATGGATGCTACTAGGCAGAGAATTAGAGAATATACTAGTCAATGATTATTTTTTATCCTTTTACTGCCAGTTTCAAGCCAGTATTGGAGCCCCAGCAATATTTGTGTCATCTATAGTGTACAATGATTATAACTGCAGGTGCACTTCATTTCTAGTTTTGTCTCAAACCCTTTTCTTTCTTTCACCTCCATGAGCCCCACTGGTCTAAAGGAAGAGAGAGGGAAGAAGACAGCAGGCCAGTAAGAGAGAGAGTTGGGAGGGGTATCAGGAGAAGAAGACCTATCCAAACCTATCTAAAACTGTGTGAATTTATGACAGTTATTCTGACCTAACTCCATATTTCCTGGGTACCTGAAATATATGTCCCCACATTGCAACCCTTCTTTAATAAGTGCCCTCTTAGACTTGTGATTTTAAGAAATGAACACACAAACCCAGAAAGGGGGAAAAACATTCACCAGCCCTTTCTATGTGAAATGCCTGAAGCAAGGTTCTCAGAGTCAATAAGTCTAGTTGAATGAAGAGTCGTCTAACTTGCAGCAGCATTGGTTTAACAGTGATTGAGATAAACAGGAAGACACAGGAAAAGATGGATGTTAAATCAAGGTTCTTTACTCAAAGGCAAGATATAATACAGTTTATTCAACTTTGGAAGTTTGTCATTGCAAATAGAATAAATCTTATCATCTAATACTGCTGGTAAAACACACCAGTTATAACTGCATTCCTGCTTTTACCAGCGGAACTGGAATGAAATGACATTTCATCAAAGTTGAATATCACTAAAATTTTTTTAAAAGAAAACTCATTACAGCCAGTATGGCTTTTGCCACCTAATATCATGTTCACTTTAGTAAGATGTCAGGAAACTTGGCTTTCCCATCATGTGCTGTCCCAGGGTTCATAGAGACCTTTTAAACACTGCAATATTTAGGCTTGATATCATGCCAAGTTTCCCAGTGCAGAGCATTACTCTTAAAAACTTTTCATTCCCTAAGCCACTTGTTTCACAATCTAAATTATGAGAAGAGTTTCACTGTTTAAAAGAGAAAAGTTAATAAAATGTCTTTTTGTTAACAATGAATTTTTCAACATCTTTTTTTAAGTAAGTTTTAAGTAAGTAGAAACAGTGAGGGTTTTTGAGTAGATTGCTAAGGACACTAAAGTCTTCCATCCAGCCAAAGACAAATACAGACTGACCAACACCAGTACCTGAGCTTTGCAATGATGTCACACAACAGCAAAAAGATAAATTAATCTTATATTCAATCAGTTTCCGTTGAAAAGCAATAATGTGTGTTTTCTCTTCTTTATGTACACACAACTGTGAGTTTTATTTGAGAAACGAAGTTCCAGCTTCTTTCTCTTGAGCCGGCAAACAATAATAGTCCTATAAAGAGTGCTTGACTTTATTTCTAATTGCATGGGAATAAGCAATGTAGAATTTAAAGTTCTATATTGCATTATGAATATGAAACAACCATCAGTCAATCTCTCCTGTGGTGTGTGTCTAAGAAACTAGTATGAAAAAGCTGGATCCATTTCTGCTGTGGTCACTTTTTTCCTGTTGTTCCCTCATTTTCCCTGATTTTTTTTTCTGTACTCTTCAGTTTTACCTACCTCAGTCTAAATAAACCCAGAAATAATTTTAACTGAAATGAGAATAAGAGCCAGATTTCAGGGGAGTAAGTCCAATTTATATTATGAGTTGCTCTGAAGTGAAGCACATTGGCTGGAATTTTCAAGCAACTGCAAGAAACGTGAAGTAAACTTTATCGTTGTTGTGGTCTAATCCATTTCCTTCATTGTCTGAAAATGCAGCAGAACTCTGATACAAATTTTACAAATAGTGGTTCCCCTACCATACATACTCACACAGCTCTCAAGTAGTAGGAAAATATTCTTGGTGGGGGTCTGAAAGTAATAAGACTGCTTCAGAGACAAAGCAATGCTTCTGCTTCAGCTTGCTGTCAGCTAGTGTCTTTAATGCATAAAAATATAGCTAGCCCCATTACTTAAGTGCAGGTCCTAGTAACAATATAAAACATAGATGACAGCCTTTACCATCATCTCAGCATGGTGTTTAATGGCTGCTTGAAGGTACTGTATAATCTTTTGGATGGCTTAATCGTTCCTTATTTTATTGCTCAAAGGAGAAGAGGGGTTATTAACCTTGGTGTTCTCACAATATTTTCAGAGTAGATCTTCGTTGAATAAGTAGTGCCACTTAGATTACTAAGGAGAGGATCTAAGGTTTATACAACACTTGCTGTTGGCAAGTTAAACAGAAAGGAGTGTGCTGACCCTTATAATCTTAAAAGATTTTGTTGAAGAGCATGGAATTGCTCAATCTTGAACAAGGTGAAATCTCAAATCCCAAACGACTTACTGCTAAACAACAGGCAAATAAAAACAGACAGTGTTGCTGGCAAGGTATTTCTCTTTCCAGTGATAATCTCATTTCAGTATAATTATTCATTTTAATTATTTTCGAAAGGTCTGATTTTCTAAACAGCACTGTTCCTAATGAGAAGGGGGAGAAAGAATAAGGAGAAGTAACTGGTGGAAAATGGGTATAATCTTTCTTGACTATGTCACTTGCCCAAATGAGTAGTAACTGAAGGTTTGTCACCATCTAATGCTTGTTCATTGGTTTGTGTGAAATGGTGATCTGAATCCTCTAGGATTTGAAGAGCACTTGCAGCACAGATGGCAATAATTAGCATCATTGCTGACAGTCTCAATAACTAGGCCAAGCGTTGAATAGAGATGAAAACTTAATTTACCTTCTTATCTTTAAAGGTTTTTTCCTCATGTCAGGGTTCAGCCAGACTGGAAGAGCAGCCAAAAGAAGTTTGTTTTATCTGGTGCCTGCACTATGCTTGTTCTTTGCAACAAAGCAAACATTTCAACTTCTAGAGCTGGCAAATCATGCAGTACATACAAACATAAACTGTTCCAAGTAAAATTGAAATCCAACTTAGAGAACACCAACAGATAATGAATCCACACTTGTAAAGGAATGATAACAAGCTTTAGACATTGACAAAAGCTGAAGTGAAACTCTAGCAAAATGCAATACTGCCAAAATACTTCTGTAATAACCTTCTTTGTCACATCTTTAGCTGTACAGTAACTATAGCTTGAATGAAATTTGTCCATGCATGAAACTCCATGCGGGGATAGCTGTCAAGGACATTCATAAATCTTTCTCTAACTTTTTGATTTCTCGTTGCCTTAAACATTTTCTAGTGGATGTAGACTCTTGTGTAGTGAATTTAAGTCAATGATAATAGGCTTGCTTTCCTCTCTTACCCCAGATCTCTAGGAGAAAATCACTGCATCACCAAGAGGGTCTTTGCACTGGCCATGAATGGGCTGGCAAGATTACCATGAGATGGATTAGGGAATTTGATGACATGTATAAGTATGCGGATTTTACAGCCTAGATATGCCACTTAAGGGTTGGTAGAGGGAGCAAGAGTCAACCTACTGTGTAAAATTCCCAATAAATGTATTAGGCCTGGTAGAGATCATGAATTTCACAGAAGTTCAGTCTGCCCTAGGACCTAGTAATTGAAGCTTAACCTTCCAAACTGCTTTACAGTACTTTTTAATTTTGTCATGGTACTTGCTAAGTTTACTGAAAGTAGGAATGGATATTCTGCCCTGATTATTGCTCTATTTCCTATTCTAGGTTCTATCCTTAGGAGCTGATGTTCTACCAGAATATAAGCTCCAGACACCTCGCATCAACAAGTTTACTATATTGCACTATAGTCCTTTCAAAGCTGTTTGGGACTGGCTCATTTTGTTGCTAGTAATATACACCGCCATATTCACCCCTTACTCTGCTGCTTTCCTTCTGAATGATAGTGAAGAACGGAAGAGAAGAGAGTGTGGATATTCCTGCAGCCCACTGAATGTGGTAGACTTAATTGTGGATATTATGTTTATCATTGACATTCTAATAAACTTCAGAACAACATATGTAAATCAGAATGAAGAAGTGGTAAGTGACCCAGCAAAAATAGCAATTCACTACTTCAAAGGCTGGTTCCTAATTGACATGGTTGCTGCAATACCTTTTGACCTGCTGATTTTTGGCTCTGGCTCTGAAGAGGTAAGCTTAAATAAATGAGAAGTCTTTCAGTCTCAAGTTTTGATTTTAATATGATAATCTGCTATATCCAAATATAATTTCTCTTGTCAATGAATATGTTGTTTAGTAGTCCCATGCCATATTTTAAAATTAAACTAAAATTAAATCTTTATTAGTAGAATAATATAGGACATTAGCTTTCATTGACAGGAGAACAAGTTGAAAGATTCTGCTAGTGTTTTTTCATTTTACCATATTTGATACTGTCTTTATAAATAATGAAATAAATATATCATGTACTAAGGATTTGTTCCAATGCTTTTATTTAACTACTTATGTTCCTTTGATTTACTGCTTGCTTTGTAAAAACTGCCCATAATACATATGAGTGTTGGCTGGCATTAAAGCATTAAAATAAATTCTCTCTCTACAAAATCTTTACATCAGATATTTACTCGATGTAAAAGAGATTAGTTCAAGCGTAGTAAACTATATTAGTTAATACCAGTTAACAACAGGATTTGGCAGTTGTCTGTTGTTTCAAGAATGCGTACTTCCAAAAGAAAGAAAAAGGATTATTTGGGGTTAACCTTGCCAGACTGGCAGTCCAGATGACTAATATCTTTGCCTTATCCATAGGATAGGTTAACAAAGTGTTCAGTGTATGCATCTGAAAATTGCCCAAAGGTGTATAAAACATACACTATATTCTAGATGTCCGACCCAGTTCTGCCTCCTTCTAAAGCATTTGTATTTAATTTAAGAAAGGCTAAAGTTATAGCGTATTTTTTGATGAAAACTGAACTGACAAGTAGAGATTATTTTTGTGATGTCTAGAATACAGCAGTTAGAAAAAAAGCAGCAAACCCAGCAAAATATGAGGTTCTGTCATTTTTCAAAGGACACAATAAATCCATTTTTAAAAAATACAATTTTTCGTGACGTAAGGGAACAGAAAGTTTTGTGAGCAAGTGTGTATCTCATTAACAGAGAAGAGAAAAGTGAAAACTACAGATTAATTGGCAACCTTAGCATGAATCATACTAATCTGACTGGATCCCTCGGTATTACAACATAGAGACTGTTACGTGCACATACACAAAAATCAAAAATAGGTTTTCATTTCAAAATGACTTCCTTTTTATTAAAGGAAAGCTCCTGACAAGAATGAAAAGCCATTTGCTGTGAGAGCAAATATGTCTGCTCCAAGAGCCTGATCAAATTTTAAGCCTATCCTAGCTATTCTCACAAAGTCCTGTAAACATAATTAAACATGCCTTTAAGGGTCAGTAGAAAACAACTGGCACATACCTGCATGCACCCTGAGAATCTTATGACATTATTCAATCTTAAAAAAATTCAGAAGTAGGATGAATATCACTCATGCTTTTCTTAATTCACTTTCTTAAACTTTATATAATAAAATTTTTTCCCTCTCCTGTACTTCTGAATAGTCATTATGGTAATGTGATCTAGTTCAGCATTCATAGAAATCAACAGTAACATTCCTCATCAATAGTGATATTCCTACTAATTTTAACAAGAGCATACACATCGAAGGTAAATGAGTAGTCTGGAGATAAATGTAGGGAACAGGATGCAGTAAAAATACATTTTATTGAAGGACTGCAATAAGAGGAGAGAGATAGTAATTTAAAGGACAGAGGGAACATGTTAATAGTTCTCTTACCGAAAAAGAACTTTTCTATACAGAAGTTGACTAAAAAGCTCAGAGATTCAACAGAAACTTTGCTCATCTTTGGCATTCATTATCTGTGATAGGTATCATTCTTTTAGGATTTTTTTTGAGTTATTATCTAACTACCTGGTAGGAAACGTAGACTGTTTTGCTAGTATAGACACATGAAAGGAAATTATTTTGACAATGACATTACCTCAAACTTGGACTAAATCATTCCCTTTCAAGGGTGGTCTGCTTCCATTTCTGATCACTGAGCACTCATTACTGTGCCGACAATTTTTTCAGTGTTAGGAGGTGTGGCACAACAAGAAGGAATTACAACAGCAATCAAGTCCAAGGCTCACTGAAGGTGTGCTTTTTGGATCACACCCTGAATATCATTCTTCCACCCCTCCCCTATTACAGACATGCTTAAAGTGGAGAGCCAGATGCTGAAGTGATAAGGTAATGGTACAGATTAGTAGTAAACAAGTACTCCTAAAGGCTTGTTCTGTATGGCAGATATAAGTAAATTAATTATTTATTCCATCCAAAGATAATAACTGAACAGTTTCACTAGCTGGAAAATCTAGTTTTTTATCTAAGCAGCAATGAGGTCATCCACCTTATGACCAGTTCATCATGCCATCATGACTTCTGTCTCTCGTTCACGGCATTGAACATGCTGATTACTTTCTCTAAGCTGCTATTTGCTTAGTTTTGCTTCCTACACTGCAAACTGTAATATTTCCACAATGAACCATTTTTGATAGTTTAGCAAGAGGAAGCAAATGTAAAACTGTTAGAATGAAGCTCCGTTCATTTAATAGATTTTTTTCAGTCATGAGGGTTATCTTTTTAATGAAATAGCTCTTTTTTGCTATCTTGAGATTCTTCACATAAGACCCCCTACTAACAATTGTATTGCACATTCTTTTTATTAAACAACATAAGCTCCAAAGAGAACTCCATGTGTGCTCACCCAGCCTTAAAAAACCTTGATATCAAACCGAGTCTACAAAGGGCAGGAGATAATAGTCCAAACACCACTTGCAGCACTATCTGAATGCTTCCATTTGAGCCATACTTTGTCAGCCATAGGAAAGCAACAGAGTAAGGACAGTTGACTTTCCAATTTCTAAATGAGGAACTAATATAATGTAAAATTAACTTTCCTGTTTAAATAGGCTCTTAACACAAACTGATTATGGCTGGTGGTAAACCATTGGCTTTTTCTTTTGTGTGTGTATTTCCAATGTTGAGTGACACCCTGATACTTGGGGAGATAAGAAGAATGGACACATGGATTTTGACTTTCTATTATTTGGATAGTATATTTTTGATCATGCTGCTCAGCTGAGGAGTCTGGCTTGAATTTTAAACAAATATAGGTGTAGTGGCACATCTCTTTAAAGCACACACATAGATGTTGTGCATGTACAAGTGGAATGCGGTTTAAGATTACTGGACATCTTTAGGTGTGTACTTTTTAAAAAATGCACTTTTTCATGTATCCATCATCTTTTCACTTCAAAGTTTGACACATCGTAGTCAAAAACTACGATCAGCTAGGTGTATAGATAAGCAGAGTTTCTTCCCGWTCTTCTAGAATCTACCTCAGTAAAACATACAGGCAAATGAAGAAAATGGCTTCATCAAGAAAATTTTCATATTTATAGTTTAATTAAATTGAGGTGAGAAATAACACTCAACTAAAATATGCAGAAAAGCATGAAGGCTTTTGCTGTTTGTACAAATAATAGTGATCAAAGCTGTTTTACAGCACATAATTAAAACTATGCCAACAGAAAAAATGTTGCCTTAGGAAATAAAAATAAATACATCATCATGTGTAAATCCAGCATACTCATGAAATGTAAGACTCAATGTGTCTTCTATTGGTAACAACACATCAAGAAAATAAAGATTTTGGGGGCTAAAATGAAGACATATAAATCAAATCACTCTTGTTCCTCTCAGTTTTGATATGACTCTTACTCAGTCCCTTACATAATATATCTGTTAAAGTGAACTGAAAAGAATATCACACAGTTCTAGAATTAGAGATTGAACCTAATCCTGTCCTGACTGCAGCTTCGCTGTTTGAATGAGTAGATTTTGCCCTCCCTTAAAATTAAAATCTATTTGAAAATCAAGTTCAGGAAACACCTCAGGAAAAGAGTAATATCATAGTTTCCAGTGCTCACTTGCAAAACCTATTCCAAGGAATTTTGAGTCTTCCATACTCAAGACTGCATAGCTGGTCTTATAGGCAGTCTGCCTTTGCATTAGCAGCTCTGTGGACTGATATCTTCCCAGGCTGGGATCATGCAATATCAGGGTAGAATCTTTGGAAATTGTTTAGTTGTCTGGCTAATTTTAGAGAAGCATTTAGTATTCATTTTGTCTTCCCTTAATTATATTTTTCAAGATGAAGCAAGAGAAATCCCAGCACTGCTTCTGCAGACAGTTCTTCTGAGACCCTTTTGGTAGTCCTTTATCAGCTGCAGTTGGAGAACCAGCACCCTGCTGCAAATAAGAAGTTTTGGTTAGTTGTTATAGTTTTGTTTAACTGCTGTTTATACTAGCATTTTCAGTATGACGATGCGTATAACATAAAGATCTTCAACAATGGCACAGCTCATAGGAGGCTATTAAGCAAATGGAGCAGACAGAATGAAAGGTCAAATTCTGTCATGTATTAGAGATTTTTCGGAGAGAGAGAATATAGTAAACTGTGCTTGGTGCTGTTATGCTCATATTTAACAGATTTATTTGCAGGCTGCAAAAAAGGACATGAAGGTTGGTGATGGTTTTACCAAAAAATTTAGGTGACAGGAAATTATTGAGAACCTGAGGAGGACCTAACAATACCAGGAAGCTGGAAAAGACCCTGGCAGATGAAATACTGTGTAAGCAAATGCACGTTAATGCACATTGGAAGAGACAGTTTGAGCTACTCATATACATCAGTCAGTTATTTAGTTTAAAAAAGAGACAAGAGATGACATTATAGAGATTTAGACATTAATGATAATGGATGTCATGAAGAAAGCAAAAAAAAAAAAGAACTAGAGCAAAACTAAGGATTTGGCCATCAGTGATAAAGTCCTGAGTCATAAATGGCTCTTAACACAGACAGAATACCAATTATGCCCTTTAATTAATTAGCTAATACCAGCTCACTCTTCCAGTCTACTGGTACAATAATAACTTCTGAATGATACCCTCTGCAATCAGAGAGAGTTATGCCCTCTTGTTTCAAATCATGCTGTCATCAATTGTTGTCCAGCACTGTCATAGTCAGCTTAACATCAGGGCTAAACTAATCTCACTATTAAAAAGATATGACTAATCAGAGTTAAGGAAAATCCATTGTAGTAGGTAATGATTTGGTAAGAAAAGTTCAGTGTCCTATACTTAGAAAATGTAATATCCATGAACTCTTGTTTTTACAAGGTCATTTTTATTACACCAGAAGGCAAATAACTGATAAAATTTAACTTTTCTTCAAGCTTCTCAATAGGAGAACTGAAAAATTCTTCCTAAAAAATAAAGATATCATGTCTCTTATTGCTTAGCTCGTGGAAAGAATTGTGTAGGCATGAAAGAACCATATAGACATGACCTGTGACTTATTTTTTGTGCTATTATTAAAGTCAAAACATAAAAACCCAATTATTTACCCCAGGAAAAAAATTAATTACTAACAGTCAAAAATGAAAAGCAGTTCCAGAAGTATATGGCATCTCAGTATCCTTTATCTAGAGGTATTCTGCCTGCAAATTTTTCAGCACTATAAATACCTACTATTATGGGGTCAAACTCTAACATTAGTCTATTCAGAGTCTGTCTATTAAAATGATATTCTTAACAAAGTTATTAAGAACAAACTGTTGCATACAGATGATCATATAGATGAACAAACATGGATGATCATTCCCTCATTTAAGGAAATTTCACTTTCAAGACATTATTGAAGCAATTATTCCTATTAATGTTTTCTTTTGATGGTTCTGTTATTTTCTCACTACACAATTTGTGCCATTCAAGATTATGTATTTTCCCATCCTTCTGAAATTATCACTTTTGATTATTTTTTCCTTTTGAAAAATATATTCTTTTGGGGGACTTATCTCTGGGAACAGTTACAATTGTAGCTAGGACCAGAATCACTATGGGGTAACTACTGCTGTATACACAAATGCACATTTAATCCAGGTTAGCCTCCTGAACTATAGCTGGAAAAACAAAAGGTGTTTTCAAAGGCCATAACAGCACAATGACCAAACAGAGCAAAAATATCAAAATTATGTTAGCTATACTGATTAATAAAATGTTAACTTAGCAAAGTGCAATAGAGACATCTAAGGTGCTCTTTTTTTTACCTTTCTCGATCTTTTTATTAATTTGTAATAAAAAGGAGAATTCAAGGATATAATGTCTGTTTCCACAGAATCTATTTAAAATGGGCATTACCTAAGTTCTCTATCTTTTTAATATATCTTATTAATAAAAAAGGACTTGGTCAATGTCTTGTAGGAGCTTTGAATTCTGAAAGCACTTGAGTATGTGCTGTAGTCCTAATGAATTCCAATTTTGGCATACAGTTAAATGCCTTCTGTAAATGGAATGCTGTTTGCACTGAATATACCATAGTGGGGAAAAATGATTCTGTGTCCATCTCCTACTGGTCCAGATTCACAGTTTCAGTAGTTATGAGATATCTATACACTTCTGGCCCAAATAAATGTTGCTATACCAAAAAAAAAAAAAAAAAAAAAAAAGTCCTGACATGAGTATCCAGCAACTTTTGAACTTGTAGTCCAGCTGATAATATCATGTGTGATTATAACAGCAGCAAGCAATTCAGAGAAAAGAGAAGTGTCTATCAGATTGCTATTTGCACAACTCTTGATGTTAATTTCTGGGACTGGGTGGGATAAGACAGGTAACTGACAGAGCAGGACCTCCACCTCCTCAGGTGCTGTGCAAAGCAAACTATTCTCAGCGAGCTGAGGAATATACCCTGCACCAGGCACAGTTCCAGTGCCAAGTGCTTCTCTCCTGATCCAAGTGGCACATGGAAGGTGGACTGTTACTCTGTGAAAGCTACATCTACACTGAGAAGTGGAAGGCAGGTAAAAACACATCAGATCCTACAGATCATGCTTTCCATCTCTACTGCCAGCTGTATCTTAAGGTCAAAGCATCTCCACTGTGTTAAAGAAAAGTCAAACTCAAGATGTTCACTGGAGCACTGGTTTAAAGTGTATCTGGTTTCACTCGGGCCCATTTCACCCTGAAGAGCTGGGATTTGCTTGTATTATAAACCTCCAGTATACTCCAGAGTTCACGCTAATCCACTGTCTAAGTATGGGATTGACACTGAGGATGTGGAATATTAGCAAGTCTTATCTTAAGAATGGGGTGGCACACTGTTGACATACCTTGGAGTCACAGTCTGCCTTCTGATCTATTTAAGGGGCACTATAACAATATGTTGCTCGGTGTAGAGGTATGACTACATCTATAATAGAATGGTTCCAACAATCCCACTAGAAGGTCCCACTTCTCTAAAGATTGCTCCTGCCATTAAGGGGTCATAATAGGAAAAAGCCTGATCTACCTTACAAAAAGTTTTACCAAATGGCAATATTCACATGCTGAAGCTCTGTCTAAACATAACTCTTTGAAGGAAATGGAGTGTCAAACTGTTGAAGTCACAATCAATGAAACAGCCTTTTTTATAAGGCAATGAGAAATTCACCCTGAAATTATTCTCTGTGATGTTATTAAGTTGAATCAAAAAGTATTACCCCACATTATCCTGTTGCCCATCTACTTAGAAAATACAGACATTTATACATTGGTTTTGCTTGCTGACATGTCCTATGATATATCAGTCTGTATATATTTTTGAGATATATATTCAGTAAGGAAAAAGACTAGAAGAAAGGTGGTGGTGTCACAGGACAATTTCTACTTACTTGTTAAACAACCAATGAGCTTTGATTCAGCTGCCAGTTTCTTCATTTTTGGCATCTCTCACCATCATATATAACAGCGGTTTAATTAGTGCTATTACTCAATTATCACAATGTGTTATTGTAGTATGAGAAAATTACATGTGTTATAAATATACTGAGCTGTCCACTGACAAATGCAGCCAAGAAAGCATGGCTTTTGTTCCAAGGACTTTGTGATTTTACCCTGAAACACAGAAAATATACAAAGATTTAATAAATCATAAAAACTAGTTTAGTACTTCTTGAAAGAAAGCTTTAATATGCCACATACTAACACTGGAGTGTTTTATAAGTCTAAGAAAACTCTTCTCCAGTTGTTAAGTGTTATGTATTATATATGCATGCTAAAAAAGAAAAAAATGCACTAAAAACTGTCTTGACATTTACTGTGCTTTACTATACATTCAGACTTAATGGAGGAAAAAATGGTGCTAAGCTCTCTTTGAAATAGTGTAGTTACTATTTATAATGTTGTTGACAATCTCTTTTACAAGGAATTAACAACAAGCCTGAAAAGGATTCACTGATTGATTTGAAAATTGTAAATTGACATTGCTAAATATTAGGTTCCTTTACAAAGAACATCTGAAATCCAGTCCCCAAGGGGGCTGCAATGGAACATGGTACAGCTCTGGTCTAAAAGCTTAGAATATATTCCTGTTTTATGTCTGACTCTTTTTTTTTTTTTTTAATGTTGGAGTACTTTTATTAGTGGCTATCTACAACACCTACAAGCCATAGGATGAAAGATGCAAAGAGAAAATTAATCTGGAATATGGCAACAAGAACTTTTCCATGATTTTCTGTTCACAATGGCTCCTCTTTTACCTGTGTTGAGCCTTTTGACCATGACACACAGGAAGAATAGATGCAGAATAAGATACTTCTCTTTGGAACATTTCTGTCCTATGTTTTTCTCTCCTCTAGAACTTATATGTCAGAGCATTGCAAGATATCTCTAAGTTATGATCAAATACAGTCACACAGCTTTGTTCAAACATCATAAATACTGATTACCTACTAGGCCAGTCATATGAGTATTTCCAATAACTTGCAGACTTGAGAGTGGCAAAACAACATTAATCTAATGTATCATTTAAATCCATTAAGRTAGATTCAAGAGTCCAGATTAAGTATAATATTCAAAATGATGACTGTCAATATATCTTAATTTTAAAAGTGCATCACAATATTTTCCTCACTATTTTTTATAATAAATTTAATGATTTAAAGAAAATGAAATTAAGATTGCACTGAAATGGGTTACTCTATTGTTTTTGTTTATTCCTAAAAAATTATAGAATTTGCACTGGTTTATTCATGTTGACTAATTGAAAGTACATTTGCTAATAGAGAAAATCAATTTCTAATTATATCTTATTTTTACAGACAACAACATTAATAGGTCTTCTGAAGACAGCTAGACTGCTGCGTTTGGTGAGGGTAGCACGGAAACTGGACAGATATTCAGAATATGGTGCTGCAGTTCTGATGCTCCTCATGTGCATATTTGCACTAATTGCACACTGGCTTGCTTGCATTTGGTATGCCATTGGAAATGTAGAAAGACCTTACTTGTCTCATAAGATTGGCTGGTTGGATTCTCTAGGAGAACAATTAGGAAAGCATTACAATAAAAGTGATGCAAGCTCTGGACCATCCATCAAGGACAAATACGTTACAGCACTTTATTTTACCTTCAGCAGTCTGACAAGTGTAGGATTTGGAAATGTGTCTCCAAACACCAACTCAGAGAAAATCTTTTCCATTTGTGTCATGTTGATTGGCTGTAAGTAGATTTATCTTATTCATTTTTTTTCTTTTTTCTCAGTGTTTGAGCAAATGAATTAACAGAATCTAGGCTAATAAAATTATAGGCATGCAGCCAGAAGGGCAAATTCCCAAGGAAAACAATGGTTATATGTGAAAATACATTGTGGTGACTCATCCAGTATAAGGAAGTCTGAGGTATCAACGTTTCTTTGATTAGACTGGACCAAATTAAATTGGATACTAGACAAAAGCTACAGTTTTTCAAGGTATTTGATCATATATCTAACTAACTGTGACTGCTTTTAAATATTCTTTTCACTAAAAACACATAAAACTGTTTGAGCATTTTAGTAAGCTGGGATGAGATTTCTGAGAATATACTATGCATCCAATGATAAACATGCATCTCTTCCATTCTCATATTACTACCTGAAACAGTGGAATGAGCAGTGTGAGCAGTATAAGCATTATTGTGCACTCCTTACGCTTCTCATGTCTAAGCAATCAAAAGAATAGTCAATTAAACTGTTTTGGTGATTGGATAGAAGGTCTATGCAAGACACAAGCCAACTGGTGGTTGTTAAAAAGAGATTTCCACACTGGATAAGGTAGTACAGAACTGTCTAAGATCATAATATTGTAGAATGATATGGGTTGGAAGGAACCTCTGGAGGTACAACCCCTGCTCAAAGCAGGGCCAGTTTCAGAGTTAGCCTTTTTTCAAGTAGTACTTCAGAGAAAGTATTGTCTGTAGACAGAGTATTGGCAGATCGATCTAAAATGTGTGGCAATTCCTATGTTCCTCTTTTTGGCAAAAAACTGATTAATTTACTGTGTACTTTTATCCCTTCTATAGATCATATTAGTTAAAGGCAATATATATAATGGTAAGGTGTTCTAAAATCAGCCAATACTTCATGGCAAATGTAGTCAATATTTTTTAAAGAAAGAACCATTCTTTAGAGAAGGCCACTGTTTTATTGTTTCAGAGCTTACTTTTTAATTGAATTGCTTTTGTTCAGGACACTGAGAAGGAAAGTTCACCTTTGAAATTTTCACCAAAGTTCAATAGCTGAATGTAAACATTAAAGGGAGTTAGTTCACAGAAGCTTTTCTCCTTTAGATGAAAGGAGTAATGGGCTCTCTTCAGGAAGATATAAATAATAATACACTGATGATACTGTGCTTTCTCCTTTGGTATTTTTACAAAATGCACTTAAACAAAAAGAAGAAAAAAGGGAAGGGAAGAGAAATACACCAAACAGCCTCAGGTCCCAGTCTTCTGATATGATATACTAAGAGAGTCTTATTTCTGTCAGGTCTGGTGTTCAGGTGCATCAGTAGCTTGAAGAATCAGGAGCTGAATTGTCAATGAGTTAATTGAATTATTTACACTGAAATCCTTGTTTTACATGTCCAAAAATTTCCAAATGTTTTGGTACAATTGTCTGACATTCAGATATATTTTAAAATACATCATTGAGATTGGGTACAACAGTACATTATAACCCTCTGTTACCTGAAACTGAGTCCTATAATCTAGTCAACTACATTCAGTTAAATAGAAAAGTTGCCTGACTACTCAAAATCTGTTATTCAGACTGTCAGAAGTGTGCTGTGTATCAGTGTCTGTAAGCAAATCCTGTCTAGGGAAAGGAAATGAGTTTTCAGTGGATTAATGAAGCCATAGCCCATAACTTTGGGATAATCAAGTTATATTTTATTTGTTGATTTAAACTCTGAACCTATAAACTTATGTGTACCTACTTTTCCATTTGTTCTTAACTTTGTACTTAACTTTACCTTAGTTCTACTGAAGTCTGTAAAGTTAGATGAACTGAATTTGCAACACTAAATTCAGGACTATAGATCTCCAAAGATAAATATTGCCAACTTGAATATCATTTAATAATTATTTTTAATATATCTTTGTGAAAGCCTCATCTGCAGAGTTTACTAATTAATACTGATACAATGAAATAATTAACAAGCTACAAGTCAATCATGTCCACATCTCCTTAAAAGTGTTACTAGTCTCATCCAAGCTGTTTTACATATGAAGCACACTGTAAGAACAGTTGCATCATCTGCAGAACCGAATGATATGTCTTAAGTACGTTTTGTTTCTATTTAATCCAGCATTAATGTATGCGAGTATTTTTGGAAACGTATCTGCAATAATCCAAAGACTCTATTCGGGAACTGCACGGTATCACATGCAGATGCTGCGAGTAAAGGAGTTTATACGCTTTCATCAAATCCCTAATCCTTTGAGGCAGCGACTTGAGGAATACTTCCAGCATGCATGGACGTACACCAATGGCATTGACATGAACATGGTATGTTGTTCTATTTTTCAGGCACAAATGCTGAGGTATAGATAAATAGGTGAGAATTTAGAAAGTGCTTGTGAATCTTCATTATTTATAAGCTTTAAGAGTACAAATTTAAGAGGGTGGATATATAGCAGTTATTAAAAATCAAGCAATTTCAAGTTTGGCATCCATATATTTAGGTGCCTTAATTATTACAAGCTGTAGCAGAAATAAAAATCTGAACTCTCATTGTGCATAGGAAAGCTTGGGAACTGCAACTGACTGTCATAAGCTTATGGAAAGAAAAGAAAATGGTGGGCCTGTTTCAAATGTAGTTTCTACAGAATTGTTTATGTTCTTTGGCCTGATTTTCCACTTCCAGTATCAAACAAGTGTACCTTTGTTGGAATCTACAGAGTTACTCTTGTATAAAAACTGCGGAGATCAACTCATTTTTCAAAATTCCATTACATAATCTAGAACAAGTATATTGGGAGTGAATGGAAGAGAGGAGCAAGCAGATGGATTAGCTATGCTTTTCAGAGAGGTTCTAATCATATGATAGTCTTAAAAGTAACTTTCTTACATTCACAAACCCCCAATTCTGTACTGAAAGTCAACATAGTACTAACCAGTCAGCAATCAGCAGAATCTCATTTCTAGGGAGTGGCAGGGTACACTTATATTTTCTGTTCTTCAAGCTTGATTATAGAAATCGATAAAAGACTGTTAACAGTCCTTGTGTGAAACTATATTATAAGCCAGCTAAAAAGAGATAATGTCATTAGCAAAAGTAAGCATCTAGATTTCTGTCTTCTTTTCCAAAGACAGCAACTTTTTTTCTGAAAAGTTAACTCAGATTTGAAGACACTGAGAGCGCAGTGCAATTTCAGGTTCTATGAATCTGTGCTCTCTAAAGGGACACTTTCCAGAGCTATTCTAAGAGTTATAGATTAGAGACTTTGCACAGGTCTTTGAAAGGTTGACAAGAACAAAAAAGGGCTATAAATTTTAGTAACAACTTAGCTAGAATCAACTTCCAAAATTGCAACAGCTTCCATGTCATATCTTTATGTCTGCAAATGACATGCTTTATGCAGTAAACAGAAACAGTGGTCTTGATTAAAAGCTTTTATAAAGCTGGATCAATGACAGCTGGACTTTATGGTTACCATTAAGTAAAACAGATCTTAAAAGTAAGACAATATATATTGGGCTTTACCTCCCACTTCCACGGATAACCTCTTCAGAGGAAAATCATACCCAGAGCAGGACAAGGGTGTTTGTAAAAACCTCTGCTGGGGATTATTGCAGTGGAAGGCAGCATCGGTGGCTTCATCCTACATGGCACTGAATGGTCCTAATTCCCTCTGATGACAATGGGAGTGAGGGATCCTCAGCACTTTGCAGGATCAGGCTCTTAAGCTGCAGGTGGGTGCAGCCTAAGTCTGAACTAGCTCAAATTATTTCTGAAGATATTACAAAACCACATGCACTTTAACTAATTCATCTCCACTAATGGATGTACTAAGAACATCTGTTTCACATGAAATAGTAACTGAAATTGGATGTTGTCAGGTTAAATTTTGCATAATACAGGAATTGGTATATTGCAACTAGTCTTGGGTCTGTCATTAATATGAAATACTAACTAAATGGATTAAACAGCCCATATTCTGCAATATGATTGTGAGGCAGTATGGAGGCTTTGTTTTAAATAAAATCTGAAAAAAATCAAGATTAGTATCCTGTTTTGTTATATTTTATGTCTTTTTATTTCTTATTCACAGTTCTGTCCCTGAAGTTTTATGGCAGTCACTTAATTTTCTTAAAATGTGAGATTGACTATATTACACTTAGTGCAAGGTTAATATGACAATTGTCTGATTTATGTTGTACTTATGAAAGATTTATCTCTTTCCTGTCTGCTTCATACCTAAATACATGGAATAACACCACCCACTGGTAAGAGCAGGAGGTATTTATATCAAATTTAATTCCAGTATAAAGTGTGGAGAATATCCATGTTATCTGTCGGGTTTGGAGCTTGTTCGATGCTTTCTAATTTTAATTGTAACTTTTTGCATGATGAAGGGGTAGATAGCAAAGGGAAAGAATCCAAGTATAATCAGATGTGGGGCAAAATGGCTACTAAAAATGAGACATTAAGAAATGCTGATCTAACCACATTTATCAATCACTGTTTTACCCCACAACTCAAATCATGCTTCTCTGCCCAAAAAAGGTCATGTGCATATTGGTTTGCATTAGATAGTTGCTCTATAGGAACATCTCTCTGACAAAGCTGCCATGCTGATCATTCTGCATTTTCCTTTGCGTGAATGTTCTTAGTTCAAACCATACATGCATGTTAGCACAAGCACAAGTGAAGTTTTCTCGGCTCTAAGCCATGTGCATATGAGATGGACTTGCATGTGGTATTGAGAACTTAATTTTGCATGAAATATTTTCATATACACAAAAGGGCTAATACTGTCCTCAGACAAATATGTTTGACTCCTGTCAATATTTAATGGGAGTTTTGTGCAAATATCTGAAGGCAGAATTTGATCCAATGTCTTTCTTTTTCATTTCATGACTGAAAACTGAGTAGAAATTAGAAAACTCAATCCTTTTTCTCCTTTGAAATATGAAATGCATGAATAATTTACGTTTATATATATATATGTACACATAGTGTATACACACACATATATATATAAATGATAGTAGATAACATGTTTCTAAAGATGCTTTTAATTATCATCAGTAATATATTTAAGAATTAAGGACAAGTGAAAAAAAAACAACTTTTAATCTCAGGAATAATACTGTGTTTAGACTAAATAAACTTGCTTTCCTAGAGAAAATCCTGCACTTTTTACTGAAAACAAGAAGATAATGTTTTATGCTCATTTGAAATGGCTAAACTTAAAAGTAGCTTTAAAGATCTGCTGGTGAAACATTGTTTATTTATTCATTTGTTCCTCTCTGCTTCACTTCTACATCTCTTTGATTATATTTCATTGCATAATGTATTTTGATAAAAACAGTTCCACATAGTTATGCATGGACTGGATAAACAGGATTTGGGATTTATTTTAATCTGGATAAAAATCTTCAGTGTACAGAATAAGCATAATTTAAATCATATCCCTGTGCTGCACACTGGCAAAGTTAAATTACAAAATAATGATTTACAGTGTATATTGTTTCATGAAAGAGCTCACCAGTCCCAAAGATTCAAAGATATTTTTAGGGTTTTTTTAAACTATCCTGTTCTGTTTTTCCGAAACTCTCTTTGCCCTCTTTTTCCCCTTCATTCCAATGTTATCAGTCCAGCTGATAATAGCATGCCTGTGGTGCTTCTTGTAGAAAGATGGCATATTTAGTGTTTGAGATCCTTTTTTAAGTTATGCATGTATTTTTAATACACACCCCATCCATGGATCTTCTGTGCATTAGAATAGCTTTATTAATTTATTTTACCAAGAAAGAAAGAAAGAAAGAAAGAAARRAAARRAAARRAAAGAGAAAGAAGAAAGAAAGAAAGAGTTCAAAGATATAAATAAGTGGGACAAACTTTGGAAAGTGTTTAGCCAAATGTACATGTTAATTTAAATTTTGAATGTGGAACAGGTACATTTTTGGTTTTAGATTTGGTACCATGAAAGGAGGTAGCAAGTCAGCATTTTTACATACAAATTTACAGAACCTTCTCTTGCAAGTATCTAAGCAAATGGTTTGTTTTCCATTTGCGGCTAGTCTTCTTGGCTTCAGTGATCACGCAAACACAGCAGAGTGCATACCTAACCTTGAAGGTTCAGAACCAAGTAAAGAGCAGGTTTCACCATTGCTTTGGTGAGGCTTTTTTTTATGGGAAATTGGTCACTGGTCATCACCACAGTTGTTATACTATACTGCTATGACCATTTCTTATGACCAAATGAATTCTGCCTCTACAGTTACTGCTGGCAATGTCTTTGAACCAGAAAGATGGGAAAGAAAACTAAAAATTCAAAAATAGGAAGGAGAACTTCCTTATAACATCAGAACAGTAATCAAAATTAGAAGTGTTTGAAACGAAAATTGGTTATACAGAAGGAATATGTAATCATGGTGTAAAGTGGTACTGGCATCTGTCTATGTGTCATAATGGAAATCATAAGATGTATAAGCCTATAAAAAAGTGTCTCTGTAAACTGTAAACTGTAAAGTAGTTCTTTCATTTTCTATAACAAAATTAGTTAATAAACATGAATGCCTATATTTAATCAAGTTACAGAAAACAGGATCTAATAGAAAAAAGAAGAGTTTCAATCTATTTGCAAATTAACTGATCTTTTATTAGTTTTTCACTGCATTATATTTTGTGGTCAAAGATCTCACAAACAAAAGCAGTTAACAACTTTGCAACCACCATTGTATTTCTGGAAATACATGATCTGGTCAGCTTCCAGCTTCTACAGATATGAAAAATTTTTCTCTTGAAGCAAGCCAATGGTTCAAGAAGCTGAAATCATTTCTGTCCACCTCACCAAGCAGTGTAACATATCTCAGAGATCACCTTTCAGATGTACTCAGAAATTGTAATAAGATTATAGATGAAGAACAATCTGCTGCAACTCCAAGTAATTTCAGCATAAAAATGTCACACAAATCTGTGTCATGGCAATGACTGATTCTACTTCTTGATAAGGCTGTCATCCATCAAATCTCATTGAAAGGTGAATTAGCTCATCATTACATGCTGCTTCTTTTTTCAACTATTTTAAGGACCTCCTTCATATTCTGCTAAAAAAAGAAACCTGACTCTGCAACATTCTCCTCAATGAAGAAGAGGAATCACATACTTCAAGTCAATATCAGAAAAAAGTCTTTGGTTTACATGGAAGTCCAAGAAGTGCTGAAACAGATTTATTGCCACCTGTGATCTTGTCCATTCTTTTCTAATTCGTGAAAGCCCTTGGAAATGCTTTGGCCTTTTGCTTATAGAAATAGTTAATTTCTGTAATTAACTATCACAGAAATAGTAAATTCTATTTTTTTTTCTAGAAATAGAACAAGGCTGGGTTAGAGGGATTTAGCCTAGATGAAGTTGTTGTTAAAAACTAAAATGCAAATCCTTGTGACAGAACTAAATCCTGAGCCTCTCTTCCCCCTCACAGCGGACAGCTACTAGGGGACACAGATCCTAATTCAAGATCCATGCAGTGCAATTTGTCCAGTTAGAGAGTTTCAGATAAATGCTACAATTAGGTTGCAAAAGGAATACCTTGCCACGGACAATAATATCTTGTGTTTTCTATAAAAATTGGACATACGGGTTATATCACCAAATATATGAATTAATATGAATTAATTTCACTCATTCTCACAGAACAAACTAAAGCAGAGCCTAGAAGACCACCAGACTATAGCCTGTTCCTTTGCAAATCTACTGACTAAGTAGTGCAGTGGGAAAAGTTGATTCACTTATAGACTAATATCTTATTTTAAGAATTACAAACATGAAAAAGTGTGAGGAAAGTAGAGGAACTTTCTGTAAAAGCTGTAGCCTGTCAAAACCTTGGGTTTTCATAAATGAACAGGATGTCTTTTTGGCCCATAAGGAGAGCCTTGCAAGGGAGCGGTCTTGGTCAGCACCACAGCTCATTAGTGAGTGCTAACAACCAAAACCATTACAAGGGAAAAGTAGGAGTAGTTGTAAGGATTAGCAATATCTGGGCAGGCAGAACAGAAAGACATATGCAAGTAAAGATGATATGGAAGCCTGGATTTGGGGGAACTTGTGGGTTTCAGGACCTAACATCAAGGGCTTTGGTAACAAGGGAGAGAGGAAGGAAACAATGGGGTTTTGATAAGAAAGAGGGCAAGAGGACATCTGGGACAAAAGGAAATAAATGGGTATTCTAGATTGAGAGTATTTGGGAAAAAGAACAGGCATGAGACATGGGGCTGGGTGTGAGATAAAAAGCACAAAACAAGAGACTTTGTTCTCCTTTACCAGGGAGATCCTAAGCACCTCTGACCAGGATCTTGATTTGAGGATTGGGAGATGCAGATACAGGACTTGGCATGTACAAGATAACCGGTCAACACTGGCTTTTCCTCTTCCTCTTTGTCAATTCCCCTTTCTGGCTGTCAGAAAGATTGTAGTTCAGCCTCCAGTGCTTTTCGGTGCTGTCAATTTTGTGAGTCTGGGTTAAGAAGCCAGTTTCCCAGCCTTTCCCTGTTTCTATTTCATCTCTGCAAGATGTAGATTTATGAGATTGGGTAACAAATGTATTCTATAGCTCTTTCTCATCAATAAGGAACAGGTGAATCTAAAATAATTTGGGATTTCTAACTAGGTCAGGAAAATGAGATTTCTGAATAAGTAGTAAAATATTTTTGTTGAAAAATATCTTAGGTATTTCTGGCTATGAAAATTCTAACAGTATGAAACAATTTAAACAACCTAGAAAATGAAAGAGGTAATTTTTTTTGTTCTTAATGAAGATGATAAATATGCAGTTCAGAGACAAAGTTATTTGAATGATCAGTGTGTTTGCATATACACAGTGGATAAAGGTAGTGAATAAAATAAATTTGAACTAAAACATAACTAGTAACATAACAGTGATTCATTCCCACTTTACTGAGTAAAATGGAACTTTAGAGCAATTTCATTATATGCAGAATTTCAATTTGTGCTTTTTTAAGCATTTGGAATTTTCAGTCTTCTTTACCAGGGTCAAATTCTGATATCTGTATTACCTTCAAAATATCCTCCTACAGAATTCTAATGGCTCAATAGGCATTTGGTTTGACTGAACTATGGTGAAGTCATCATTTAGCCTTAGATTTCAAAATTCACAGTAACTCTCTGAAATAATTAGGTTCCACTGCACTCCAGGCCTTTTTATACTTCCCAACATCTTATGAAAAATTAAAAGGAAGCCCCAGGAATCCCAAATCACAAGACAAAGGTGCTTGATAGCATCCTGGCTAGTAATACCCTAAGCAGAAAGTAACAGAGAACAGACTTAGGTTTATAGCAGAAACGATGATGATTTACTCACTCTGCCATAAAAGTTGTTCTATATAGATATCTGAGAAGTTTTACTAAGATATTTTCCAGGCTTTACATGCCAGCTGAGAAAAATACAAGCATTGAAGCACTGAAAATTCTTAAAAGAATAAAGTCTAAATTGAAATGTTTGGAAAATATTGGTTTAGGCTGTACTGTCACATGGGATAAGAAGCCTAGTTTCACCAGCCAGTATCACTGTGAATTTTGGTTATGCATTGTGTTACCTTTTTCATATTTTGAGAATAAAGAGGGGAAAATATAACCTTGCAGTTATATATGTATATGTGCACACATATAATGGTAATGGTTATATATATGTACAGATATACATATGTACGTACATACATACATATACACCCTGCGTTTTTTTCCTAATTTGTTAGCTAAAAGACAGCCAAGATGTTAATTTTGAATATAAATCCTCACTAGAATGAACTGTCCAAAGCATGGGTTTGTTCACTGTAAGTAGTTGAAAATTTCTTCTGCAAATTGTTCAAGAGCTTTTTTCAGCATTTAGTGATGCTGATGACAAAATATCCTGAGATCAGATCAGACAAAAAAGGCATCGAGTATGTTTGGTCTAAGACCACAGTTCAAGGTATTTTTAAGTTAACATCGTTGCTGAAAGAAGAAATTTCAGCCTCTTGGCCCTTCAGCTTTTCAATGTTTTTGCTGGATTAGTTTTCAGGTGGATCAGATGATACAGAGCAGGAATAAACATGTAATGTGAGGAAGAACCAGACTTCCTCTTTCAGTTTGTGACAGCTTAAATTGTCAGCTGAGTTTGAGAGTCTACCTTTATTTTTCCCTCTGTATGTTGGACACTTGCACAGTCAAAAACGAGTCTGACTCTGATCCCAGGACTAGAAGGGCTTATCCAAAACAAGTTCAAACAAACAGGCCTCAAACAGGCCCACAACTTTGCTCCCTTCTGCCCTCTCCAGCTGCTGCCTGGCATTTTATGTTTGATCCCACCTATATTTCAACAGAGAAAACAGAAGACAGAGGATTATTATATGCAGAGTTCACAGAATATCTTTGACTGCTGGTTGGGACAGTTGTATTTGAACAGTTATTGCTTTGGGCGTCAAAAGAAAAAAAAAACAAGAAGCAAAAAAACAACACGAGAACAGCTTGCACATGACAGAGAGAAATTATGATTTTACTAAATGGAAGGAAACTAAGTTTCTGTGGAGGACAAAACACAACTGTAGGCAATGCACTTACCACAGCAAGTGCATAAAGAAAATTTTCTTCTTGAAATAATTTCAGCTGGAGAGAAAGTGTGTAGAGTAAAATCAAAATAAAAGATAGTTTATATTCATTTGTGAGTAAGAGAAACGCTCCTTTTGTTTGACACAAATCAAGACAACTCAGGCCAAATCTTATGCTTCCTGCATGCCTTTATCATGAACAAAGAAAACTAGAGATATTTTCAAAAGATTTTAAACCAAATGAGTCAATAAGTAGCTGTTAGCCTAATACATAAAAGTGTAAGGCTATTCCAGTACATACTTCTTAACTGCGGTGGATCCGACATGATTTAAAGTTTAGGAAAAGCATCTACTGGGATTATACATAGAAATTTGTATTAGTCAGTGTCCTACCATATTTGACTTTACTGCTGTACTTTGACATTTCCAGTTATGAATACTGACCCACAAATAAAACAATAAAAGAAAATACAAGGATGTGACAATATTTCCATGTTTAATGACAAACAGCTAATATCCCAGTTTGCTTCTGTTTGGATTCTTTTTAAATATTCTATGTGGGACAGATGTCAAAACCTGTTCCAGAACTGAAGAGAGAAAATCCAAACGTCGTCATGAATCTTATCATTAACCCAAATGTAACAATCTTGTCAGTGACCCACTGACCCATTTGATAGTTGTCTGAGGTCATAGCACATAGATGTCTCCAGTTCTGTTGTCACAAGTGCATCTAGTACATGTATCAGCGGCAGCAAGTTGTCATCTTGTAAAAGAGCCAATCATGCAGCTGGATTCCCTCTCCACTTATAAAAGACCACACTCTTCAAGACAATATGAATCACATCCTTACTATCCTCCCTAAACTTCAATTGCTTATCGATTGTAAAATGTTTTATTTCTATCTGAATGTCATTCTCCTCTTCTGTAAGCATGCCAAATAGATAAACTGACATTATTTGATATGGAGAAAGTTTCATTCCAGACAGGAAGAGAAGACTGTACTCCATAACTATCAAGGAGGGACAAATGAAGCCTGTGGTCACAAAATTATAATTGTTTTTATTGCGGGTTGGGGGCCTGGAGGGTTTTTTGCTACTTTGTTACTTTTTTTAGAGGCTCTGAGTCTCTTGAATTATGCATGAATTCTGATTCTTGTGTCTAACCATGAAAATCTAGGATTTTTCTCACCAGGACACGATGGAGACTGTTGAGGAGATATTGAGTGTAACAATAGAAACATGGCAGGAAAGAATGGATCAATTAAAACTTAAATCTGTATAAATCTTTATTCAAATGATTCAGTAATTTCAGATTTATCATTGAGCAGAATGCTTTTTAAAGAGCAATTTCTGGCTTTACTGACTTCAAAATTTTAAATCCTTTTTTTTTTTTTGTATCACCTAATTTTGGAGTCATGCAAGTTCAAGATTATTTTGGCTTTAATCTTTTAGAAAAGACTATTTAAAATTTTTCTGATCACATTGAGGTGTGATTTGTATGCTTTTAAAGACCCAGAAACCTCACAACAAATGAAAAGAAGTGAAATACAGTATTTTAGTTTTATTATTTTTCAGCTAATCCCAAGATTTTGAGGAACATATGGATGATTTTCTAACATTTAGAGTTGTTAGTATGTGTACCTGTATTGGTATTTATATTGATTCCCACACTATAATAACATGATTTTCAATAAGATTGTTCCTGCTCTACACAAAAATATCTGTGAGAATAAGATATTTCCATATTAAAATATGCTAAAAATTATGAATATGAAATATTTTCACAAAGACTAATGAAAATATGAATATTGGAAGTGCACATGGAGCCTTGGGTTAGCAAGATGTTGTCCATACAGCATAATACAGAACTTAATTTAGAAACATCTGATTCTGTATAAGTACTAACTACGGGACCTGGATTAAATACCTCACCTCGTGCAATGTGAGTGACATGGTAAGCTCCTTTTAGTAATACAGTATATAGCAATGTTTTAACAAATTTGTCTTCAAATCAGCTTCTTTATTGGATTTCCAAAACTGTGTTAGTGGAGTAATCTCCAAATCTCTGTTGGAAATCAATGGTATTTGGGCACCTGTCTTCCTTCTAGACATTTGACAATTGCAATGTTAAAGAGTAAATATTCTTCCTCTGCGATGTATAACAACTGTTTTAGAATGTAAGCTCCATGGGGCAGGGACTTCTTCATCATAGGTGCTTGAACAGAAGCTACTATAATATTTCAGATGCTATTGACATATAAATAACTGTGAACTAATATGCAACAATCTTAGAACAGTTTCATATTAAGTATAAATTAATTATCAAAATAAGTGTTTCTTTAAATAAACCCCCAAAGTATCTTCAGAAATATAAAACAACAAACATGGTCTGCATGGTTTTTGCTTAATGGTAAAGTACAAACCCTTGATAAATGCGATAAATAGAAGCTGATGTGAAAAAATGAATACACTTTATCCTAAGGCTGTGCTCCTGAGATTCTAACAGTTCAAATACAATTTCCTGTAAGTACCTCTGAATTTAAAATATGTTCCATATTTTGCATCCTATAAAAATGGAGCTCTTTTAAGTTATATTCAAATAGGGATATAACAAAAGAATTACATAATTCAGAATAGGTCTTTTTTACTCACATGACAAGAGAACAATTTCAAAATAAACATCTGCAACTTTTCTCCAAATGTACCATTGACCAGACATATTTAGATACCAGTTTCTCAGTATCATTCAGCAAATAAGTTACTACAGCCCACAATATTTTTATTTCAACATAATTGTATTAAAATAAACAGAGTAGTTGTATACTAAGCCATTTCTGGTAATGTGATAGATATTGAAACCAGAGGGGTACCATAGAAGCTTTTCATTTTTCGTGTTTTCTTTTGCTTGTTGTTGAATGCTGGCTTTTTTGAGAATGTATAAATTCCATGTGATAGTGTCCTTTAAGTCGTGAAATTTTTGTATAAATGTGTGTTATAACATTCTGTTTGTTATTTCACAGTATTGATTTCCATTAGCAATGAGAAACATTTCAAACTCGGTTAAAGGTACTAATATTTCATTTGTAAATCACAGCTTGGCTTGTGTGCACAAAAGCCTCATATTAGAAATGTGTTCATCTTCTTCATTAGCAAGGGATATCAATTATGAATATCTTTATGCAATAAGAGTGAGTGCACAGACCTTTATTGTGCTGAAGTAAGAATGAAACCAGCAACAAGTGAATGTATTTTATATATTTATATATTTATTTATTTATTTATTTATACCATACAGGCTTACATTTTTGTAGAAAAATAGTATGTAGTTTAAACAGGAATGAATCAATAGACTGCTCTAATAACAAAAAGACACATGCTTTCATACAACTGGTACTATCAGTTCATGTTGTGCCCTTAGAAATATGCAATACATGTAGCCTGTCCCTTTACACCTCCAGGGGAAACATATGACCCATTAACTTCATTGATAGGAGATACCAGAATTTAACTGAAGGTGCATATTAACGTCAGCCCCATTCCTGAACACAGTGCATGTAGTCATGAAGTGGGCAATACTCCCCTTGAAGTCACTGGGAAAATTTTTTATTGACTGTAAAAGAAGCAGAGGTAAGACCATGCTCAACAATTTACAAAAGCTCACACCTAATGACGAAGTTGTAAGTAGCTTACTTTTTTTTCTTCTAAACAAAATTAACATGTTGCCATGGTACCCATGAGGAATCCTATGGTTCTACTTCAGGCAAACTCCCGTTTTTCTGAGTAACAGATGAGCAAGGACCATAGGAACTAGCCCCGTGGTTTCTTGTACTTGTCATCCACCCATGTAAATCTGCATAACACTATTGTTTCAGTGGCACATGTTGGTTTTTCTGATAAAAATCTAAGTCACACTCTTACAAACAGACTATATTTAACATTAAAATGCCCCCTAACTGAAAAATATCTCAGATAGCTCTCATTTTACAAATGTCATAGTTATTTCAGCAAAAAGCCATCTTACATTAAAAATAATACTTTTTGTAATTATTACAAATTATTGGTCCAAACAGGTGAGATCCAGTGAAGACTCTCCCTTTCCTAACTGTCTTATTTGTTATTTTACTGCAGTATATTCATTCATATACCTTGATATCATTTTTTACAATGAAAGAAATTTTAATAATGAATTTTTTCAGCACTACATTTTGAACCCCATTAGTATTCACATTGTGTGAACTTTGCAATATAGATTAAACTACACACTTGTTTGAAATATTCTGACAGTCCTTAGGACCACCTCAGTTTGTACATCGCTTCCTTCTTTCTGGCCAGGAAGAAAACATTAAAGATTATATAAAGCAGCTTTTATACCATTCATATGAAATCCTTATATTTGTCTTTCCAGGTCCTGAAGGGTTTTCCAGAATGCCTACAAGCTGACATTTGTCTGCACCTCAACCAAAATTTGCTTCAGAATTGCAAAGCTTTCCGGGGAGCCAGTAAAGGCTGCCTTCGAGCTTTGGCTATGAAATTTAAGACAACACACGCACCTCCTGGAGACACTTTAGTGCACTGTGGAGATGTTCTCACCGCTCTCTACTTTGTGTCAAGGGGCTCCATTGAAATCCTTAAGAGTGACATTGTTGTAGCCATTCTTGGTAAGCAGATTACTACAACACATGTTAGAAGAGGCAGGGGACTGAAAAGAAATGTCCATTGTTGTTCCTGGGGTAGGAGATTTGTGAATCTTTTAGTCACTGTTATTTAAAATCAAGTTGCTGGATAATTTGTTCAGGAGCAAAGTCTACCATACTCCAAGAATTCATGGGGACCAAAGAGCCGAAGACATCTAATATATAAAAGCAGGAGTGAGGCAGGCTTTTCCCTAAGTAGGTGGTAAACTGCAAGTTGAGGCAAGCAGATTTCAGGTTACTCCAGTCCTGATTATGTTGCATCAACCAAGTTTGTGGACAGCCTTTTCTTGAACTGCTAGGAAAGAATATGAGGGTACTGAGACACATAGACTCCATATGTTAACTGGAGGAAAACATGGACCTAATTTAGATATTCAAAGTGTCTTCTGGAGGCTTTCAGAAGAGTCTGCTTCTGCCYGCTGGGTATATAGAAAAGGAGGAGAATAACAGATTAATCTGATATAGATCTGGTATAGACTGGTACTTAAGTTTAACAACACTTAATAACACTTATTTAACTCATATTTCTAGTCAACATGTTCTTGTTTGTGTTGCATGGTGGGATCATTTGTTTTCTTACCAACCTCACAGTTATCCTATGAAGAGTGGCTCAGAACAATGATCTGTTCAGCCAGGAGCTCCTCCCCAGCCACTGATGGCTTCTATTAGTCTCCATCCTTGGAGATATTCAAATGCCGTCTGGACATGATCCTGGGCAACGTGTTCTAGGTGATCCTGCTTGCTCRGGGGGATTGGACTAGATGATCTCTAGAGATCCCTTCCAACCTCAACTATTCTACGATTCTGTGATATAGAACTATGGAGAATTTATTAGCTATAGCAATTTTAAAAGAAAAATAACTAAAACCATTGCTATTGCAATTTCAAAAGAAAAATAACTAAAACCATTACTAAACAAGATTGCTGATTTGTTACTTCAATTTAATATCAGGTGATAATTGAACAGATGAGCAAGGATTTTGCTATACTGAAAGACAGAACAGCTATAACATCATTAAGATGTTCTCCTTTCTATTTATTATCCACTGTGGGAACTTACAGGTGGAAAAGTAGCTGAAGCAACATGTGGACTGGTAACAATATGTTGCTATTAATCGACTTGTGACTGATTATTCCGCTAGTACTTTGCAGGGTAGATACGTGAGCAGAAATGCAAAGGTGTGCCTGCTGTTATCCTTCCCTGGGTTAAGACAGTGTTATCAAGATAATTTGTCAACTCATACTGTTGCAACTCATCAGCTGGGCCAGCTTTAGGTGCAGGCAAAGTAGGGAGAATTCAAGTATAACACTATGAAGTTTTTACTTACCTGTATGAGTGTCTTCCCCTGATTGTGAACAGTGTGGTCCATCAAGGATTTCATCTCTTACATCAAACACATGTAAATGACTGTAGTACTAACAGTTGAGAAAATTTGACAGGTTCATGAATTCATGAATTTCTTCCTGGACTGAAGGTGCAGACCAGTCAAGTTTTGCATGTTATGCACATAAGATCCTTGGGCTCCTCTCACACTGCATGGCTGTAGCAGCAGAACCCCAGGCATTGGCAGTACAATGCCGCTGCCTCTCTTCCAGCCCACAGCTCCTGAGACCACTTCCCTGCAGAGCAGGGGTCCAGAGTGGGAGAGAGGCAGTCATGTATGATTGCAACTGAAGGGAACTGCAATGTGGGCCCACATCTTTTGAATGACCCGTGAGGCAGGAGCCTGCCTCCTGGCTGGCTCCAATCAATGAGTCTGTGGTATTGTGAAGAATCTGTTAAAAAAGAATGGAAGATGATACAAATAAAAACTAGCCTGCAAAAATACCGCACAGAATCTTAACAAAGATTATCAATACTTAGCTAAATATTTTTAATTATTTTTTCTTACTGAAAAACCTGCATGGAAATGGACATTGAAAACTCTCGATGCTTTGTTCTCTGTGGGGGAAAAGAGTTCAGTCCCACAGAAGTAGCAAGGACAGTTTCTACCCTGAACAGGTATTCAACTTCATTGCAGAAGTCAGGGGTTCTGAGAAATGTTGTCCCCCTTTTTGTCTCCCAGTTTTCCTAAACTCATCTGCTGATGAGTAAGATCTGATTAATACTGACCTGACAGAAGTAATTCTGTGTCAAATCCTTAGGACAAATGATGACTGTGGACCTAGTAGAATCTACCACCTCTTTCAGTGGCTATAATATAAAAATATATAACATATAAAAATATGTCAGAGTAGTCATATTACAAAGAAGGTGCTATATGCCTTGGATAGGGACTCCTACATTCATAAACACTAAGAACAGAAGGACTATTAGATTATCTTGGCTAACCTCTGTTATATAACAGACTCCTGTTACTTTTCATACCTTTAACTATCTGTTGTGTCTAATGGACTGTGTTTAATGAAAGCAAAATGTTCAGAAAAGGAATGAGTTTTGATCTGAAGACATAACAAGATGAAAAAGTGATCACTTTTCTTGGCAGTTTATTTCCATGGTTAATCACTTTTATTGTTAAAAATGTGTGCTTTATTTCCAGTATGAAATTATCCTACTTCAATTTCTTCCCATTGGTTCTTGCTGTGCATTCCTCATTATATTCTAGAGGCATTTAGTACCCAGTAATTTTTCATCTCTGTAAGGATGTGTGCAATATAATCAAGTTAACCTCTTCATCTTTCTTTTGATAAGCTGAACAGACTGTGCTCTTTAAGATCCTCACTGTAAGTCATCCTTTCAGCTCTTGAGTTATTTTTTGCACCTCTCAGTTGCTTCCTTATCCAATTCTCAACTTCCTTTTAAAAAAAATGGAGAAACTAGAACTACTTGCAATAATCTAGTATAAAACCGCAAACATTTAACAGCGAGGCAAAATCACCTCTGTATCCTTCCTCGCTGGTCTATTGCTGCTTGGTTGCTATGACCACTAGTCTTTGCCATCAGTGCTTTCCCAGGCACAGCCCCCCAACTTTGCAGGTATACCCTGCAACCCTTGGTTTAAAGGATAGTTTGTGCTCATCTGTGTCTGGGGCTGCTCTGCATTTATGAAGGTTAGGTGCAGATTTGGGGAAAACAAGCAATTAAATAATGATAAGAATTCTAGCAAATAGGTACTGTGAACGTGTCAACTCTGACAGAAGAGTTGTAAAAGTATCAAAATAAAAGCAGCTATGTTTGATGAGCATCTTCAAAACAACTTTCTTAATGAAATAAAATTCCAGGACAGACTGAAGTCTGGGACTCTACTGAAATACAGAAATTACGTCTTCGTCATCATAAGAATATGACTTAAATTAAAAAAAAATACTTTTACAAGAAAGTACAGAGGAGACTGCTCTAGGCGTGCTGTTTTAGCAGAACTGAAGAAAAACTGTAACCAAGCTAGATTTTCCTTTCACTTAGTCCAGTTATATGCCTACGCAATTTCACTGATTTTAATAATACTACTTTTGATTTGCACCAATATATGTACTATGATAATTAGATTGTATCACTTCATGTAAAATCAAGTATTCTGAGTCACTATCATAAAGAAATACATCATTCAATTTAATGGCTTTCTGATATTTAAAATAATAATCTCCTTCTAATTTTCTTTCTGCAGGAAAAAATGATATTTTTGGAGAGATGGTACATCTTTATGCAAAACCAGGAAAATCGAATGCAGATGTGAGAGCTTTAACATACTGTGACTTGCATAAGATCCAACGAGAAGACCTACTAGAAGTTTTGGATATGTACCCTGAATTTTCTGATCTCTTCCTCACCAATCTAGAACTGACTTTTAATCTGAGAGATGAAAGTGCAAAGGTACATTTTTTTTCTGTAATACTGGCCAGAATCTATACCAAGTAACAAAACTTGAAAATAGCATTTGAAAAACCAAGGTTAGAAAAATTAAAAGCAAAAAGCCCTAGGCCAAATCCTATTTTTAAAAAATAACCTCACCGGATTGCTCCTACTGAAGTCAGTTAAACTCAGCAGAAGTCAATGAAATGATTCAGATAATGTTAATCTAAAAGGATTTGGTTCTATATTTAAATAGTATTAAAGTTTCAGCCAGGGGGATTTTGAATGTTTTGTTTAAGCCGTGGAAAATATGTTTTTTTCAGTAAGTGTGACTATAACTTAGGTCACCGCAAGGGGAACTTTTGACACTAAATATAATTGTACAATCATAAAATAAACATCAAGCAGATTATTCAGATCCATTCTGTGTCTAACAATACAGAATATGTAATTGCCTTTCAAACCTGAATTTTTAATTCTCTTATCTTGGCCTGCACCCTACCTGCCAGGGGACTAAAAGCATACAAGGGACATTTCAAAGTTTCACTCACTGTTAGCCCCGTACTTTCCTCACTCTTCCAGTCTGCAGGGATTTCTTGGTCTCTTCTTCCCACAGTGACTCCCATAAATGTCCTCTTTTGCCCAGAATGTGCCTCCAAGAAAGTAAAAAAAATTTGTAGCATCACTAGTGCCTCCTTCTCTCAGACTGCTGGAGTCAGTCTGAATTGGGAAAGCAGAGGGAGGTTGGCCAGAAGGGGAGAGTGCTGGACACAGGAGGGGGGAAGGCTATTGCCCAGCTAATGCTAATGGGGCTCTGTCTCTAGAAAGTTGCAGGGTACACAAGCACTGGCCACCAAACATGGACTACATCACTCACAGAATGGGTAGTTTATATTTCATTATTTCTGAGCTATTGCCATTTTGTGGTTTTATGCCATACTTTGAAGGAAAAATGAACAGAGATTCAGTGAGAAGGAACTAACGTAATTTGGCCTCAAAGGCCTCCTGAGAAACAAAGAGACAAAGAACTGTAAGCTTTCGACTGTAAATGACAGGAACATTTTTGTTAATCATGTGTAGATCTTTAGTTTAAAAAATTAAAATAGATGTAACTACTGACCATAAATTTCATTTCTTTTTATGTTGAGCCTTTTTTCATAAAAGGTTGTTCTGAACATAAAAGACCAGTTCTATTCTTTATTTTAAAACATATCCTTTTGTGTTTGTTGAAAAGGTCATCATTATTAATTATACATTAAATACAATATGATGAATTAATACTGTAGTGATAAATTTAAGCTAAAACTGAAAGTCCACATATTTGAAAAATCTTTGAGGATAAATTTGTATCAATGACTTTGGTGTTCTGAACAATGATTCCCTGAAATTACATTGTCATCAATGTTTCATCATTATTATTTCTTAAGATCAGAGAAAATTGAAATGAAATTCCATCTATCTTTTGTGTCGTGATGTAGAGTAAACAAAGACTGTCCTCCCTGCTCATGTCCATTAGAAATTTTTCCATTTTTATTTCTTACTGCTTTACCAACCAGCAAGAAAATATGACTAGACTTCACAGACACAGGGAGGACAGGTTGACCCATGCCTCTGTACTTGCAGAATAACAGCTTTCACTAGCAGTTCCATTTGCCTTCAACTGATACTGTAATCCTCAAAATCTTCCCCGAAAAGAAGTGATGAGCACATTCTGGTTTTTGAAGCATCACGCAGATCCAGATTTTTTAACTGAATAATAGGTACATCTGCCTGAACATCTGTTCCTGTCTTCCTTTATTTATGTAAAGTACCTTTTCCCTTCTTCAGTTATTCTACCAATGGGCCATCACTGAAGCATCTTACCCACCAGAATTACAAGGGGGGGAAGAGAGAAAGACAAAAACATTTCCCACTCCTTTTCCTCTACCCTTCTCCCACATGCAAATCTGCTTACTTGATAGGTATGGGAAACCTCACTAACACAGGGAAGGGAAGTAGGCTGAAGCCAGTGCAGTGGGCGTGTGCACAAAGAGCACAACTGGCATTTTATCTGCTTATTTGCAGAATTTCTCAGTGTTAAAATAAGTAGAAAGAAGAGTTAAATGCATCTTGTACAACAAAAAGCACATCCATCTTCTAATACAATGGATAAAAAAGACACCATTGTGTTTAGCTATGGAAATACTATCTGAATGTACTGAATCAGATAGCGAGGAAGGGAGGGTCTAGAAAGATAAAAATAATGAGGGTAAAATGCCTGGTGTTTATCAACCTTATAGTTATTATTGTAAAATGTAACCTTTATAATCATTACCATGTAATTAAACATGAAATCTAATTACAATCAGTTACCATATTACTGCCTGCAATAATACACATTCTCTGTGAGAGGTTATTTAGGTTTTTTTTCATTTAACTTCTCTAAGCTTACTTATCCCACATCTGTGCAAATTTCTGGAGGCTGATAACATATGTCTGTATGTAAACTTATCTATCTGGATACTTTTCTTTCACCATCAGGTGGTGACATTGCCAGATTTACTAAATCTGCGTGATCATTTTAATGTTAGCACTGAGCAGTAGCATTAGTTGGGGGGAGGGGAAGTGGATGCAGACTGACTTGTGTAATATTATTGCCTTACTCTAAAGCTTGACTGATTAACAGTCAATCACCTATTGAAAACCTGCTCTCTTTAGATGGGACTAATCTGTCATTATGTTTCATATTTCATTAATCAAGTCTGACCTCGTAATAAGATCACAAACTACTAATGATTTGGATGGAGATAACTGCAAACTACGAAGACGGAAATTGTCCTTTCAAAGTGAAATAGAGAAAGGTAATTAACTTCATTTCTTACATTAGACAGCACTGCTACATTATTCATTGGTATTTCACTTGGTAATATTGGGTACATTAGGGTCCCATGTTGGCTATTACTGTAGCAGCTCTTGAGAATCCTGCTGAGCAGCAAAAACATTCTGTGCATTTTCCCTTACACAGCTATATATGGCTGGAGGATATCAGCTTCACCTTCCCAAAACTTCACAACTGTCAGTGTAGAGCTGTTCAGACATTCATCTACCTTGTTGCCCTTGATATATATAAATATATACTTGTATATATGCTTATTATCTCTTAAACAATAACCATTTCCTGAAACACAGTATTTTAAAATATTTGGAGAAGCTAGTCTACTGGATTATTTATTAGCAGTGTTAACTTCAACATGCTTTGTTGAACTTTTGAACTTGATGCTAGGTAGTGTTTCTCCTGGAATTAAAATATTTTGTTTTCAGGACACAGTAGATTCACTGTAGTCGGATTTTGATTCATTTGACAATGTGTAAATGGTTGTCCTGGCAAGAGTTCAGGTAGCATTTTCTGTGCTTACATTCACCTTAGAGGCTTTTGGGAGTAATCCAAATGAAGGGAAACTTCAGTGAAATATTAAATCATGTCACCAGTATTCAGCACTTCTAAATACCAGGGACTGTAGATAGTAGCTGCGGTCAGACAGCAATAATCATGAAGACAGCTAAATTGACACTCACAAGTTTTTCATTTTTATGTGGGGAAAATAAAATTCCTTCAATAATTTTATACTTTTATGGCCAAATGATTTGTCTGACAAATTACTGTTTCTGGTATGCCTGTCTTTCATATTCCATAGTTAAACCCCAATCCTATGTGCAACACAATACCAATTTCAGAGCTGCAGAATAGCTGATAATAAATGAGAACACTTTTACAGGTACATAGCAGGTATAATGGTGCATGAAGGAAAGCTTTAATCCAGAGTGTGGCTACTCAGAACAATGACATTGCCTGTTTGATCAAGGAAGCATCTTTAGGGCAGGAAGCCAAGAGTGACAACAAATCTGTCAGGAAAATGTCCCCATGAAATATTCAATCTGCTCTTCACAAAGAATCTGTTGACAGAGGTGCCTTGCCTGAATAACCTTCACATTCCTTATGAGAAAACATATGCTGCCACCTAGACAAGATGGAAGTGATCCTCCATGCTGTGCCTGCTGCAGAATTACAAATATGCTGCTCAGGTGTCAGTGTGGTGCCAACCCCCTCTCCCCGCCCTGCCTCGGCTTTTATGGTTCTTGCCCACCAGATTACACTGAACAGCCTCTTGGTGGCATTTATTTACATTACTTTCAAAAGAATATAATTTCCCACAGTTTTGTCTTTGCAAAAAACTTGAGGACTGGGGAAGAAAAAACAAGACTGACAACCATCTCCATCCTGGTAGTCACTGTATAGTATCTGGTAACCTTTGAGTTAGACAGGAGTGAGGTACATTGCTAGTCCATCTGTGGAGAAGATGCAATCATGAGAAGTGAGGTTAGCCAAGGATTAAAGTACAATTTTAGCCCACGGGCTTACTGCCCCTCTCTGGTCCCTGTTCTCTGTATATTCCCATAGCTACAGCAGACACCTGGTAGGTTTGAATTCCTTCTGTGTTGCTTTTCTGTGGCCCATCCCACATCCTGTATGAGACTGTAGACTACCAGTGTTACTACTGGGTTGTACTGTTCCATTGATTTCAACACTTATTATACACAGGAGGGAGCTATGTCATATTTTGATACATTGCAATTAGACTATAATTGACAAATATTTGGGGATGACCCCGCAGAGTGCCTCAGAAGAATCAGAGTAGTAAAGACCTAGTTCCACTGTTCCTAGTGAACACCTAACTGGCAAAGGCATTTCTGATCAGAGTATTCTTACACTCAAATTTAGAAAATTGTCATATGATGGCTTTTAACAATCGTATTTTGATTTCAGGACTACRATTTCAAAGGACTACAGACACCCAGCATTCTTACTTTTAGGTAGTGAGTTTTATATCTCACTACATTTTTATAGATTTCTAGTTATTTTGTTTCTGGCATGCTGTAGAAGTTACATTTTTATCACTATAATCAAAATCTTACAGATGGAATTTTTTTTTCCTTATAAAATGGTCTTCCTGCTAGCGTTCTTTACTTTCAGCCATTGACCTACTAACACATTACACAGTTTGGGATTGTATTGTTTCCATCTTTAGTGTGATCATGAGTGATTTTCTCCCTTTTGGAGTGCTAAAAATGGGACTGTGTTATCTCAGCCTTTAGTTCATGCTAGCCTGATTTGGACCTTGTTGCCATGGTAACTCTTCCTGCAGGAGTTTTATCAGGGGTTAAACAAAATCAACACAGCTTTCTGTTATGCATCTGCAGTTAGTACCACTTCTTTTCCAGCTCCAAGTAAGACTTTCTCACTCCACCTGTATGTATTTCCACATTTCTTACCTGTGTCAACACAAATTTCTCTTAGCTAGTATATTGGGCTCTGCCATAACATGGTTTTAAAGGCTCTGTGTGGTGCAAGGCTGCCTGAGGGGCCAGCTTGCTCTCTAGTTTCCAGAAAGGATTGCAATACTATCAGGGGTCTCCTGCAAAAATTAACAGGTACACTACGTAGCAGCTTATCTCTGTTCTTGCCCAAAAGAAATTCATTGCAGGCCTTTTGAAATAATGGATGATATTCGTTGCACAGGTGCAGGTGCAGCTTTAGCCAGTTGCCATAGATGCTTGACAGTCAGCCAAGAAATTCTCTCTGTAACTACTTGAAATAAGCAGTACTCTTGGCTGACGCTTCCAAACAAAGCTTTCAGCTGGGTTGGTGAGTTGGTCTCCTGCTAACAACTGAGGGACAATGAGCTGCTCCATCTACGTTCAATTGCCTCTTTTAACAGTGCAGGACACAATCCTCTCTTCCCCATTCCTCGTTTTCCTTTAGCAGTTCTATAAGAGTTAGCTCAGTTCAAGGGCAATATATAAAGGCAAGATGTTTTGTTAGCTCCACTAGTTCTGAATGCAGATCTCTTTTTCCATGAAGAACAGGCCATCATTAGAATTGGTTTCATCAGCATGAAATCCAAACATATAGGTGAAAAAAATACAGAAGTCACAGTCAGAATGTCACCCAAGCAATGTAAACTCAATGAGATGAGGGCTTTGAAAAGACTTCTCTGGAATTCAAGCATTTTGCTAGCATTTTGTTTAACTTTTTGTTAATGTTGGCTCTAGAAATGCCACTGTCTTGGGACAGTTCCACTGTCCAGTTATCCTCATGAAAGGATATTCTTTGCATTTATCTTTAATTCTTGTGACCCTTAGCTGAAAACTATCAAAACTCTGCATCTGTTCTGAGCACTCACACATAATTCCCGTGAACCCCTAGAGGCAGTCAGATATGAAATCCGTACCCAGGAGAAAGCTGATTTGGGGCTACACAGGTTATCTAGTCAAATCAGAACCCTTTGTCTTTTGACAGAGTATATAAAATACTTCCATCACATCCAGGATAATTAAAAAACTGGCAAATAAGTCCATGCAGACATACTAACTGGGAATGTAATGATGAACTCATTGAAATAAATCCTTACTCTGGATTTCAGCTGTAATCCAAAGACAAGAACATCATCCACAGACTCTAGCTAAGAGGATAATAAGAACCCCCATGGAGTTATATTGTTATATTAGTAACCATAAATTCAGGTAGCTGGTGATACTTGATCTTTAACTCCCTTGCCTGCTGGCCAGGGAACTGATAACAAGGCATTTTCATTTCCTTGGATTTGATTTTAAAAGTTCACAAAAAAAAGTTCTTCTGAAATCCCATTACCCAGTTCATTACATGTGCTTGCCCATGTTGACATAGACAAAGTGGGATATAAAATGCATTTTGCAATGTTTAGTTTTAAGCATACTGTTAAGTAAGTAAACTTATATAGGTACTAGATCTTAATTTAAAGAGTTATGTCCAGCTTCCTGACCAGACTTTCCCAAAAGTCTCTATTGATCCATTCTCAATGTAACCACAGAAGCCAGAGCTCTAAGCTTGTGACTCAATCTTGATTAGTATAGCTGTCTTAAGTGTGTCGGGTATGTAGGTATTATCCAGGCTAAGAAGCCAAACAATATTAATATAGTGTTATTACATAAGATATCCAGAAGCCACGGCTGACAATATAGAATGCAAGGAAATTTTTCAGGAGCTGATTTCTCCTGCCTAGAAGTATGAGGTCAAGTAGTTCTGAGAGACTGGGGAAATATCTGGCTTTATCTACATAGCAGCTACCACGCTTTCTCCCATCCTTGTCCCCTTACCCAAGTTTATATCTTTAAATGCTTACTTTGGGAATAGATGACTCATTCAGTCACTGTGATCTGTGTTCCCAGAAGGAAAGTAGAGTAAGAATCTGGGCAAAAAATTGAAGGTCTTCCTTAACGCTGTTAAACCATTAGTATTATGCTAATGGAGCCTACTTGGGCTTTATTAGAAAAGAGTTTTAGTGTTCAGCCACAGTGTCCGGTAGTTAACTGTCCAGGTTAAAAAAATCCAGGCAGGCAGCATATGGCCAGAATCAAGATTTCATTCCCCTGAAATCTTAGCTTCAGCATGAAACTGCTGACAAAAAGTATATGGTCATCTGAGAGCCCATCACTGCAGTTTTCCATCTGCTGCTATTATTGTTATTGTTGTTACCACAGTGCCTAGGAGGCACCTCAGGGAGCTTCTATAAGAGTCTTGTTTCCAGGAGTCACTCCCAGGGAAGCTGTTTCCAGAGGCCAGATCTGATAGAAATGGTGTATGCAGTCACACATACTAGTAGCCATCCTGTGAAAAAAAGTAATAATAATCTTACTGTGAAATCTGTGTTCCTCTTAAAGAAGGGAATTCAAAACTTGATAGAAGAACTTCTTTGGCCTTTGCTCTGCATACCTTTTTAGGTGCATGTTTATATTTTTTTGTTTCTTATTTTTTTAGTATGACATTATTTCCTGAAGTATAAATCAAGAATTGTTCTTACATTATTATCTAATTAACAACAAAGTTGATGAGAGAAGAGTCTGTCACTTGCTCCCTAACTTACTTCATTGTACTAAAAATAGCACAAAGGAATAAATGAAGGATTGCGTGTTCACTTTAACTTTGAAATTCCTGGCTTTTTAAATATGTCTGTCAAATTCAGTTATTCAAAACTATTCAAAACTTATTTTAGTCCATTTAAAAAAAGGATCATGGATCCTTATGTAAAGATTATCCAGTCGTTAGTTCAGGATGGTGGAGGGAAGCTTCAGTATCTTCTCCTGTTTCCTGTTTCCAGAATCACCCAAACCTTCATGGCCCAGAGATGAAACACACCAAAGGACACATGAACTTACCCAAACTCTCACACACAGCAGTGAGACAGAGCGGTGACTCAGGCAACTCTCCACCACAGTTCAGTTCTTCCTCTGTCACTATCCAACCTACTAGAACCTTTCAGGGAAATTGCCAGGACTTGCTATAACACTGGAATTTCACTAGCCTCTATCTTAAGGTTCCCTGGTAAAGACTTAGGAATTCCCAAAGTATGAGTGAAAATGCACTTTGGAATTAAAGGTTTCTTCTACCGTTAAAATTAGCCACAGAAAAAATAAGAGTTTTAAGCATTTTTACTAATGAGAGGAGAAAATTTTTGACTTTCCTAAAATACCACCAGAAACCCACTTTTTGTAGGAATAGGAACAATCATCTTCCTGAATTAGCTTTTAGACAGACTTCATTTTTCCTTGGTGTTAGCCAAATATCACACAAAGATGTGACAGTACGCTTTGCAGTTAAGTAGGGGGTCCTAAAGATGGATGGGAAATGTGAAGGGGCCCTTAACAAGTAAAAGTGAGGAAAAAGGAGGAAAAAATGTGCTAAGAATATAGGGAAATCCTCACTCCAGGTGTCAGGAGCCATTTTAAGTCCTTGGAATTGTTTTAAATGTTGAGGTCTAAGAGCCTGTTTAAAATATTTCTATGACATCTATTGCACCTAGATGCTGAACAAGACATTTAGAGACATGAATCCATGTTCCTGGTGGATTTTTAGATAAATTCTTTCCACCAGCTCAAGAAATGTCTCCAGAAATGTGTGTGTGTTTTTAAGAGCTTTTATCTCTGTCATGGCAGATATAAGCTGCAAAACAAAAGAGGTTATTCCTCAAGTGTTCTAAAAATGACAAAGCTTTGATTTAACTGTGTCTGAAGATTGTTTTTAAGTCAAAAAATCTGTGATGGAAAGAATCTATTTTCATTTATCCTTCATTTTACTTGAGCTTTGTTGGGTATTATGCTGCAGAAGAGCGTAACTGCATGGGAAGTTCACAGAAGGAAAAATGACAGTAATGTATCCAGTCCTCATCTTACCATAAAAGTCTGGCACCATTGCTGAATTAAATTATTGAGTATGTGATGACTTCAGGGTTCCTCATATTTCTCATTTTTATTTCTAATATTTAGAATCTTGTACTCCTCAAACATGAAGCAATTTCTTTAGCACTGACTAGGCACTGTGTGCTTCACTACTTCCTCTGATTATGACTAAAAGCTGCAAATTTAACTTTCCACATTTAAAAGTAAATTTTAGTATTCTCAGCATTGTATTAGAATACTATATAATTATTTAGATCAACAAAAGCAAATAAAGTGTATGTGAAAGGCAGCATTTATTCCTAGTTATCGCATTATGCTGAGCATTTTTAGTTTAGCATATGTGATATAGAAAAAGTTTTCCTGTTCAGAGACATTTGCTATACAAAGTACACCACAGATATTAACAGTGCAATTTCAGACACTTAACTTCTGAATTTGCAGTTTATTTTCAAAACTTTAGAGCCAGTTACTTTTCCTGACAATAACCAATTTCTGGTTTTGCAACTGTGACCCTCTGGGGAATATTTAGATTATGAACTTCTCTGGCTATTCAATAGACATTTTGTACAGCTCTCAGACTACTTTTGTTTTCTCATGCACACAGAATTTGTGATTTTACCATACAGCTTTCATGCATTAAAACATATCCAAAGAGCAGGTAATTTTCTAGTGGTAACAATACTTACACATTCTGTTAAATTGAACAGTGCTATAATCTTCAACCATGTTTCACTGACGAGTCAGAAAAGCCATCATATTTAGCAATGTACTCCATGACAATCAGGTTCAACTAAGTATGAAACAAAGAAAAAGTAGTAGGAACATCTAAATTAGCTGCTTAGGACTCCTAAAATCCCTGATAAGCATTCTATAGAGTAGTTTAACCTGCATACAACCTGAATGGCCTTCTGTGTAATCACATTGCATTATATACTAGGCTCCACAGAACCAATATTTTTTGTTGTCACATAAATATCATGCATCAACTATATTGTTCTTTTCCCACTAAGTGAAAAGCAGTGATTGCAGGAGTTAGGATTCTCATTTTCCATGACTGATTTTAGGCTGCTCCTTATCTATATCAAGCAGTCATCTACACTTCCTGACAATATGGTGGGGAACATACGCATGGTTTGAACAGCACCGCTCAAATTATTTTTCGACATTTTTGAGATTTTGCACTTTCTCAACCCTGTTCATGGCATCATATGTAATGTCCTACCTGAAATGCTTGGTCACTGACTTTTCACTCTGAGTATTCGACGCTGTTGATGCATGAGTGGGCACATAAGTCATTTTTCTGCTATCTGACAAAGCAACTGACATTTTTAAATTAAAGAACAGCTAACAAATACTCTTGCTCACTAGCAAATACTTTGTTCATGTGTAGGAAAGAGAGCTCAACCATCTCAGGAACATCTGTGAATATCAGGCAAGAAAGACTAACAACAGTTGAATCAAAATACTTGTTGAGAATCTAAAGATCTGCACACTGTTTTTCGATGATCGACTATCTCTCCATCGAAGTCACAATATGCAGTTCTCCTTACCAAGTGACTTACTTGGTACAGAGAAAAATGATATGGTAGGATTTTTCAAAGAGATGGGAAGATGTCATGTCTGCTGAACAGATTTATAGTTATGCAGATCATGCTAATGATAAGGATTATCTGTCTCATGGTTTGGGATATAAATTGCTTTCTGCGGGGGTGAGGAAGTCATTCACCTCATTTCCTATACAAAATTGAATTTGTCTAGGCATATTATGGGGCTTTTTATTGGATGGCTGAAAAAGGGAGTAAAAATTTGCCTTCCTCTGAAGCACTAAGCTAGATAGCTAGTCTGATTAAGTATGACAAATTCTAGTTAATGAAATTACAGTAATATTAAAATATACTGCTCCACATGTAATATATTACTGACACTTTCACCGATATTGTTTGCAGCAGAGTAGTGCATTAAGAATAAGTCTAGCTCATGCAGACTGCCATTCTCTGAATAATGCAAAACTTCGATACTGCAGGCTGACCGTGGCACACGAAAGAAACTTCTCTGATCGCTGGTAATCATCACACCAAGCAAGTTTTTATCCCAATATTTCTGTGAGTTTGTCATAGCTATATATCATTGCCCACATGACAACCCAGGTTTCTTCCCTTCCATTGCCAGTACAAGCGCAAGAAGCAGGACACAAACCTTCTTGTAATTACTATGAAGATTTGGGAATTTTCAGGAGAGCAAATGTCAGCTGACATAGCCTGTAAATTTGGCAGGCACCCAAAACACATAGCAGGCTAAAAAGAGTCCTATAAAGAGTGTAAATGATGTTTGTAAATGTGTTTGGTAAAGCAGGAAGTTACGGAATAATCAGCTTCAGGAAAACATTGTTTCTAGCAGAATCAGAATCAGACAGTTAAACTTGCCTTATTATAAAAGGAAGGAGGAAGCACCAGGATGGAAGAGGAGTGGGGGAAGGCAGGGGTGTTAATGATTGTATTTATTTTGGAAACAGAAGAGAAAGGAGAAAAGAATACTTTTGAAAGTTCAAGTCTGTGTAATAGAAAATGAACTTATCCATACACACACACACAGATACAAAACTCTTCTCATCTGGAAAATTCATTCCAAACCAATGACAAATTTTCATTAGAAAAGGAGAAAACAATGGAAAATTCATACTCTGAATAAAGCATTACTGAGAAATTACTTATTTCTTCTGAGCTGCAAAGGTGCTGCTAAGCTGTTGAGCTGAGGTACTGAGCTTGCACCACCATCAGGTGGCTAAATAGCCAAATGCAGAATGCAGCTTCCATTTTAATTCCTACTCTAATCACAGAGTATCACAGCATTGTCCTCCAGACATAAGGATCTCTAGCACTGAATAAAAGTCTTTTAAAAGGATAAACTTTTGACTTTCTGAAGGTAGCCAGTTGGCCAGCAGATAAAGCAATGGTACCAAAGCCAAAGATGCATATTTTGAAATAAATCAGCTGGTGAACAAAAGGGTTTTTTTTTTCCTTGATTTCCATAGGCAGGACCTCACAGTCTTCAGACCTCTGTGTTCTTTCTAATGCCAGATTGTTTACTATACCTGGACAGCATTTGGAAAAGAATACACTCTGTTGTTCTGGTATACATGCAGACTAAATGCAGGGACATCAATTGAATTACCCTGGTTTTACAGCACTGTAATTGTTAGCAGAATCTAGTTTCTTGTTTCTAGATATTTCAGTATTCTATAAATATGACAGATAGGTCAGTCTGCTGTACTTCAGCTGCTATACAATTTTTTTCATTACTGTTAAAGTCTCAATGACCTCCCCTTAAAATTAGTCCACTGATTGATTTGTATTCCACAGAGTGCTCATTACTGCTACAGTTAGTGCACAAAATCCCATGAACATAAAAAATTACCCTAAAAATGGTAATTTCAAGCTTTCATTATAAGGTCTTTTTCACAGGTTGAAGTCAGTATAGCAGTAAGTAATTAAGACAATTTACTTTAGCGTGACTGTGTGTATTTCACCATATATTCCCACAAGAAAAGCCATAGGAGATATCTACATTAGAATTTCCTTATGACACCTTTTTTTTTTTTTTTGGTACAATTTTAGAGATGGGATTGCAGAGAATATGGGACTCAACTGCCCAGTCTGAGCATCCCCCAAGAGCCTTACACTGCCAGTTCATTTGCATTTGTGTTGATGCCTTAGCAGTATCACAGTATCACCAGTAACACTTACAGCTAATGATCCTGCTTAATAGAAGCCAAAGAAAGTCAATTCAGTTTAGGGCTGTGTTAATTGCCCTTAGAGACTCCAGAGGGTACAGTTACAGGAGACCAACCTCGATGCTGGCTTCATTCAGGTCACTGTTAACTGCCCTCACTGCTCACAGATGTCTGGACTTGTGCAGCATGCTCTGTACAGATACTGCATTCTCTCTGTATGCAGATAAAGAAGATTAGATGAGGCCACAGTTTCATTTCTATATAAATAGTGACCAGAAAACAGAGAAGAAACCATGCGAATGTACTGAATTTTGTACTAACCACTGCTGTAGTCTGTAAAGACTACAGACATTCCAGCACTACGTTGATTAGTAATTAGCACAAAGCAGATGGGAAATCATGCTGTCTCCCCAGGAAGTTAATGCAAACTAGTTACAGTATTTATATGTTGTTGAGACTACCCTGCTAAAATGTGTTTTAAATAAATACCAGAACTGGAATTATCTTGACATTTCAGTTAAAAATAGGTAAAACCAAATACTGGATTTGAAATTAGCTTCAAATTTATGCTGAAGAGAGATCAGGAGTTCTCTGTATTCACAAATAATCATTCTTGGGTTTAAATCTTATTTCATTTGTTTATAATGCATGTTTTTAAAGGCACCGGCTTTAAATCTATAGTTTTATTTGCCACTTCCCAAGAGGACTGAACTTGCTGTTCCTTATCTCAAAACTTGAATATAATTAATGAAAGACTAATTCTGAACTTGATTGGTACTCTCTTACCATATATACTACACTGTGTTATGTACTTTTCTTACCCAAAAGAATGGATGATGATCAGAAAATTGCAATTAATTTTAAAGCCTAATGAATTTGGAATTCTTTGGAAAGTTATTTCTGAGAGGCTCCCAGAAAGACAGATTGGCAATTTCCTTCTTTTTGTATCAAAAGGGCTTCTCTCTCCCATATCAGTCCTATATGTAGATATGACAGTAATGAGCATGGAGAAATATGCCCTTTATTTAGATGCGCAAAGAATAATCAGTAAAGATGCTGTTATGCGGGCATAATTTAAACAGGTAGTTCTGATACTGAGTCTGACATCCATAACTGTTAGCCTGTCAAGATTATGAGAAGTGCCCAAGAAYGTGGAAAATCAGAAGAGGAAAGGAAATAATAATTTTATTTCTTTAATATGTAACCAGACTTTGATCCATTACTTTCAGAATATAAAGTTTTCTCAAATCTAATCCTCACCTGGAAAAAAAAGGGGGGGGTAAACATGAGGGCTGTGTTGGATTAAACTTTTGTTGTTTTGAAATAAGAAACCTTTTGCATAGTGAGTCATGGTTTATGGACTACAAATCCTTACTATATACTTGCAAACTTCAAGAGAGAAATACATCTTCTCTGATACAGGAATCAGGAAAGGCTTTAAAGTAATGTTATTCTAATAGACAGTGAACTTTCTAACTGATATAAGAATAGTGTCCATGCTCAGCCAGAATAAACTGGAACACAGTCTCATGAACTGCATGTTATTGGATACAACTATTTCTATTTAACAGGTTATTTCAATGAGAATAATCGAAGTGATCCTGAACACTCAGGGGACAACACCAGATATCATCAATCTACCAAGAAACACTTTGAAGAGAAAAGAAGTGGATCATCATCTTTTGTGTCGTCCATTGAAGATGAGCAAAAACCCCTGTTCTCTGGGATAGCTGATTATCCATCTGTAACAGGGAAAACCACAGAGGTTGACATTGAAGAAATGGTTCATGCAACAGAAGATATTCTTATTGACAAAAGAAGCAATTCTTGCAAAGGTAATTAAGTTGAAGTACTATTTTGCAAAGTTTGAGTGGTTGTCTTTTTTAGTTTGATTGCCAAAAGACATTTTCTGAATGGTTCTATTGATTCTTTATAAAGTAGTTACTTTTGTAAGTGTTTAATGAGAGAGTAAATAGAAAAACTATTTTGGCTCAAAAATTTTTATTTCTCAAGAGGATTAATATAGTTTACTACACTGGCTGTGAGACTGGAGTACAGAATCTCCAAAAAGCTGTTCTAAGCTTCATTAATGAATCATCTTGTAACTGAATTGCCTTAGTAAAGTCATTTAAACAAAATCTTTAAAATTGTCCACCAGTAATGGACATCACTTTTGCATGCCAATGTATGAAAACTGCATTCAAAGCAGTAAAGGGTCCCTCAAGGAGAGCTTGATAAGCCAGGTTTTGGTGGCAGTACAAAATCCTACTTAGACAACGAGAGTTGGATAAATCTAGTGATGGTCACACAAAAGAAAGCCTGAAATGTTTTCATGTAATTAGCTTTTTCCCTATCTTCACAATGCACAAACAAAATTCAGTTAAAGAAATTCATAATAGCTTGAAAGAACGCTATCCCATTTTGCTGCACGAGTTAGTTAACAGGAATGCCATTACATCACACAGAACAAATCTTGACCTCAGTAAGTAAAATGCAAGAGCAAAGATTTGGCCTTTTTTATATGACAAATTATCAACAATGATTAAGCAATCTGAGTTAATATTACATAGAGTTAAATCACATAATTAAAATGACTTCTAATACACTAAAATCTTCTCATTGATGTGAAGGGAAACTAATGAAAAGAATTAATATACAATTCAAATGTTACTGAAAGTTTGCTTGTAATTGTTTCAGTCTGAAAGGAAGAACTATATATTCAGTGTTTAATGCTGTTTTCCTCAGTAGTTTGCTTCCTGTTGGGGCAATTAACCATTTAACCATCATTCAATAAACTTTAGGCTCTTCAGCTATAATTTTAAACTATCCTAACGATTAATCAGACCAAACAATATATTTTTACATTTCAAAGATATGAATATGTGAAGCCTGGTCTCCTTTGGCTAGGGTCATGTAAATCTGAGCCATACAAACTTGTTGCATACGTACTGCAATTTGAAAGCTTACCTTTCCCCTGCTGATAGCCAGAAATGTGTCCTTGCAGCTATAGCAACATTTTCCAAGGCAACCTATTACAGATTTTATTTGAGCTAAATTTAGCATGCCTAAAGGTTGTATATTTTGATTAAGACCACATTCTTTTTTCTGCTTTGTAACTCTGCACTTCTGATAATGTGTTTGAAAGCTCATTACCTTTCTTGAAACTTTCATTAAAACTTTGATTTCAGTAAAATAAGATCATATTTGATTGATAAATATGTTTTAAACTAAATTCTCATTCCTGCTATTAATTAGAGATTGGTTTTAACTTACTATAAAAGTAGTTATGAACATAATGAAATTCTGAAATAAACTTTGCATGTACATATGTAGGTATGTTTATAATCTTCATATATTCTGGTAGCTTATAATTCTTGCATATAAATGAAATGATATAAACCTACCACAATTGATTACCACTGTGACCAATATATATTTAATCATCTTTAGTTTGTTTTAAGTTTTGGTCATTATTGTCCATGAATGGAAGGACTATTAATAAGGTATTTAGTAATGTGAGCAGAAACTCTATAAACTTCTCTCTCATAATCCTGAAATGCAGCTCTTAACATTGTTTAAATCATTTGTTTAAATCATTTGTGTCTTATGAGAAGACTTGATAATTTTTCTGTAGCTGCTAATCCATATGCTGAAGAAAAATGCTATTTTCTATTCTTACTTGGTCAGTATTTGGGCCATAAGATTGATTCTTGAACCAAGTTATACATTTATTGATTTAGTTCTCAGCCTGGGATTCTTCAATCCCTGGAAGACCATAACTGGTTACAAAATTGTAACTGCTTTGGGGCCTTTCTAGGATATTCATATTTGTGGAAGTACCTGAAAAGACGCTCAGAACAGTGCAGTCTGATAACCCACAAGAGATAAGTCAGGAGTCTTGCTTATAGTATATGAATGTATTTTACAATTTGAGTGCCAATTTATTTGCTTTGTCACAAATTAAATATTTAATGTAATAGTCTACAAATACATATTGTGGGACAAAATACATCTGTGATTCTCCTGGGCTATGCCAGGGCATAGAAAAATATGTAATTCTACCAAATGGTTTATTATATAGAAAACCTAACAACTTGGTTTTACAGGACATTAAAAAGCAGTGAATTAAACAGCCTATATTATTAGTTTCTATTCCTGAAATTCACTGTCTAAAAGTAAATCCACTGGATTTACAATATGCATTGTACCCACAGGCACAATTTAAAATTTCACCCCTGAAATTGTTGAAGTTTGCTCCCTACACTTTGGTGAAAGCTTTGCAACTTCCTTGGACACTGAAAATTGAGCCATGTGTGCCAGCTAAATCCAGATGACATGCTTCTCTGACACTGTTTTGCTCTTTCCTTCTTTGGCTTAAGTGGACTGAGAAGCTGAATAGGTTTCTGGGTGGCCAAGATGAAATCTCCCTCCCCTTCCTTCTGTTCGGTGCATAAAATCAGGTCATGTCATATGAAATCCAAACACTCTCTACAGCTCCAGGAAACCTTCTACCACCTGCTAACCAAAGATCAGATAACACAGTAAGCACCTTCCTCTGATTAAAAAAAAGGAGGCTTCCTTCTCTGCTTAGAGTCATGTAGTGAGAGCTCCCCTTCCTGGATAAATTTACTTGAAATGCTAAATCTGAGCAGGAAATGTCATTGCCACCACCACCCCCCTTTTTTTTTCTTTACTTAGAGCAACACTGCTCAAAGATGTTGTGTTCGAAAAGGATTGGCTAATAGCATTTGGATAAACCTCTCATATGTCAGCCATACTCTCATTTTTTTCTTCTTTCTTTGAAACATGGCTCTGGCTGCTATGGTTGCTTAAAAAAAATTCAGAAGTGTGAAATGAATGTAACCTATGCCGAGTTACCAGCATGCAGTGCCAAGAATTACAGGGAAGTGTTAGGAGAAGCTCTGACCAAACCATTCAGGGACAACCGAGGGACGTGGGATTCAAACCCAACCGCTCCGACAACAGCAGCTGCCACCTTACAAGTAGCCAAGGATTTTGTCCAGTGGTATGTTGAAGCAGCAGTCTGAGCACAATAAGAACATTTAATGCATTCTATAACTTAATGTAGCTAAATAATTACAAATATTTTATATGACCCTAACGTGAATTGTCCTGAGCAGGTGTTAAAGTTTTAACACATTTTTTCACAGCAGAGAAAGTGAATTTGAGGGGTACTAACAATTATTGACTGTTTATGTAACAACAAAATTCCTCAGAGTAACAAATGCTGAGGGTGGGAGCTATGTATATGTAGAAAAATCACTGTTCATCCTAAATATGTCACTGGTAGGCTCTGCAAAGCTCACAGCAAGATAATCATTCTATATCAAATAAGAGTATGTGCAACTAATATATCTCATGATAAATGATTTGTAACATTTCAGCAGAATTTAATGAACAGAAAAAAACAGCCTGAAGCCAGGAATGTAAACTAATTAGGAAATGCACAGAGGTGTAAGTTAAGCAAATCAAAAGAGGAAGGAGAAATAGTTTAAGCCAGAAAAGTGAGCAAAAGGAAGGAGTGCCCTACAGTTATGTTTGATAGTAAGTTGCAGTGTTTGATAACAGAGATCCAAGAATCGGGAGAGACAAGCAGGATGGACCTTGGGCAGGGCTGGTACAGGGTGGGAACAGCAGTAGTCACTTTTTACAAAGGGCAGAAGATAAATAAAGGACTCATATATAAAGAGAATAATTTTCTATACTTTACATATTTCATATAAAATATAACAGATTAGAATGGCGACTAAATTCACCAAGCTAGCTGAAACTCTGAAGTATGATCCTAATTATGCATTTTGTTTTTTTTTAAATCTTGTAGAAAATCTGTTTCCAATATCTTAATCCAAAATTTTGCTTGTCAAATAGAAAAAAAATTAGATTTATTCTTTATTATGAAGCTTCAATTAGTATTAAAGTGATTCTCTGACTGACCCAGCAATTGCAGAGTATTTCATTCTCTTAGGAGTCACAAAGTATTAAACAAAATGAACTGACACCTTTCACCCTGCAGGAATTGTGAGAGTCTCTAAAACATGCTTTACACAGCAACATAAGGGCTGGGTTGCAGAGTAGTGATGCTAACAGCTACATCAATGAAAATCAATTTCCTTTTGAAAATAATAACCAGGATCCCTTTGCAAGCTTGTGTTAAATGGCCTCTGTCTCAAAGAAAACATACTACTCTTCACTAGGCTTGTTAAGACAAGTAGCATTAGAATTATTGGTAAGAAAGGCAGCTAGTGGACGTCTGGGAACTTTCTCTACAGCGCACACTGCAATGCATTCCAAATGCTGTAAATGCAGTGYAGCAAGTCCTCCTTTTAAACCAAAATACCTAAAATGTAAATACTCTTTAAATAGTACATTCAAGGGCAAGAGAAAAGATTTTAGCCAGGTCTCTGAAACAAACTATCAAAGACATTCAAGTACATCATGTAATACAACACTTAGCTTAGAACAAGTATTTCCAGTTTCAATGGAGAATAATAACTTGCTAAAAAAGTCTGAGAAAATTGGGGCTTCCTCAGTACAAAAACATAGAAAACTAAAGAAATAGGAGCCATTAAGTGGCAGAACTGTGGTGATGTTGACTAGATAAAGCTGCTTTCTTTATCTATGGCTTCAAAATATTAGCATGTTGCTATCATTAACTTAGAATTTTATAGGTTTGCGATGTAACCACTATTATCTTTCCTTAAATAGTGGTAAAGAAGAAAGACCCTTGTTCAGGCAGTGTACCTGTATACCAAATTAATATTCAAAGTTTTGAGAAACACTGATAAGTGGGATGTTTGACTCAACATGAAATTCTCTATTAATACCCCAGTATCAAGTGGTTATGCTCATCATGATCACCAACCCTTCTCTATCAGCACGTATATAAATCCATACTTCGCTTTATCTTGTTTTTCATCAGATATCACTGACAAAAGAAACTGGGGGCAGGAGAACATCAGGGAGTACCAGGACTCCCTGAGTCGGTCAGCATTACCCCACGTTACATGGGGCATCTGCGAAACTGAAAGTGACTTTATATATGGGGAAGTGGAGAATCGATTAGATTTACTTCAGGAACAACTCAACAGGTAAAAACAAAGATATGGTAAAAACAAAAGTTACGCATGAAAGGGTCCATAACACAATTGCTGTTAGTGAGGCTATAGGAGGAATGATTTGGGCAGGAAGTTTCCAAAAGCATTCATATCTTCAGAAGCTCAAAAGTACAGAAATATGCCAAATGGGACTATCACTTTGGTGTCTATATGAAATTTTAGTAGCCTAAACATCACCTAAATTCAGCCCTCCAAATTCTTGGTAAATCCTATCCTGAGACTGCTGGGTACAAAATTTTTGATCCACTGACAGAATATTCACGTCACTTAGTCTAGAAGAAGCTATCTCCACAGTTGACTCTATAGGTAGCTTAGGAGACTATCTTCTTACCCTGGACACCTTAGTGAAGCACCTAAACTCATGAAATTTAAATCTCACCTCAACCAGAATGTCGTTGCCTTAACAGTGATTCCTAGAGATTTATATGTCCACAAAATGGGAATTTTGAATATCTTAGAAGTACTGATTTTTCCTGGAGACACAAAGTAAGCATTTTGAAAATAGAGCATTTATATTGCAGACATCTTCCCTTTCTGATTAATTAACTTCTTTTGCAATTGTCTCTATAATAAGCAGACGTGGGATTACACAAAGGCAAAATACTTATACCTGCTACAATAGAAAACAGTCACTTTCTTTTTCAGAAAGCATAAGTTACCTTTGCTTAATAAAACGTATTTTCCTTCTCCTCTCTTTTGGTATCTAATATACTACTCTTTGCTGGCAGCTAAGCAGCATAGCTTATGACATCTTAAAATTACGGTTACAGAAATTTGATCTATCATACACTGTAATTTACCATATAATTTCACCTAATTTTGTATTGCCCTATGCTCAGGTCTGTGGCTTTTTTATTATTTTTGCTCTGAAATTCCATTACTTTCAAATTTTTTCCATGACAAATACTATGACACACATTCAGTCCTAATTATATTTTAGTAGCTTTTCATTGGCATACTGCGCTGTATATTTTAGCAATCAGTTTAAAGCCAGGTTAACTGTATATTGCTTCTTTAATCTACTCTAAGTCAATCAAACCACAGCATTTTTCATTTCTGAATACAATATAGTACATTAAAAGGACATATTTTTAACATGTAAGCCTAAATTGCTATAATTTCTAATTGCAGTAGAGTCAAGTATCTAAGTAACTGTATATGTCACATAGCTAAACATCTGCATGATCCTCAGCAACAGGGGATGTAGTCTTTTGCTTTCATTTCTTCTCCTGAAATCTTAAGCTCTTGAAACCAAGGTTATATCTCAAATTTATCTAAAGGTTTACAAAAATCTTACACAAGTTCTCAATATTTTTTTTCAGGGAGAGAATATCATGCTGGTAAACTAAGATATGGATTTTATTAAATCATTTTATCCTGTAACTCTTCTCACATATTTAAAGCTTTTCATGCTTTCAGGATTTAGGGCCTGGATGAATCTTATTCTATCAATATGACAGGCAATATTCTTTTGTACTTATGTCAGATCTACCCTGCTGGACTAAAAAGCAGTGTCACTTATTCTTGACCTTTTCTATCCCAAGTTAGAGGTTTGATGTGCCACTCGTATTATTAAATGGATACAGAAAGCTAGAAAACTTCTGCACTAGGAATATGTCCCTAGAGGTCTCTCTCTTTCTCCTCTCCAGGCCATTTGAATTTCATGGAGACTCTGAGCCAAGCCTCTGGGTTCTCCTGTTTGTTTGTCCTTAGGTGGCATGACCTGGACTTGTTTTGAATTCGGGAGAAAGGAAGGAGAACTTATATATATGCAGTGATGGTGAATAAAGACTACTAGAAGTACTCTTTGATTAAGAATACTGGGAAACCCCCCATTAAGTACTAACAAAGTAAGAGGGGAGCCTTTTTAGAGCTAATTCAGAGTAAAAGAAAACTGTTGATGAAAGTCCTCCAAAGCTAAATCCCTATTCACAAAGATGTTAAGGCCAAAGTTTAGCAGAGGGAAGCTCTCTGGTGGCGGCTGCTGCTGCTGCTGCTGCTGCAGTATTTTCCCCTGTGGCATCAGTATCATGCTTATGTGAGATCAGCATACTTGCAAGTAGCAAAAAACCCAAGGGAGCTGAGCAAGAGGTTGAGAAGGACATAACCGACTGTAACCTCACTGTTTGGGCCTTGTATTATAAGAGTTTTTATAAAAGCTGATGCCACAGAACCAGCCTCTCTGTGTAAAGGAAGAAACAACATCCTAAATATCCTTTGGGTGCACATTTCAGATTAATTTCATAGACATTTTAACAATAAGTGACACAAATGATGGATGACTCCAGCATGATAAAAAATAATATCAGTGAAGCACCTGGCAAAAGCAAAAATCTGCCAGCACAGGATCAATTCTGCTGCTGCAGTGAGCCCAAGTTGTAACATGCACAATGTCAAAGGCTGCTGACATAAAGGTTTGTTTACAAACTATACTACTCTGTCAGGAGATGAGTTGCAATACATAAGGCTGTATATCCATATTACAATCTGGCATAGTATGTTTTGTAGCCTTCCAGCAGCTGGGAGGCACAATAGGCATTACCCATTGCTGACTGTGTCAATGATCTTGGAAAGACCATTTGAAAATCATTTCAGTGCTATGGCAATATAAGTATGAAAACCATAAGCAGCACAAGTGTTCTGGCTAACACGGAGGTTTATTTTAACAGTTTCAGAAGTCATAAACAAACTCATCAAAAAGAAAAAAAAAAGAAAAAGCGATTGAATTTGAACATCAGAAATGTTGAGATTAATTCTCAGGTCTGGATAAGCTTGAATAAATGTTCACTATAAAGAGCCTTAGGCTGAATTATTTTTTTAAATAATGATCTTGAAAGTATCTTACTTTTTTGAACCGTGGAAAAACACAAATGTGTTTTTCTAGTCATTTCATTGCATTCTTTTAGCTTTTGGAATGTCAGAATTGATTGTTAGATACATCAGAAATACTGTGTCACATCCTCAGCCAGTAAAAATCAATTTAGTTTCAATAATGAGAATATTGGTATTCCAGTTAATTTCAGCTAAGGATCTTGACCCCTTGCTTAATTTTTTTTGCAAACATAACAGACAGCAATGAACTCATTCTTAATGTATGTGCATTCTTAATGCATTAAGATCAGAGACAAGCATGCAAATATGTTCTGCAAAGGAAAGAGCTAGCTAGCTTTGGAAGGGCTCAGTACTCCCTCTTCTGTTCTTTCCTATTTAAGACACGGTCATGTCATAATAAGCAATGGCTTGCTTTATGAGTAAGCTGTAAGTCCCTCTTGAATGCATCTGTAATCAGTACGTTAAAATATACCTATTCTTGACCATGTGTTAACTGATTTTATGTTACTTCTCTAGGCTTGAATCCCAAATGACTGCTGATATTCAAACCATCCTGCAGCTTTTGCAAAGGCAGTCAACACTCATTCCACCTGCCTATAGCATGGTAACTGCAGGTGTAGAATATCAACAGCCAGCTATCCAGGTGATACACAAACTTCATCCTGTAGCATCAATTAAAACAGACAGAAGTTTCAGTCCTTCATCTCAGGTACGTACATGTTCAATATGATCAAAAGAGTTTTTTTAATCTTGTTAGCTTCTGATGGAAGAAATGCTTACTAACCTAGGTGCTTGTTCGCTAGTTTAAAAGATATGAAATACTATTTTGGTGTAGTATCTCTACAGTGGACTTTGATACCATAGTTCCAGAGGCCACATTTTATGTGAAGGTTGTAGGTTTTCAAACAGTGATCTTAAAATTATTAAGTGTTGCATTTACTTAATCATCATGGACTTCAGAGAAATGTAGCAGAAGGGACAAATACTAGACGTGGCTCTAAACCACAAAGACTCTGCTAGCATCAGCTCAACATGGGTGCATCTGCCATAGGCCAAGTTCTTGAAGTCCTGAGAAACACCACGACTACATTTTCCTGAATACACAGGCCACAGAAGTCCAGCTGATGCAGTACAATGGCGAGATGAATATGCAGGTGGGAGAGGCTAAAAGACATCGCCACCACTGCAAATATGCTCATATAGAGCTGCCATGTATCTGGGTTTCCCAATAAAAGTTTTCTACCCCAAAATTTATTTCAGGCAGAATTTGATGATTTTCCTAATTTGTTTGGGATTTCTGGAGTTTAACAGTTTGGCCAGAGTTACGGCATGTTATTTCCAAACAGGCTGCTGCATGTCTTGAAATCCCAAATCAATCATGCAGTATATGACCAATAAATCCAGAGTGTTTGGATGTGTCAGATGTGCATATGCCAGAACACATGTGGGCACCGTAAATCCAATACATCCTGAAGGCATCAGTTTGCATGCATAAAGATTATCAGGGCAGCCAATGTGCAGCAGTGGTTCCTAGAAGTGTCAGCCCACCATTCATACACCAGCACAAAGCATATACATGTATCTCTGTGAGGACAGAAATATGGCAACCCTCTGCAACCATTACCAGGCATATTGCACACTGTCTCTTAAAATTTCTGAGTTTAAAAGTGAAGTAGAACTGAGTGCTTAGACTGGAATCCAAATTGTCATAATGTCAGGACTGATGCAATTCCAGAGTTATGTTTTGAAGTACTGCAAATTTAAATCTACGCTCTTGGATTGCGTCTCAGGAATATTCTGTCCTTGAGAAAGGAAGTATATGTATATTTTGATGATACACAAACAAGTCTGAGGAGGGAACAAGATTCCCAGGCTTTTACAAATGAATCAACAGAATCATATTCAATTACATTAAATCAAATACAGTACTATGTAAAAATATTTCAGCACACTGCTTCATTTTTAAACATGGCTTACCAATAACAATCTGAGTGTGCTAATTTTCAGCAGAAATGAGAACCTACAAGAGACTTATTTAAACATTGTCACCTTGTTTCTTCTCCCTTCCAGTGTCCTGAATTTCTAGACCTCGAAAAATCAAAACTTAAATCCAAAGAATCCCTTTCAAGTGGAGTGCATCTTAACACTGCATCGGAGGACAACCTGGCTTCTTTCTTAGATCAAGAACGTGACCAGTCTGCAGAGCATCCCCCACAGCATTATAAAACAACTTACCTCCATCCAATTAGGCACCCTTCCTTGCCAGAATCTTCACTAAGCACTGTAGGAATCTTGAGTCTTCATAGGCATGTTTCTGATCCTGGTCTTCCTGGGAAATAATACTTTTATACTACTACTTCACATAAAAATGTAAGTGCTTTTAATGGCTGTTTTTCCTTTTTTGTATTAAAATCCTCTATACTTGACTCAGGGGCTACAAGGAATTAACCATTATATGCAAAAGTACTGTATATTTTCCTAAATCTGAAGCTTGTAAGGTAAAGTTGAGCAGTTCTGATGTAAATATATATATATATATATACACTCTCTGTATGTTCCAAATGTAAAACTGCCAGCATTCTCAAGGCACCTTATATTTTTATTTTTTTTAAATACATGCATGTTCTGAAATTTCAGCTTACATTGCATGGAGATTACCATTTACTGCTTTCACGGAAATAGTACTTTATTGTGGGTATGTCTTCAGAGCAAATAACAGATCAATTGATAACAATAATTCACATAGAAAAGACTCCTACTCAACCAAGCTACTCTGAAACTTAAGTAAAATCTTCTTCTAGCTCACTTTTGAAAATTTAGTTATCTTTCTATAGTGAGCTTTTTATAGTCAATGGTATGATTCAGCATCTAGAGAAAGAATAAGGTAACCAAGTCTTCTGGATTCAAAACAATTAAGACACAGAAACTAGCCTCCTTCAAAACTAGTTGAAGTAGGGCAATATTTTAACAGACAAACTTGGCCACATCCTGGAAAATATCACATCCACACAAACACATTAATTGAATAGTTTGTTTCAGTACTTTTTTTTGTTCTTTTAATTCTCATCATAGAAGTTAGCTGTCATGAACAGGCAGGCACTTTTCATCTGTCACACAAACATAATCAAATGCAATAAATCTAATTTCTATATAATACAGAAGACTGTGTTCCTTTTGTTCAATACAAATTCTTAACAACCTGTATAATTAAAGAATACTTTACAAATTTTTGTTTTAGAATTATCGCAGTTGTTGTTTGCAGTTATCTCTTATTACTGACTGGTCCCTCCACAAAGATCCAAGATACATAAGTATGCAGACACACAGGCACACTACAGAGACAGTTTATTCTTGTATGTGTGCATGTGTGTATATATGTACATATGTGTGTATGTATTTATATACACACATACACACAAATGTGTGTATATACCTACACCTACATATAGGAGTATAGATATAGAGTTATATATATATAAAAATATATATATGTATATATGTAAAATCACTTTCAGGAACATTGTAAACTTTCTTATTACAAAACAAGTAAGCTTAGCTTGTGTCCAAAGCTGACTACATTAGTATAAAATGATTTGAGGTCTGTAGGCTTTAAATACAACATGTACTGTATGTGCATAATGCTCTGTGAATACTTAGATTTAATTTTATTAAAATATTATTCTGCTTCAAATGTTGTGTTTATTTTAGAAGGAACTGACCTTTTTATTACTGTTTTTAAATATTTTAAAATGTTCACATGATTTTCTAATCTTAAACAAAGCTTTTAGGTAAAATTCCTCTAGTTAGAGAACTGATTTCAGAAAAGCTGACATGTGACCCAGTAAGTGGGTGAGAGTTAAATTTTAACTAAAACCAAATTAAAGCCTCTGTTCTAAACCAGTGCTATAGATCAATGCAATAGTAGTTGACCCTCACGTTAACAGATAGATATGTTATATGGGTGTTTGTGTTATGCTAGATTTAGAACAGTCTGGTGTAAATTAAAAATAAAATTAATGAAAAAATATAATGCATGAACATTGCTTTAGAAAATGCGTTTTGTCCAATTTCATCACTTGTTATTTCACGTTTTCACCAAGAGACTGAACAAAACAGGCGGGCTGGGGAAAGAGATTTGGGGAAGGGGAGAAGCAACAACTGTTGCATTGCTCCAAGTGAAGGAAAAGCTCCCGCCCTTACTGCTTTTCTTGGCTCACAGAGGCTTTGTGCATTTCCTTCTGTTTGTCTGTATTTATCAAACAGAAGAGTCTGAAATAGGGCCAAATAAGGGAGGCTTTGCATAGTTATGGAGATTCAAAGCTCCCTAAACACCTGCCAAGGAGTGGAGAAACAAAACATATAAGATGACAACTTCCAGTCAGGAGAACTCTAACTGTCCTTTCTCTGCCAAAGAAGAAAGATCTGTCTTCTCAGATACCTTCTTTTCTCCTTTAAGTACAGCGAGGCACATGAAGACCCACTGCTTCAAGCTTTCTTCTAGAGACAGGTACAAACCACTGGTTTTGGAAATGTGGTACTTTTCTGAACAGCAAAAATTCTCTCTCTTATTTTCAGCTTTTCTAGGCAAGGTTCCCCTGAAGTCCAGTCTGGACTTCAATTTCTTGGTAGAAATGGCTCTGTGTTATACAAATAAAGCTAGGAATAATGTAAGGGTTGCATACCCACACATTGCAACACACAGTTGTAACATATCCATAAAGGTTCTCAGACCTTTAGGAGATAGGCTCTGGTCCTGCTTAAGCAGTCCTTTTGGCTACTTACATTTAAAATCTGAAGCTAAAAATATGTATAAATTATAACCTGTAGATATGGAGAAGTATCCTGGAAATTCATGAATAGCTAATGCAACTCAAGTGTCAAAGCAATTGGGGCATTCACAGCAAATGCCAGAGGTGAGATGGTACAAAGCAGCAGAGCTCTGCATGAAGTTACATTAGCTGTGGGCCTAGTTCAGTACTGAAAGCAAACAGAACAGAGATTCTGAGGCTTTCAATATTTAAACAGTGCAGTAACCTGTACCATTGGCATGTCCACGTCTGCATACATGCACAAATTTACATTAGCGTGCATATGTAATACATGTCTTGGCCTACCCACATCTGCTGTTTCCAGGAAGCATGAGAACAATTGCATGCTTTTTCCTCCTTAACGTTCTCACTCATTCCATTATGTCTTCTCTCCTCCACGTGTCACTTGGATTCAAGAAAGAAAAGATAGATCCCTTTCAGTGTCTGAGGAAAAAGAGCTGTTGGTATGGCTTATAATTGGGAGATAACTGATACTTGTTAAAAATACCCAGTGGGAGTGAGAAACCTCAGCAGGGAAGTATAATGTTTTAGAATCAAGTAGAAGTAGTTTTGTTTGAAGCAATTTAGTCCACCAAATTAACCTAACATTGTAGTCTTCAATTTTGTCCTTCCCAGGCCTAATGTAATCTAGTTAGAGAACCACCAATTTTGGTCCCCTTTTTTCTTCATTAGACAGCACATCATGCTAATGAGGTGTTAGTAAAGGTGGGCCACTCTTGCCTATGGGAGAGAGATAGGACCTCTTTTTCCAGAGTACTGCTTGAAACCACCATATATGCTCACCTATCACATCTCCTGGGTCTCCCATTTCACTCCTATCCCTGGGCAAAGCTGTGCTTCCCTTCCCTGCTCCAGACCCTCCTAGCAATCACCTCTATTTGGTGAGTGCAGGTCACTCATCTGAACTTGAATGCAACTCACCAACGCTATAGGTAACCTCTGAAAAACCAAAAAGCACTGCTTTATACGGCTTCTGGCTACCTGCTTAAGTGAAGCAAACTCTTGAGCTTTTTCAGCAGATATATTGTGTCCTCCAGTTCGAGCACTGCTGAACCAGCCTGGACATGAATGGAATACTGACAGGCTGCAACAGCAATGGCGAGGAAGGCATGATTCCTTGAATTAACGTTGTATGTAATACTGCATCTGCAAATTAGAAGCCTTCATATTCCTATACTCTTCTGTAAAATATTCTTATATTGTGAATAGATGTGAATATTGTGAATAATATTTAAGGTTTTACTCTTTTCATAGACTGGCTTAAATCAGAGATAATTAAATCCAGTGAAAGCAGCAGTGATAAGTACCAAAATTTACCTCACATGGGGAATTGGGTCCAGAGGGTACCTAAACTCTCCTTTCATCAATGTGCTCTCTCTGCATTTGCATATGGAATATGATTTTTTTTCCTATATACTCTGCTCACTCTTAAACAGAGCAGCAGTTTGTAATTTTCAACAATACTTCTGCAGACCCACAGATTGGCTTTTGGATGTTTCTACAATGTTTAGTGGAATTGATATTATAGTGGCCTTTTCAATAGCTCTGAGATGGATTTTATTTAATAAAGAAAAGTCAAACAGTTTTTATGCTAAGACTTTTTCTCCACAAAAACATTTGTATACATTCCTCAAATGCACCACATAAGCATGATATATTCCAAGCTAGCTAGCTCTATGGAAAAGTAACACATAGCAGTTCATAATTCATTAAGACACTGCCAATTTAAAATACTTCTCTTTTAATGGTTTTACATTTTGGGGACAATATTATAGACATTATTTTCCTTCCTCTTACATTTTTAAGATCTCAAATGAATGGTATCTTGTCACAGCAAAAGCAAGCTGCTTTTGTTAAAAGGCTACAATTCCCAGGATTCTTAATTCCTACAGAGCATTAATTTCAACATTATTCAAAGCCCTGCATACAATTATAGCCAGGCACCTGAAGTTGACTAAAATCCAGTAAAATTTTGGCAGAGTGGAAGAAATGATGGAAAGTAACAGATGATACTTTTGCAATTTTTGAAAAAACATTATTAACTATAATGACATTGTACATTATTTTCACATCTTCTGACTGAAGCTTTGCTGCTTTTTGTGACTTCAGTGTAAGAGATTAGGCATAATGAATTTTCAGGTAACAAAGACTTAACTGACCAAAGCAGAATTGTAAACATACCCTGCACATAACATCGCATGCATGTGAATTTTAAAGCATCTTTCTTTCTTTGCACATTTTTTGTAAACAAATATGTTAAGGGTAACATAAGCGTGTGCACAAGTTTCCACAATAATCCTCTCAAATATGTGTGAACAGGAAGTGTAAAATATGACACACAAACGGTCTTAAATGTAATAGGTAAAGAATTGCAAGTATAGGGAAAATGAAGCACATGCTGGAAATTAAGGGGAAGAGTCTGCTATGTTCCACTGATGATTKTAAGAGATCAAATGAAAATACAACAAATTGCAATATTTAAACGAGTCATCTTATAAGAAAGGAAACCTCACGTAGCTAAAACACAGAAATAGAAAGCTGGGGTTTTTTATTATAATTTCTTTAGAGCCTGTATTTAGTCTCAGATAAATAATTAATAGCAATATTTTTGTTATTTTAATCAAAGTGATTTCTGTAAAATGTCTCCCCCTAGTAAATGCTACAGCTGTTGCATGAGTGTGCAAGCAGGTGCATAATGGAACAGTGAAAGCAGAAGGGCAACTTCTGTTTTCTCAAGTCATATACTGAGCACTGCCTTGCACCATTTGGAATTAATTATATCCCTAAAAATACTTGAGAATTCCTAAAACAGCAAACTGATGCAATAAAGTTGGGATGTGAGAGTATCCTGAAACACACGGAGTCACTTCCTATGAAGAGTGCGAACTATAAATGGGGATTCTTGTTATTATCTAGCCAAATTATTACAAAAATAAGTAATTGTTTCTCAGCATATATCAGATGCACAGTCTCTGTCCTTGGAGGTTTTCAAGACCAGACTGGATAAAGCCCTGATTAACCTGGTCTGACCTCACAGATGTCCGTTTTAAGCAGGAGTTTGACTACATGACTTCCTGTGGTCCCTTCCAACCTGAATCATCCTATAATCCTATTTTAAAAGGGTCTGCAAAAGGTGATATAAATTCATTATTCCAAATTGCTGCTAAGGGTGTGGGGGGGAAGAATCTGCAGAAAAAAAAAAAAAAAAAAAAAAAAAAAAGCAAGCCAGTAATTTCAACAGATCTCATTGTTTGTTGTCTCTGATGGCAGAGATATGATAGTTTTACAAGGAAAACTGTTACAGATTAACTTAATCCATGGACACTAAAAGCATGATTCATGTTTTCTAGTTAATTTAAGGCAAAAAAGCCTACACAGTTAACCTGATATCAGATGTCCATGCATGAAGCTAATACAGAAAAATCTATTCTTCTCTATGCAGTACTTCTTAGTTTTTCATTCAGACGGGCTTTTAGAACAGTGTAACTGTTATTTTAGCATTCTTTCAATTTGCACGAAACCAAGCCGTAAAAAGTTTAGTAATACTTAGGATATCCACAGAGCTAGAGGATATATCTTATAGCCAGAGAGAAGCAGTAGATATTAAAGTTTAGTATCTTTTGACATCCTAATCCTTCACAGAAGGATAATGAAAATATGGGGCAAACCTAACTGAAGCTAATTGCAACTCAAAGGCAAGTACTTACTCTTCAGACAGTTTGAAACCTCTAGTTACCAGGTATTTCCAYGAGTAAGAAAATGGTGGCCTAGATGATTAGGCATACCAACAAGCACAATTAAACAAAATATTCTACATTTAAAAAGACAGTTGGAAGCAGCCAAACACTCCTCTTACAATCAGATTCTCAAAAAGCTTATCTTCCCTTTCAGAGAGGGTGACATTTTTGAAGTTCAGCATTGAGCTCTTCTGAAAAGGAGAGAGGATTGTTGCTACTGAGCCCTGCTACCACACTGGCTATACGTTCACTGCAATACTTCTACCTGCAGAAACATGATGGCAAATTAATCTGATGCCTGTTCTTGGTCAAGCCCAAATTAACTCTATTCAAGTCAAAGAGATAGCTGTCCTCTAGTTTTTCCACAGTGTCCAGACTCAGTGTGAGTTAACAATGGTATATACCAAGGTCATTGTAGTAACTGGCAAAGGAGGATATACTGATTTAGTGCCTATATTCACTAACAGAAGCAACTACAAAATGGATCTGATAAGCAAGGCCAGCACACTGATTCTGTCATGAACACTGGCTACTGTTCTTCTCCCTCCCCACTCACCCCCCCTTTTTTTTTAAACTTTGAATGGTTTGTGACATCTTATTCAAACACACATTTTACGTGCAGCTGCTCCAAATGGTTGCAGTCGTATGTATTTACTCCTTCCAGAGGAATTTTTTTTTCTTTTCTTTTCCTCCAAATGGCAAAGGAACATGCACCCAAGGCAAACTAGATGTTCCCCATTTCTTTCTTTACTAATCTCTTACCTCATTATCATTAATGAAAATGCCCATTAAAATACAGGTGGAAGTGCTTGTTTGATCTACAATATATAGCAGCTATGTATAAAGAGCAAGGAACACAGTCTCGCTTCCAAATTTAAAATCAAATTTTAATGAAAATACTAGTAAATTGTAAGGCTGATTCAGATTTGAGACAGACTCAGTATGCAGCAATTAGCACACTTTCAAGAACTGTCCAGACACAGAATTAATAAGTAGTTTCTTACCTAGCTGGAATACAAAGAGCATGCAGAATGACCTGTAACATGTTTATGCTGAATCTAAAACTCCTTTTTACTGGGAAGAATATGTACTTTATTACATCAGTGGTCCATGAGTCAATTATATACCTGCCTACTCTTCATGTCAATTTTTTTCTAGGCTTGAAAAGAAAATAGCAGAAGTTAACCAGCAAATAGCTTATAGGAGAAAAATAAACAAGATTCACAGAATAGATCACGTATGTAAATCATCACAACACTGAGTTTTATCAATGATATTAAAGGAGCATGTCCTGGTCCTTGTAATTGCATGAAGGTATCACTGTGGCAAGCTTACTTTTTCCTCACTGTACATCTATGTATGAGTAGTACATGGAACTGCATTATTCATGAAAAAACATTTTTCTTCATCTAGCTGTTTTTTTAATAGCCCCTTGGGAAGTTCGTTGATTATTAATGAATGCAGAATATGGCTAGTCTCTTTGGAAGGAAATTAGATGGACCAACTTAAAGCCTCCCACAGGAAGGATCTGCCCCTTTTATGCATTATTTACATTTTATATACACTAAAACTTTATGATACTGTAAAGTTGGAAATACAAATAAAGTTTAGATAACTGGATCTAGATAAAATACTTAACCACTATGAACTGCAGCAAATCCTGTTTGTATAACAGGTTTTTGTATAATACAGTTAATGACACTACTGGAATATTTTGCTTCCAGAAAAAATCTCCAGGATGACTTGGAAAATTGTTTACTGTACAAATAAAAGCACTTGTACACTGAGCATATTATTCAGTACTTTACATCACCATGAAAACATATTTGCAAGAAACCTAAATATACACAAATAAATGTATCATACTTATTTCAGTCATGAACAACAAGATATGAATACTTCATCTGTGACTGACTTTAATTACTATAATGCAAACACCTCTAACAGGGATCCAAAAAGGTTGAATACATCTCAGTATCAAAAATATTGAGCAAAATCATTCCTGAATTACATTTAGTAACACTATAGGAGTAAGCGTAAAAAGCACAGGATTACATAGGACACCACTTATTGGCTTGAACTACACAAACACACAAAGAAAGAGCTACAAGATCAGGTCTTTTCAAAAATTCCTATGCACACAGCAATCTCAGTACATCATATTAAGCTCCATCCTTCCAGTAAAATTAGAAGTTATATCTATGTCTAGTCCCTCAAGTTCATTGATGCAGGAATTCAAAAGGTAGCTCCAATCACAAAATCTGGGTACTAAAACCAATAATTGTTCGCCATTGAGGCCCACACATTTTCACAAATGCTTTTGATTAAGAGTGCTGTTGAAGTATCCGTCATCAAGCTAGACACTTCTGTTCCTCCAAATCATTTTAAGAGAATTTAGAGAAAAGCATGGAGCAGGTTTACCGTGTAAGGTCTATTCAGCCAATGATTTTACTGATCCAGATGACGAGTCATTGAAAGCTTCTGAGATAAGCCAAACTGACAAAAATCCAGATTTCCTTGGGGAGAAGCATTAGGAGGATAAAAAACGTCAGCTGAAGGTAACTACAGGTATACTTGAATAGTATTATCTGATCCATACACAGACAAATAGCTTGCCTCACAAAAAAATAAAAAAACAAAAAAACAAAAAAAACCCACACTGAACTGCAACAGGCTGGGGGAATGGGAAAATTTTACCTAGAATATTTTGCTTTTTAAATAAAATCTATTGATCTAGTTTGTCCAAACCCCCACTGCTCTTCAGAGTATGCCACCTTAGACGATATACTACCACTGATGAAAAATACCTATATCAGATTAAATTTTAGGCTAGCTGATATTCTACTTGTGTAAATTAGCTAACCATATATAAAAAATGACCTGTATTTCTGACCATAAGCTTTATTCTTTAATAAGCCCAGGAGCTCAACACAGAAACTTACTTGTCTGGAACTACACATGTACATATAAAAGAAACATGCTTCTAAAAATACTAAAAATGTAAAAAATATTTATTGGTCTGAACTGTGCACTTAAAAACAAAAACAAACAAACAAAAAAAACCCACACAACCCCAAAGTATCAAAGTGGACGTCTTATCAGGCAGAAAGATGCAAAACTCTGCAATAGCTTCCATTCACAGCAGGTTCAGTCTATTTCTTCTAAACCGAAACTCTAAGAGGTTGGCGATCCTTTTTTCCTCCAGCAGTTCAGCACTCAGATTGCCATAATGCACTGCAAGAACTGGAAGGGGAAGTAACAGGCAATTCAGTATTTGGCAATGCTGGAAATGTGACTAACGCTAGCACGCTAACTATTAATCACATTCAAAAGGAATGGCCTACATCCATCCTGCCAGAAGTAGGGTATGGAAGAAAAGAAAACAAGTTTAAATACCACGATTAAGATGAGAAAACAACTTGGAACTTGTCTACTAGACGAAGAGAATTCACAAAATTGTATGAAGAGATATTAAAGGTTTGTTCTGCTTTGGGGTTTTTAGCAACAAAGCTCACCACTCAATCTCATTTCATAATGTTAGTTACAGCATGTCAACCAAAAATGATATAGTCAACGGAACAGTTTACAGCCTGCTATCTATATTATACTGACAACTTTTGGGGTGATCCAGCAATCATTTCCCATAGTAATAAATGGTTATACCACTAACAAGCAGGATTAGTCTCAGTAGAGCCTGCAGCCAAAGAGGTGAGAGCAATCAATATCAACCAAAAGAATTACGCTCTCAACATGAAGATGCCAAGTGAATAATACCATGAGACTAAGATGAAGATAAAGGAGCTTTACAGATGTTTTGATGATATATTTGAAGACAGTAGCATGCATTAAGTAAAATGCACACCATCATGATTGATGGCCATACCTTTATCTGAATTTTCTTCTTGAGAAACTGTAAAAGTTTAATGGAAGTTCAGATTTCAAATGCTTACACTGCTGTACTTCATGATTTTTAAACAAAATCCTTATCAAATCCATGTGGCGAGTTGTAACAGCTAATACTTACATCATCATATACAAAATTCACAACCCCCTGTTGCATGTTGTCTCTTCTCCGGAAGAAATCTAAGGAAAGGATAAGATGCAAGTGAACTGGCACTACGCATCACTCCACAAACTATTTATAAAATACAAAGATGAATAAAGTGTTTTCAAGTTCAGCTACAATTACTGCTTACAGTGTTTTCAAGTCACTTTTCCATGGCTTTAGAACCAATTAACTATTTCTCTCTTTTTCTGTACCCAAAGGAAGGAGTTCTGCTATAATAAATACTGCACAAAATATTCCCCCCAAACTTGGACATAGTTAAACAATTATTTTAAAATTTTAAACTTAAGTATATACCAAAGCCTCCAAATTAGACTTCAACACAGCTATCATATTTAGTTGAACAGATAAAGTATACTATGCAATTATGAACTATTTTAGAAAGCAAGATACCTGTCAATGCCCGTAGCTTCACACAGCATGCCACATAGTCATCAAAAAAGATTCTGCCATTTTTGCTGTAACGTTTTACAATAGCAGTCAGTGTTTGTGGACTCAACCTGTAACCTAGAGATAAAAGTTAGAAGTTCTAGATTTCAGCCATCTATCATTGCCCGGGGGAGAACAGGTGAAGAAAGAATATTTTATTTATTCATTTATTTTCTTCAGGGGTCTATCTGAAACAGAAATTTGGAGCATGAAACCAGATGCTTTCACTAGAATTCAGCCTCATTTTCATGCTCCCCTTTCATCCTAGGATCATTTCATTCAGGATCAATTACAACAGTACAGATAATGTCTGCTTAACATGACTCAACAGAAAACAGCTAAGCAAAACTAATTCTCTCAAAATTAATGTTTTAAGCAACATCCACTAACCCTTGCAGAATATATTTATATGTAGTATCCCATGCAAAATATATGCTATTATAACAAAAAGCAATTTTAAAAAGCCACCTAAAAAAGAAAATAAATAAAAATAGATACCAGCCCATCACTGCTTCTCAGACAAATTAAATTTTATGAAGAGATGAAATCCATTGGCTAAATACTAGTTTACACTGCTGCTGTGATGCTTTCAGTGCAGAAACTAGAAAAATGTCATAGCTAATACTTAAGAGTGTAAATGAAGAACAATTTTTAGAGGACAGTTTAAATCTGACTCCAAAGAAGAAGCATGAGTATGCACCTATTCTGTATCAGCATCCAGATTTGTTACAACTTCAGAGTACCCCTTTTCACTCTGCAGAAATGTTGTTCTCTTAAGGAAACTGTACTTTAATCTTCTACCTATTGTCTAAGGACAATATACTCAGAGGAAGTCTCCTCTCTCTTTTTTTTTTTTTAAACAAAAAGGGTTAATACACACATTTCCCCCCCCCCCAAAAAAAAAAGACCAAAAGTTTCATTTAAGACCTAGTCATTAAAGGGAATAAATAACTACTATATATGAAATCAAATGTGTTAAAAGGAAGATTGATCTCTTGTTCCTTAAACAATCTGTCTTCCCATTTGAAAATATAATTACCTACAAAACCCAGCAGTAAAAATGTGGCATTCTCCCTCCTCTCTAATCTAATTGGGTAGTGTGCAATTCAGAGACCATATATGAAATCTAAGCAGCAATACAGCTCCTGGTCATGAAATCTGATCCTATTTCCAACATTTTAAATTATCGTAATCATTTATCTTACTAGTCATTTATCTTACTAGTACAACATAAACTGTATAAAAATGGAAACTAAAGATTATGAAAAAACCTTCATGCTTGCTTACCCATAGCTGCAATGACTTGAGTTAATTCATGAAGTTCCACAGTCCCACTTCTATCTCTGTCAATCATCATGAAGTTTTGCTTCCAGGCACTGAGAGCTGCCCAGAGCTCTTTAAATTCATTAAATCCCATTTTTCCTGTATAATCTCTCTGTTTAGTTCAGTTAATAAGAATAACTTAAACAAGAATTTGGTCAGTTTAGCAAGAATGAAGATACTCTGTAAAGTTACAAAATACAAGACACGCAAGTCAAATAAAATAGTTAGTGTGGTTAAAGATAATACACCTCTACAAACAATGTTCACGCCCCACTATAAATGCTCAAACAAAACCAGTATTCAAAAGTATGAGTTTAGGTAATTTAAAATTCAATTAGGTAATTTAAAAATTCAAGTTTTTCCATAAACAGGTTCAAGGTGATACCATCACTCCACTAAAGTCTTAATATGTGTATATATAAGGATACATCCAGCATGGATATCATAACTCTGCAAGTTTCCAGAGTGAATGCTGAAAGGGTAATTAAAATAAATGTTTATCATTGGTATGATTTTTCGTACTTCGTTTCAGCAATAACAATGACCATGAATTCATCTTTTTGAAAGCAAGGGGGGAAAAAAAAAAATCAAGTAGGTGAACGCTAATGCCCAAAATTTTTTAGTAGGACCACTACAGAACAAACTGATAAATTAACTTTTCTTTCTTGGGAAGTGCTGTTACTATCATTATTTAATTTTCAAGGGTGACAGAAATAGATGAGGCACAAAAACCCAGTCTTCTCAACTTTGCACCTCAGAAGACAGTCAGCAAGGCAGCAGTGAAAACCTCTCTAATATTAAGCTATACGTTTCAAACATAATACTAAGAACCATAAGATCATTATTAGAAAAGCATCTCAAGAGGCAGAGATACCTACAAAAGTTAGCACCATTATAAAACACGGAAGACACTCATTAGCTTTCTGAGCAAGTTTGGAAGATGAGCCTGTTCTTTGCACATGTGTTATCCAATTAGACATGGGACAAATCTTTGAGTGGAAAATTTATTCCATTCTTATTATTGTCGAGCTGAGGAAAACAGTTAGAAGAACATGCACAGAAAGTCTGTACAGATGTGCTAGCATAAATGCTGATCTTCAGAACCAGCAGATGGAGTCAGTTCCTTCTGAGTGAAATGCCAACACTGCCAGACATCACTGAATAAAAGAAGCCAAAGAAGTCTCCTACTTGACAAGGAACAAGGTAAGAACAGAAATAATATCCACAAAAGCAGTATTCAGAAATAAGAGACAACCATTCTGCCACAGCATAACATTCAGTATCTTACAAGAATAGGTCCCACTGATTCCAGACTGCAGTAGACATCTCTGTAGTTCTTCGGCATCCACTTTTCCATCCTGTAGAACAAATGCATACATTTGTCACAGCTGACAACACACTTTTAACTTACAAAAACTACCTGTGATTACTAATGTATTAGATACCTGTACTGACATCTAAACATTCTTACATTGTTAAGAAGTTACTATAACACAAGAGTACCTGACCTAAATTAGAAGCAGTAAGTAGAATTCTCTGCTTCCAGGAAATCAACAGAAGTGAGAAGGTAAATGGATAATTAAACACCCCCTGAACATACTCAAGAGCACTAGTAAGGTATTTTCTAATGCAGAATTTACATATGAAGATAATTTTGATCAACTTGCTGATTAAGATGCTTTCTATTGTTTTAAGTACTTAATATCAAGGTGACTTCCAAATCATTAGCATACCCATTTTGAAATAATGAAAAGATACTTTTCCTTTTCCTACTACATCTTTTCTTGGTATTTTAGAAGCCACCTGCATATTTGTCGCCATACCTTTGCCTAGTGCAGGGATGTTACTCTTAACCCATCTTGGGGAATTATATTCCAGCTATCCTTTTATTCCTGTAGTTTAACTGAATACCAGTTTCACTTTCTTTATTAACACCTTTGGGGTGCTGCTGTGCAGTTTTAAGCAGTTTGTATTTGTTTACTTTTACAAAGAAAACTTCCAAAGAAGTTGTATCACAAGCAAGCTACTGCTATTTGCCACTGAATTTAGCCTGCTGCAACTGAGAAGTAAAACAGTCTTAAAATGTACAAAAGTTAAGCCACAAAAGTTAACTTCATAATGGTTTAAATTAACACGTTTTACTTCTCTACTAACACAGACTCAGAAAGGCACATGAGCTAAGTTAATGAAGCTCAGCTGACAAATATTAATGCATTAAGCAATGAAATTATTCACTTGGTCATTTACAGAAAAATACAACATTCATGTTCCCCAAAAATCATACTGGAGATGTTCACAACTGCATTTTATTAGTGGGATAAGTGTCTGCAGTATATACATGCACACAAACTATATCAAGGCAGAGTGAATTGGGATTTTGCTGTTTTAAAAGCAATAAACAGAAAGCACTCAGCCTTTGTTCTCTCCAACATTCATGATTTGTAACTCAGAGAAACTTCATTTGTTAGTCAGTATTATTTGCACCCTTTCTTGCACCTATCGGTATTCAGCATCATAGTCTCCAACTTGTTTTTGGTGCACATGTAAAAAAAAAAAAAAAAAAAAAAAATCCATGCCTGAACATTTGTTTCCCTTCCTTACTAATACCAATTGTATATAGAGTGGAATAACAAACCAGAGCAAGGTATAAAGACCAATCGAAAACCAAAACATCCAAATATACACACATCAGTCCTCTGAAGATTCAAAAATCAGAAAATAAGTTCTGAGAACACCCATATCAGATATTCTGAAAATGACTCAAGCCAGCATTCCATGAAATAAATTAAATACGAGATCACCTTCTTTATAACTGAACATAGAGGAATTTAAACTGAGCTCTTCTGACTTCTGAGAGATTCGTAGAAAGGCCTTACTGGCTGGACCCCATTTCCTTGGAGCTCAACACTAGCTTGAGAAAAACAGTATTTTGGAGTGGTTAATAAGTATAGATGACAGAGGTTGCACATAAGAAAAGCAACACTTTTCAGTGAACTCGCATCTTAGGGAGATTTTAGAAAAACAGTGATTTTTGATTTATCACTCAACTCGTAAACCTTTAAGTATGGGAATGTAGCACACAAGTCAAACTTTCCAGTACCATAGTTTTCACTAAGATATTTATTTAAAAAAAWAAATAAATAAAAACGTAAAGTCTTAGAAGAGGAAGGATTGATATTTGGTGAGCTTGTCCCATGAAGAGTTTGAAGTTATTTTCCCCTCCCTTCCCTTTCAAAGATTTTGTACCTGACTTTCATCCTTCACACATTATCTTTTCAGGACTATGCAAGTAAGGCCAGGAAGACAGCAGACCCACACAAATTCCTCAGTGGTATTAACTTCATTCTTACTAACTATAATTTGCTTACAAACTGCATGTTACTACGGAGCAGAGAAAACATCTTCATTTTGAAGGGTATGAGAAGAGGCAACTGTTAATGGAAAGCCAAATTTCACCCATTGCAATAGTAAAGTAGGATTAGTAGTATTCTGTGTACTACCCAGAAAACATTATGGTCTTCATTTACCATTTGCCTCATTCAAGTGCAAAATCAGATGCTCACTGTAGATCCTCCCATACTCAGACCAGGTAGAAAGTCTCCACAGCGTCACACCTCTCTCAGAAATGTAAGGGGGACACTTATCAATGGGTATAAGCTCACACAAAAAGAGAAGTAGTGAACTAAATAGCTTAAATTGTAATGAGGTGATCATGCTTCTGAATCTTAAAGACAAACTACAAGTACAGTGAGATTCAGATATATTTCATCCTTCCCACAAAATGCAATTAAATTCCCATACTTCTGTGAATTTCAGAACTACCTGCTCAGTTCTTTGAGAGCCAAGGCCAGCGCTTCCATCACCCCACTGGTCTTGCTACATGGTAGATGACAGATTGTGATTATGTGTCTCRTACTTCAGGAGTGAATGTGTATTCCCCCTACAAAAAACTAAATTTACTATAGTATTATATTTAAGAAAGACTTGTCTACAAAACCAAAAAGTGCTTAGTTAAGTTTTTTAAAAGGGCCCACAAAAAAACAAATTTCTATCACTTCACTCATACTGTGTTACACAAATACATTCATGCAAGGAAGAAACACCATACAAGCATCAAGGTTTTGTTGTGTAGCAAGAAAAGATATTGCACTTAAAACAGACATGAAATGGCACACACCAGTAACCCATAGTGCAGTAAGAGTTCCAGTAGAGAGGTTGGGTATATCACCGATTTTGACAAGGATGATGAAGACTTGCATACAGAAATTGTAAGTTTTGTCAACAGTTGCTGGTGAAGGAAGCAAGCTACTTTTAATAAGGGAGCAAACTGACACTAAATTTTCTGTGTTCCGCAGAGCAAAACAACCTCATCTGACGAGCTTGAAACCTTGGAGAGATCATGCCTTCAGACCAAGATTCATCTTGGCCTCAAAAACTTTCATAGGACAGTCGTGAAAGTTAGAGTGAAAGGAAAATTAAAAAAAGAATAATAATAGCTTAGCTATCATATTATTGCCATAACTTAAAAATGAAGCACACCTCATGTAACTATTAGTGGACAAGAATATGGCTTATTGACAGCTAACCCCAAATTCCTTGATAGGATTTAAAGAGCAGTGTCACTGTTATGGAATCTACCCATTTCAATCTTTCAGAATTACATGAAGTTGGCTTTTTTGCCAAACGCTGTTTACAAACAATGCAATTCTAAATGGCACATGAATATGCAAGTTTTATTTTCATCTTTCTTTGAACATATTCCTTCAAAACATACTAGAAAGCCTCTGCCATCGAATTTTGCACTCCTTTAGCAATATTATCAAAGTAGTTAAAAAATTTTGGAGAAAATCCTTCACAGAACAAGGATTTCTGAAGGCTAGAAAAGTTTATTTGAACTAACATTGTTTTAAGGTAACCCATGACAGAAATGTATTCCATCCATCTCAATTTGAGAATTTAGAGAAAAGAGGAACTTATTCTGAGCGTGAAGAGATTTTAAGTCACTTGTCTTTCCAGCTATCACTCCCATTAAGACAGTTGAATAAAACAATCCTCAATCCAAGAAGTAAGCTCGCACTTTTCTTCTTCTCTACTAGCTACTCAGATAATACAACATTAAATAAAGTATACATGTGGGGCAAAAAACCTGTTTTTCCTACTTCTCCCCATTTGTGGGGCAGGCAGAGGGAAAAAAGCATACCTTATTTTTGTCACTTCCCCCTCCCAACACCATAATTCGGTTACCTAATAAGAAAGCAGATGCAACCACTTCTACCTGTTAAGAAAGGATAGGACTTGCAAGAACTGTGAGGTGCTTCTCACAACCACAGGACCCTTTCGGCTGCTCACTGCAGTTCTAACACAGCACTGGGAAAGGGACAGAATCCCAATCAGCATCTCTGTTGGGTCTACCCAAGGCAGTTCCATCATCTTCTCACAAACATCAAATATAAGACTTTCATGTTTCCAGAATAGCTAGCATTCTAATGACAAGCTGCACATTTATACCCAAAGATCAGGATATGGCTCAATCCCAGGATAAAAGAGAGAAAGGCACTCAAACCTCGTAATTCCAGGAAGGCAATTTGGGATTCAATTCTAATATTATTCCAGTAACCAGACAAAAAGCAATACTTTGTTTACTATTTTCAGCAGCATCAGTTTTAGAGAATACACATTACTCGAACTGTTCAGACATGTCTTCAACTCAACTTCAACTGTAAAAACATAGGGCTATCTGGCCTGCAACCAATAAAACTCAAGTGTCAGTTCCAAAGGAAATTGTAAGAAAATGCTACTGCTACCACACCATTCAGTTTAACTACCCTCACTGCCCTCCTCACTTACACACATTTATCCTAAACATGTCACAGTACCCTGAGCACTCAGGAAAAGAAGAATTCAAGAAAAAGCAAATAGCAACACAAGCACAGCTTAGCTGTTCAGGAGTTCTAAAAAAAATTCCAGTTCTCGGAAATTAATTTGGAGTATTCGATAACTGCAGTGCATACAGCAATAGGCAAGCACAATGACCTTCTTCCATCTGTCCCTGTTTTCACAAATTAGTGAAGACAAGGGCAGGATACAACTCATTATAAAAGGGGAGGGGGGGGAACACTGTTCCACACCAACTGAGAAATGAAAGATAAAGTAGTAGTTAGCCAGGCAGAGTCAAGGGAGCACAAAGCAGAAGTAGATAGAAGTACTGAGGTCCAGAGCCTATGCAATTTAAGATGGCAAAAGAAAAAAGCAGCCCCTCTAATCTAAAAAAGAAGGTCACTCACCTGTAACTGGAGATCTTCAAATACATTGCTTCTGCAGATCCACGCTCTTGAGAAGGTGCATATTGGCACCACAAAACCCAGAACCATCTAGTAACCTGTGGGGCTGTGCACATGACCTCTGTGAATCCTTGCCAACCCCCATTGGTCTTTTTCCCCCATATTGAACTACAGAACTCCCTATTACTCCTTTTATCATGCGACATTGCAATGCTCTTATTAACATTCCAATTTCAAAGCTATAATGAATGCTAAGGCAGACTCTTGGGGTACAACGACTCTTTTATCACTGTTAGCAACATTATAAAAACATCTGCAGTATTTAATACCTTTTATAAACAACATGTAGCTTTTCAAAGCTAGCACATCCTATACAAAAAATAGGTCTAGTCCCATGACATTCATGAGCCCACCCTCCACTCCAAAAATTGTACAGTCTTAAAGAACATAAATGTTAGATATAGGACCTTATGCCAAAAGAAATACCTGACAATTCAAGCAGCATCCATTTTGGAGACTCTAGTTCCTTGGGTTGCTAACCTGGAAAGTCATATTCTTGCATTATACTTTCCTACCTAATTTCTGTATGTAGTACAGAACAAAGTTAATTGAAATTCTAGCCTCAGAATTTCAGAACTGGGTTCTAAGGTTCTGCTATCTGCATACAGAACTATGACACTGACGTGTATAATACAGTACAGAGAATCTAAAGAAAAAACATTATTTCAAGAATGCAGCAAGAATCTAAAGGTGAACTGCCAACATATTTTGATAAGGTTTAGCTTACTAATGTCTATCAAGTCTGTACTACTATAAACTCTAGTGCCAACTATAATTACAATTACTGTTGAACACTACACTTTACCCAAAGATGAATGATTCTTACTGAGAACATTATGCTAAGGTATTTCTTTTTAAGAAAAAGCACAAAACAAAACTTTACTAGGGTTGCTTTGGCAGCTGATTATTTAATTATATTGTTTATATTATCTTACCTGTCCAGCAATTGTACTGAAGTAAGTCCACATGGGGTCAGCAGCAGCAGAGTAAGTACCAGAATATGCAGAATATCCAGAGTATGCACCATAAGGCATGTTTGGTACTGCTCCTGGCATTGGCTGTCCTATTGCCATTGGCATTCCAGGCATCTGACCACTGTAACCTCCATACTTTTGTAAAAAAATAAATAAATAAAAGAAATCAGTGTCTTCATCTTGATAAGCTGAAATACTTCTGTTTTACAATGAAAATGTACCGTATGCATGATTAAGAATTACCTGATGCACAGCTTATTGTAAAAAATAAATCAACTTCAGACTCAGTCATATACCTGAATATACTGTTAAATAACCTCCTCCAAAAGGAGTTTTGAAAATAATTAGTGAAGAAAAACAAAAACAAAAAAAGGGCACAATTTCAAGAACAGTTTTACATGCTTTTGGCTGCATTACCAAGGAAAATTTCTAAGAAAAAAAAAAGTTACTATTATACTGCTACGGCCATTTTCTTTTCTTTTTTAAACAGAGACATTATGGACATTAATGATACAGTTTACAGGACACTGCAGTCATTAATTTACTCTAAAAAAATTCCATTTCTGAAAATTAAGTTCTAATAATCTAATTTTCCCTGTGATTTCTATTGGATCTTAATTTCCTTTTCCATGTTAAATTTTTTATTCATTCATTTATCTATGCCAGGGTTTCAAACCACTTTCTTTTTACGCAGGTAACACAACATGTGGCAGAAGTTCCCTTCTTCCAGCTGGGCCACATGCAATTCTGAAGTGGCTCTGCATATCCTGGAACTACTATTTTATGAGCAGCTTATAGATTTTACTGTGGGGATGATCTCACCTTATCTATAATGTCAAAGCAAGTAAAGCTTAGTTTACTTATACTTAAACACAGGGTGTTTTGTCCAGTTTTGTGACTTAAAAAAAATAAAATACAATCACATAGTTGAAGGAGTTTTCCAAAATAACAAAGTATAAGACTTCTCATGCCACACAAGGATCAGAGAAAAACATCAGAGTCACAGCAACCAGTAGGAAAGTGTAGAAACAGTAGAAAAGTGGCAGAACACAGAACTTGAAACTGAACTTGTGGCCTTACAAAAATAAATGCACCAATACACTGAACTAGCTTCATCAAGGTGAGTAGGTGGGAAAATCGAAGAACTGTCGAAGGCAGTTTTTTGCCACAAGCTTCCAGTGTTGCTTCTTAGTGCAGATGCAAATGGCTCCTGGAGATCATATATAAATAATATCTTTCTTGTATTGCAAAAATAGTCTCAGATCTATAGATCTGAAGGAAGCAAAGCCTACAAGACCCTAAACAAGCCATCGCTGCCATTGGTATTATCTACGCCAGTTTTGTAAGAGTGAAAATTTTCAGTTGTAACACTGCAAGGTAACTTTAAGCTAACACAAGAGTTTTTAGGATCTCCAAATACACAGTGAACGCTGATATTTAAAGATTTAATCTTAACTAACAGTGGTGAAGGAAACACACACACACAGAGGTCTGCTTTGTTTAAGACATCTGGAAGCCAATACCAGTGCCAGGAATACTGAGCAACCAGCCTCTATGGTGACTGCATTTAGTCTGACTGTCTAAACAATTTAGAAAAATATTTATTTTCATCTCTTATACTGCAACTACAAGTACCATAGCGGCTTTCCTTTTGCTCAAGGACATGTCATGCAAACTGCATCCAATCCTTATAACATCAACTACAGCACAAGTGGCTTCCTGTTTTCTAATGATCAGTTATAATTATAGTGTTTCCAGTTGTACTATCAGCCCTCCCTAGGATGTTAATTTTTAGCAAAGGTAGTTTAGTGTCTATGACCGCTGCAAGACCCAGTTGCACACAAGAAACATCAAACATGATGTAACTGTATTTGCACAAGGGCAAGGCCCAGCTCAAAGTTCTATTTCCAATGGCTTCGTGTCAAGATCTTGACAGCGTTTAAGCACCGACCCCGGTCTTCCAGGGGGCCCTTGGCTCCCTCTGTGTGAGGGGCTGCAAGAGACTTTTACCCGTGGGGTTCATTTAGCCCACGGCGGCCGGGCCTCCTCTGCCGAGCACTCGCGTCGCGCCCAGGGCCGGAGAGGGCGCGCGCCCCCCGCCGACAGCCGCGGTGCAACCGCCCACCTGCCCCGGACGCCGCCGCTTCCCCTGCGCCCGCCCGGCCGGGCCGGCGGTCCGGTGCAGTGGGCAGCCCTGGGAAGAAACATTTTCCTCCATTCCCCTCCACTCCGGCCCAGGCGGCCCCCGTGGGCGCGGCAGGAAGGGACGGGCGGCACGGAGGGAGAGGGGGGATGCGCCAGGCTCCCCGCGGAGCCGGCGGCAGAAGGGGAGGGCCCGGCCCGGCCCGCTCCTCTGGGCCGCGCGGACCCGGCCTCCCCGGAACGGCGCCGCGAGCGAGCGCTGGCCCCGCCCCGCGCCCCCGGCCTGCCGGGCCCGAAGGCAGGCGCCGCAGAGGCAGACGCTTTGTCCAGGCCGCCGAGCCCCGCCCCCGCCGGCACTCACCCCTCCGAAGCCCGGGTAGGCCATGGCGGCGGCCGCGAGACCGAGTCGAGCCGCAACGGCCGCAGCGCCCGGACCCTGCCGTCACCCAGCAACGCGGCGGCGCGGCCGGCCGAGCCCCCTGCAATTGGCCAGCGGGAGCCCCGCCCCTCGCTGGCGAGACCCGCGAGCCGAGGGGCGGGGCCGCCTGGCCGGGGAGGCCGTTGGGGGCGGGGCCGAGGCGGCGTCCCGCGCCAGGGGGCGCGTTTCCTGGTGCTGCCGCTGTCAGCTCCGCAGGGAAACGCTCCTCCCGCGCTTCCCTTGTTGTACTGTTTTTCCACTTGCTTTAATCTTTGCGTTTGAGTAGTCTCCCCAGCTGTAGATGTGGCTAGAAGAGAGCAAGAGATTCAAAATAGTTGCTTCATGGATGGACAGGGTAGGCACTCAGCCATCGTGTGTTCAACCTAGCGGTAGCTGGAATAGCACCAAGCAGCACTGAATTATTTTTTTCTCTAAATCCAAACAAATTACAAATGTCTCTTTAATGTTTATAAACTCTTTGAATTTGTAAAGCATTATTCTGCTGTAAATAACACAGGGCCTGATTTAGCACTGCTACATATACAATGTGGGAAACAAGGTGGACACAAAACCAACCTATCTACACAAGCTGCACCCAAGAAAATCCTGCAGACCTCAGGCCTTACAAGAAACGCCTGTCAAACAAATAAAGTGCTAAAGACAGAGAAAAAGAAAGTCAAGGAGATAAAAAAAGCAGTGAGACTTCTTTCAGAAGTTTTTCAAAGGAAATTTGCATAAAGCTGTCATTAAAAAGTGATTGCAAGAGACAAGAATGAAACCTCGTATAAGCAGAAAGGAGAGAATGAAATGAAAGTAAAACAGAAATGACGTAAAAGATGGGAAACGAAAACCAACAGTGAAAGAAGGTGAGTACACAGTTATATAAGCAAGAGTGAAAACACTGTATATATTTCTGTAACATCTCTATAACTGAACATGTTCTGGAGTATTATTCTGGATGAAATCTAGACAGCATCAAAATCAATGCAAATTAAGTACAGACACCATTCACTTTGAATCAGATCTATAAAGCAAAGAGTCACAAAGTCTGGAACACACATCACTTCTAGTACAAAAAACTCTTTGAAACATGTCACCTACAAAAAGGTAATCAAAGCCTAAAGGGAGGCATTGGCAGAGTTTGAATCACAGATTAAATGCCTTCATCCATTCAGGAACCAATCAACAGGCACTAAATTATCACTGGGTACAGCAAGGGATCTGAGCAGCCAAATTTGCTCTGCTGTGCTCCATAGCACCTGCAGGAATGCACCCAGTCCTGGCACCAGCATTTTAGGTACAGCATTAAAGGCCCAGAGACAACATAAGGTATATATAGGGCTTGTAAAGGGAAGTGTGACTTACATGGGCATGGAGGTATAACTGGGTCCTGGCTTTTGCAGCTTCAGAGAACAGGGGAGGGGGAGAAACTATGGGGGAGTCCTAGTTCCCAGAGGTGTTGACAGGACACTTCAAGGAACTTAAAGCCTAGGAATGTGGAGATGATGGTGTGTGAAATCACCCTGCTGGCAGTCAGCTTGAGCTTCTGACTTTACTTGTAGCATGCCTGCATGCATGAGCTTTTACCACTGCATAGCACTCCAGAAAATTAAGCTCAGGAACTGTCACTGTAAAGTTGCTCACCAAAAGGAGAAAGTGAATTATGAATATTAATTAAGCCATCTAAAATACTTGTGAATACTGTTATTGGATCTCCTCAGAGAAGGGGACAGAAGATGAATGACTTGATAGAAGTGAACACAATTTATCAACTTCTTTCATTTACATAACATCAACTTTTAAAACTTTCCAAATGTCAGCTTTCAAACATAAACTAGAATTCCTAATATTTTAGGAATTTGTGACACTTAGATACCAAAGAAGTATGGAACCTTAAATCCTGATTTAGATCATATAGTGAACTAGAATTTTAGTTCTTACGATATGTGTGTGCTGTGAGAAAAGGTTAAAGGCAAATTACTTCAGAAACCAATTGAGGTTTTTTTGATAAATCTGTGTGCTTATGTTTTGAAATATCAATAAAAATAACTTGGATTATATGAAATGTTTGTGGTTTGATGGTTCAATATTTAGGGTTTGAATTCAACAGGCAATGCATTTTAAACTTTTTTCTGTCTTGAATCTGAAGGCTGGAAATTCTTAAAAACCTCAGACTCAATTTTGGGTGGAGAGTCATATCTGAAAAATCTAATCAAACCCATAGCAGACAGCTGCTCTTGTTCCTTCTGATAAATAGAAGCCAGGCTAGTCACAGTTTTTATAGTACAGTCCTATATAGACACTGCAGCACACAATTTCTTTCATAAGCCTGTTGTTTCTCTTGCTTTCCTAAAATAAACTACCTTGATTTCATTTAAAGCCCTGTTATAGTTGGAGGATTTTTTAGAAACCTTATAATATCATTGAGAAATGATTTCTGCCACTTTCAGTTGACTGGGAACCATCATCCCTTTCCTAGAGTCAGTGAGCTTTGTTACCTCTTCACACGATAGCAGCAGTGCAACTCCATCTACTGCAAAAGAAGGCTCCAACTGAAGAAGACTCCAGTGAGAGCAAAATGCTGTAGCACACCTCTGCAAGACAAGCAGCTGCAGGCATGATGGATGTGAATCTCAGAATCAGAGGAGTCTACCCTGGGAAGGGAAAGCAAGGCCTTAGATTAGTTTATCAAGAGCCCTGTCAAGCCAAGTCTTGGATATTTCCCATGAGGGAGCTTCCACCACTTCTTTGGCAACCTACTCCAATGTTTAATTGCTCTCATGSTGAAGAATTTTTTTTCTTATATCCACACAAAATTTCCCCTGAAGCAACTTGTGTCCATTGCCCCTTGTCCTGTCACTGTGCCTCTAAGAGAACTGTCTGGTAGTATATGCAGCTCAAACTACAGACAAACGCCACAAGCCTGCCAAGACAACACCAGAGCAAACACTGCACTACACAAATCGGTTTTGCTTCCTCGCTGGCCTTTTGTGGATCTGTATTCAACAAAAAAGCATACCTTGCAGACGAACACAGACCACCCATGATATGTTACTCCTACCACCTCAGGTTATCACCTCAGATATCTCCCTCCGTGCATGCCTGGAAAGCCCTGAAGAAGCCTCTAGAGAATGGCTTCCATCTTGCAAAAGAAAATTTTGTCACGCTAGGTGGGCGGCCCTAGGAACTCATGAGCTGGAAAGTGGGTTATACACTTATGTTGTGTGAAAACTCATGGTTCTCGTTAAAGGTTTCCTTTCAAATATCCCGCAGGCACAGCTCTTGCGACCCGCTCCCCCCGGGCGC